>NC_048300.1:182821436-183148704 GCF_013100865.1 Trachemys scripta elegans | reverse complement strand
CTTGCATCTGAAGAAGTGAGGTTCTGACCCACGAAAGCTTATGCTCCCAGTACTTCTGTTAGTCTCAAAGGTGCCACAGGACCCTCTGTTGCTTTTTACAGATTCAGACTAACACGGCTACCCCTCTGATACTTTGTATATTATCTGACTCAAAAAGTACTACAGAAACTAATATTAAAAATACCGTGGTCATTCAGCAGGGTGCCTAGCTTATTTTAAACAAGACTTGAATTTGACATTGTTTTAGATTTCAAATAGGAAAATTACAAGTTCATTAATTTCCAGGGAAAAAAGTTTCTACTAGAATTTATTAAACCTATTTTCCCCTTATTCTTGTGTCCATAATTGAACATTCGTCCTGGGCCAGGTCTTCAGCTGGTATAAATTAGTGTAGCTCCATATTGAATGTTACATTTACACCTCATGAGGATCTGGTCCTATATCTTTTTATTTAAGATACATAGTACTGTTTAGTGTCACCATCTGACTTTTGAGTGTTTACATATTAAGTCATTCAGTGGCCCTTTTTGACATTGTCATTTTTGCAGTCTTGCTTAACAAACCTTTTGCTATACCAAGAAACATAATTAAATGGTCTAAATTGTTTATTTGTTCTGCAGGGAAGAGGAAAAAAAGTTGTTAAAGCTTAACCCCTGGGAAGTTGTGGGGGCCACCTTAAGAGACTACTGCATCCTGCTAAACTTTTATGCTGTCCTTTTGTCAGTCTGATCGCTTCCTCTTAGCTTTTTTCTGCCTCTAATAAATATGAATTTGGAATATTGCAAAAGTTTAATAAGGAATCAATTTATTAATAAATTTACATACCATGACTTGCCATGTTTATGTACATTTAAAATCTGGGTGAGTTGAAGGTAATTATTGAAATATGACATTGCACTTGATAAATGTAATGCACCTCTTCAGTACTGCTTACTAATGTCTATGTCCAAAGGTTTTGGAAAGGCACATCTGGGATTTCAAATTTTAATTATCTGTAGCCTACACTGGCATATGCTCTTACTCATACATGGAAAATCAGGATGCGCTGTCCTGTTGTGATTTCTAGCCCTCAGTCTATGGAATTGATTCACAGGCACAATTGGTTAGCTGGTTAGATTCAGGCACGTTAGTTAGGCTGGCAGTGAGATCTCTCACAGAATGGTACAGACCTGATTCATCCTACAGATGGAATTTAAATATGTAGGCTGCCTAGCGTGACCAGGTGTCCAGTTTTTGACTGGCCCACCCACTTGAAAAGGGATCACGGCGGCTCCGGTCAGCACCGCTGACCAGGATGTTGACTGTCTGGTTGATGGCACTGCACAGCGGGACTGGCAGTCTCCCTGCTAGCCTCCACGCCGCGCAGCTGCCGGGAAGCTGCCGGCATGTTCTCTCCTCCGGCTCCTACGCGTAGGGGCAGCCAGGAGGCTCCTCACACTGCCCGCACCCCAAGTGCCACCCCTGCAGCTCCCATTGGCCGGGAGCTGTGGCCAATGGGAGCTGTGGGGGGTAGCACCTGCAGACAGGGCAGCACGCAGAGCCACCTGGTTGCACCTCTGGATAGGATCTGGAGGGGGGACATGCCACTGCTTCTCAGAGCTGCTTGAGGTAAGCGCTGGTGGGAGCCTGCACCCCTGACCCCCTCCCGGGTCCCAACCCCCTGCTCCAGTCCTGATCCCCCTCCTGCCCTCTGAATCCCTCAATTCCAGCCCGGAGGACCTTCCTACACCCCAAACTCCCCATCCCCAGCCTTACCCCAGAGCCCGCACCCCTAGCCAGAGCCCTCATTCTCCCCCGCGCCCCAGTCCTGATTCCCCTCCCTCCCTCTGAATCCCTCAGTCCCAGCCCGGAGCACCCTCCTGCACCCCAAACCCCTTATCCCCAGACTCACCCCAGAGCTGGCACCCCCAGCTGGAGCCCTCACCCCCTCTCGCATCCCAACCCACTGCCTCAGCCTAGAGCCGCCTCTTGCACTCTGAACTCCTCATTTCTGGCCGCACCCCGGAGCCTGCACTGCCAGCCAAAGCCCTCACTCCAGCCCTCTGAGCCAGCCTGGTGAAAATGAGCGAGTCAGTGAGGGTGGGGAGAGTGAGCGAGAGAGGGGGGAGGGATGAATTGAGTGGGGGCGGGGCCTCAGAGAAGTTGCGGGCATGGGAGGGGTCCCAGAGGAGGAGCGGGGCATGGGTGTTCGGGTTTGTGCAAATAGAAAGTTGGCAACCCTAAGATTGCCCACAGTTCTTTGATTACTTTGCCATGTGGGTTCCACATGCCTCTTCACACACAAAATAGCCTGATTCTTATAGCTATCTGAGCAAAAATTCAATATGTTTAGAGTGCAGGAGGGGAAGAAGGGGGGACTTGGGGAATCTCAGGGACATAATAAGCTGTATTTACAGGAGGTCCTTGACAGAACCCTTTTGAGTTTTCTACTAGTCTGTAAATGTGGACAAGTGACTGTAAGTGCAAAATGCAGATTAGGTCCCCTGTTTACATAATGGAGGCAAAAACTATAAGGTGCTCTTCAACCGAGTTCGTAGTGCCATAGTTATGATGGGTCAAAATGAAGCCCGCTTGTATGTGTTTCTGCTTAAGATGCTTGCAGTTGCCTGCACTTCGGCTATGTTTAAGGGAAAGAATAAAGGAGAGAGATCATCATGCCCTTGTATGTGCACACAGGTAAGAAATGAAAGTTTATTGACAAGAGCTAATTATGATGATCATTTGTATAAATATAATATACATTCGATATATCTTATTTGCAAATCCTTTGCCCAGCATGTCATGGAAACCTATGTTTCCCTTTAAGGCCTGATCCATTTGTTTGAGGTGTGTGTGTGTGACAGCCTCCTTAAGCCTTTCCCATATGTGAGAACATCATTGTATTCTGTATATGCTCCATTTAAATCTGTCTGACATCTATGGGGGCTGTTTTCCATGCATGAACATAGGTGAGTTACATCTCTGACTTCTTTGGTTGCTGGACTGCAGCCAAGGACAGATTAAGTTTCTGTGAGCAAGAAACTTGTCTTCGTGATTCCTCAAGTCAGAATTGGGAGCCATGGCAGCCCTGGAAGGGGGCAACTGGAATCCATGCGACAGAAATGAAATCTGTGGGGTCCTGCTGTGCACCTCGGAGTTAAACTTTCATTTATAGTGGCTCATTTCAAAACACCATTCAGCATTTTGATTTTGTCGAAACAAATGATCACGTGAATCTTGTTGCAAAAGTTCTGAGTTCTGAAACTGGAATGTTTCTAAAATTAAATCTGTGGCAATTGTTGATTATATCTAGCAGTTCTAAAGCTCTTTGTAAATCCACTGCTGCCTGTATTTCTCCCTTCATTTATTCAGAGAGCTTCTCTCATTCTCTATGCTCTCTTCACACTCCCTTACACCCTGTGGGTCAGATTTAGAACTTGTGTGTGTATAGGAATCTCCAAACTAAATTGGACCAGTGGTCTAGCTACCTCAGTATCCTGTCTCCAACAGTGGCAAATACCAGCTGCTTAAGAAGAAGGTGCAAGAAACCTTATAGCTGGCAGTGATGGAATAACCTGCTGCGGCAGGGTGCTAGGGTAGCACCCTCAGCACTGAGAATGCTGCAGCACAAAGAAAGGTGCAGGTTCAGCTGGGAGCAAGTTTCTGTTGGGACCGGTTTCTGTTGGGAGGGATGACTGACACCTGGGTGGTAATTGCTGGGCTAATGAGACATTTGGCTCAGTAGCTGGGTGGATATATATAAAAATAAATTTGGGAGGAACAGGAAGTTATGGGGAGCTCAGAGGATGAGCTGCTGGAGGAGAGAGAGGGCTGTGTATAAGTGGCCTCCTGCTGTATATTTGTGTCATGTTCTGTTTTGCTTGGGAACCGAAGAATAAATGTACATGTGGTGAAAATTTTCTTTCCTAAACTTCAATAAATTAGAGGGTGGCTTATGCCTTGATGCAGAGGTATTTATACCCCTTCCAAAACTGTTTGAGTTGTTTTGTTCTGTTTTTTACTCTGTGCTCCCCCTGGAGTAGTCAGGTTTCCCTAGGTTGGGAAACATGGCTGTGAAGCCAGATGTGTTCCTGAGTTACCCCTTTTTTGTCAGGAACTGGATTGTGTAGTATGTGGGCTTGTCTATACGAATGCCTGGGTCTTGGCAAATGGGTGTCCATCTACCCCTCGCTAGCATGTCACACGCTAAATGTGTATGTGGACTCTGCTGCCAGGCACTAAAAATTTCACAGTGCGCTTTAATCTATTCCTGTTTCAAAAACAAGCCCTCTCTGTGTTGTTTTTGTGTCATGTGCCTACTGCTAAATTTAATGGTACACTAATTTTTTTACAAACCTAAACAATTCACTTTTATATTTTATTGGTACTATTGTTTTGAGGATGTTTTGAGTTCTGCAGTAAATCTGGGGATTATTTCAAAGTATGCAGGGCTATGTGCTACCCCTGTTTTCCCGACTAAGGTTCAGGCTACGTATTATAAAAAAAAAAAAAAAAAAATTGCAGAAAAATTCAAAATGCTTGAGTCTTATAGACCCAAAAGCTACCTGTCTTTGCTGCACTGTGTGCAGGGGTTATGGTGATTTTAAAATGAACATTATTATTTACTTATATTTTGAGCACAAAACTTCAGCCACTTAATTAACTTGGATGGTGATACTATATCCAATTCCATACTTCCTTACTATATAGGTAGCTTGGTTCTTTTGAAAGTGCGTGTGTGCGTGTGTGTGTTTAAACAAACCTACAGTTTCCCTCTGTGTAGTTTTCCAGAGGAAATGTCAAGTTGTGTGGCAGCATTGCTATTGTTTATCAATGAAACACTGGGGCAGAACTCCAGCTGGTGTAAATTGTCATACCTCACAGCTAAGTACCTTCATGGGGAGAGGGCTCTTTAATCTACCGGAGAATGGCATAACAAGAACTCATGTCTGAAAGTTAAAGCCAGACAAATTTAAATTAAAAATAAAGGACACCTTTCTAACAACGTGAGTGATTAACAATTGGAACAAATTACCAAGGGAGGTGATGGATTCTCCATCTCTTGAGATCTTTAAATCAAGACTGAATGTGTGTTTGGATGATTCGCTTTAGCCATGCAAAAGTTTATTGAGCTAAATGCAGGGGTAAATGGGTGGAATTCTCTGGCCCGTTTTATACAGAAGGTCAGACTAGATGATCTGATAGTTCCTTCTGGCCATAAATCCGATGAAACTGAGAGTTTATTACCACTCCCCCAGTTTTTATGCCATCTGCAAACTTTATCAATGGTTTTGTTTTCTTCCAGGTCACTAATAAAAATGTTCACTAGCGCGGGACGAAGAACTGATCCCTGAAGGACCCCACTAGAAACACCCATTAGATGATGATTCCCCATTTGCAATTACATTCTGAGATCTATCAGTTAGCCAGCTCTTTATTCATTTAGTGTCAATTTTATATCGTTCTGTTTATTAATCAAAATGCCATGCTGTACACAGTCAAACACCTTTCGGAAGTCTAAGTATTCCGGTGAACAGTGGTACCTTTATCAATCAAACTTGTAATCTAATCCAAGAAAACAAAATCAAAATATTTGTTTCTGTTGTGTTCACTCCTTATCAATAATTGATTTGATATTTTTGAAAATATGAAAACCATAACAAAGAAAGCGCAGTTGGGGACATCTGCTTAATATGTACTTCTTCCTATTGATTAATCTTTGGAACTTGAAACTGCTACCGTACATGAATGATTTAGTTGCCCTGAGGTGGTTGAGAAATGATGTGTTGCTCAAATAAACTTGAGTACCCTGCAAATGGTGAAAGTTGATACAGCATATTGCATTCACTCAGGGTTTCCATTTTTCAACAGCTACTTGCTGGGATAAAGAAATCGAGATATGCTGCATGGTTTTTGTTTTGATGCTATTGGGAAATCTGTAGAATGGACAAATGAGCAGTAGTACATTGCTCCAGGAGCATTTATCATTGTGATAAACTTGGCAGTTCATCCCACAAGGTAAATAAAATTTAAATTGTTTAATTAGATAATATTTTGGTTGCAACAGAAGAGCTCCTAAAACTACATATTTTGGTCACAAACCAATGCACAGACTAAAACTCAGTGTCTTTCATTGATATAGAATATGTGGGTTGGAAGGGACCTCAGGAGGTCATCTAGTCCAACCCCCTGCTCAAAGCAGGACCAATCCCCAGACAGATTTTTGCCACAGATCCCTAAGTGGCCCGCGCAAGGATACTCCTGCCTAGGAAACATTTGTTACCTTGTAATTGTAATGCATGGAAATGCTTTGCTTAGATTCCTTTTGCACTAAAAACAACAACCCAGTCCCCAAAAAACCCTCCTTTACTGACAGACACCTTTTGCGTCTTTCAGACTGACCAGGTAAAGCTGCTGAACATTATACTGGGGTGTAGAAGTTTGAAATACAATAGGTAGTAAACTCCACTGGCTTGGGGAATGCAAATGTTAACCTTAACTGGATGCTTAAATTTGTCTACTGTGCAGCTGGGAGTGTGCTTCCCAGTGCAGGTAGACAGACACATGTTAGCTCTATTTAGCATGCTAGCTCAAGCATAACAGTGTAGCTGGTGTATCATAGGTGGCAGCCCAGGCTAGCCACCTGAGCACAAGCCCACCTTGACCCCCTCGTTATGTACTTGAGCAGCTAGCCCAAGTTACTGCCTATGCTACCCCAGTTATACTGCTATACTCAAGCATACTAGCTTGAGTAGACCTAGTGTGTGTCCGTCTACCCATGCTCGGATTGTAGACATACCCTGTGTGTGTCCGTCTACCCAGCTGCATTGTAGACATACCCTGAGAGACTTCCATTTTGCACCACTTCTAAGGCGTTGGCATTGTGGCTTTTCGATTGTGGGTGAGGTGCTATGCTCTGCTGTCGGTTACACTGCTGCAACTCTGGAGTAACTCCATTGGAACTGAAAGCTCAATAAGCAATTTGCTTATAACTATTCTTCAATTCGCTATGGAATTTCTCCACTACTAACTACTAGCTACTAACTATTCTCAGTTCACTTTTTGTTGGTTAAAACCTTGACATGCTATTGATTTCTCTTATTAAGAAGCTCACTTTGTGGCAATGGTTCTCATTTCTACCCTTTCAAGACATTTTTAAGTATCAGTAGCTATTTTAACAATTGACTGCACAGTATTTCTTTTATCCTGAGCAGGTACTTATAATGAGGGTTCGGGGTGGGGTGCACTTGCCTGCTTTTTATGGGTCTTATCTCTCTTCCCTGTCTGAAATAAACTTCAGGTAGCAGCTCCATTTATCAGAGGATAAAAATCTCCTTTGTCTCAGAAAGGCATTAGTCACAGGTGCCCTGAGCTATATAGAGGATTTAACACAAAGCCTGACAAGTACTCTATAAACACTTCAGACTTTCACTATTCTTCAGCGGGTGACTGAAGCATGAGAATACTTTCATACTAGCTGCCCTAGTTGATGATGGGAGAGAATGTGTAAAAGCTCTGGACATTGTAAGATTGTTTTTTTCTCTTTAGTTGTTTTTGAGTTAATAAAATAGAAACTGGTTGAAAATGGATATTGGAAGCATTCAGAGAGGAAAATATCTGCTTTGAGGTTAACTGGATTCCTTGACCATAAAACACCTTAATGCATTGTATTTCAGAGTTGAAGTATAATGCAGGAACATTTCTCAGTGACCAGATACACTATATCTCTGGGTAGCTACTTTAATCTTCTTTCTTGCTGAAAGACAGGCTTCCTTTTTTGTAACGTGAGTTCAAGATGTTTGTCAAGTGGTGCCTAGAGTCCTTTTCAATATCTTTCTACCTCTCTACATGAAGCATTTTTAAGGAGTGCTGTTTAATAAAGCATTTCTGTGGTATATATTTTTGCATCTGTTTTTATTTTCTCATAAATAATTGTTTAATCAAAAAGCCTTTTTGGTTGTTGTTTTACTTGACACGTATGATGTAGCTCAGTTGTATAGAATCCAGACATTTAGAAATGGACACATTTTTAACTTTGCCTAATTATTTTTTCCAGGTGCTAATATAAACCTTGTAGTGCTTCTTTGATTATACACACAATATTTTTATCTGTTCGCATTGTAATTTTGCTAATGAACATCATGGGCTTGAATACATAAAATGGTGTTGAGTGAAGTCTGTTTAGATCTGTACAGTTTAGTAACAATACATTTATTTTTAGAATAGTACTTCTATTAAACCTCAAACAGTCAGACCTAACACAAGCAATTAGCTAGAGATAAGTGAAGAAGAAAGTGCACATTCAACATGTTTTCTAGGGAACACCTCTTTGCAGGGCACTGTATTTACTGTATAATACCTGAAGAATAAAAGGGCTAAAGTGAGAGATGTAAAATAAATGAAAATATGCAGCACAGAAAGAAAAGGAGGTGGAATAAACTTAGATCTGATCTACACACAATTTTTGTACCTGTATAACTATTTTGCTTAGGGGTATGGGTATTTTTATCAGAATAAGTGTACTGGCACAACCCTCAGTGTGCACACAGTTATGCTGATATAAAGGAGCCTTATACCAGGATTATTTCCCTTCTGGCGCCTTTATACTAGCATAACTGCATCTACGCAAATAGGACTGTACTGGTATAACTGTACTGGTATAGTTACTGCTGTACAATTTTTGTGTGCAGAGAAGCTCTAAGTGGTGTTCGGCTGATAGCACCCACACTTTAAGTGCTACTGAAGGAAGACTTGCTGATATACCCTTAATGTCATGGTGCACTCTGCACATTTTTAATGGGCTGTATTCTGAATTTCTCAGTCACCAAAGTCTGGAAGTTTAGCCTGAGAAATGGAATTAGTGAATGTTGAGTATGGGTTTCACGATATGTCCCTAAAAACAATAAATATTGTGAATGGAATTTTCGAAGGCCCCTCAGGGTGTTAGGCATCTAAATCACGTTCAGTTTCAATGGGAGTTAGTCCCGTGGAGTATTTGAAAATACCAGCCTGTATTTTTAAATAAGTATTGGTGATAATTAAAAAATATATATTATGGTGCTTCATCTTGAAATATACTTGAAAGCTGCTTCTAGTTTATAATCTAATTAGCTGCCAGTGTGGACATGATCGAAAAATGTCTCATTTTTTTACTGGACCAAGAAATACCTTCACATTCCCAAATCCGCTTTTAAAGAGATAAAGGAATGTTATGACGTTTCAGAGAATGGAGTAGCAGAACATCTAGTATCTACATCAGTGTGATATGGAGAAATCATTGTGATATTTTCGTTCTGCACTCATCAGTGGGTTTCCGCAGAGCTAACTTTATATTGTCATTTGATATTTGTTAGTATATAAGGTAGGTATAATTTATGAGTTTTCAGACACAGTTAACAGAAATCAAGAGGATGGACAGGGAAAGCAGCTTGACCTTCAATGGAAAAAGAGTTATTGCTTTCAGTGTGGGTAGCAATGCAATTTTCACTGTGGTTACTGTCTCAGCTTGTCAAAATATACAGTATCCATGGTCTGTAGAATTGAAGCAGTTTGGTACTGTCGTGAAATAAGGTGTACAGAAATATCAGAGGTACGAGACATAAGAACATAAGAAGACGCAACAAATGTTTGTTTTATACAGAACTGCGTTGTCGTTTGTCAGTTGTTGTAAGATCAACATGAACACACTTGTGTGTTTCTCTTGTCAGGTAACCCAGGACTGGCAGGCTATTACAGGACCTTCATACGGGCATTATACCATGGACTAAACCGGCGATATCCAGTTTGGGTTGTGAGCCATGCTGGGCACTGCAAGCCCCCTAATGGCATGGGAATGACAGAAGGTACTGTACTGTAATTTGTAACATACACAGATTTTACCATAGCAATGATTTGTCCTGCAAAACCTATGTTTATTAATAATATCACTTAACACTTCCATGGCACTATTCATCTTTGGAATGCCCTGCAGACATTCCCTCAGAACAGCCTTGTGAGGGAGAAAGTACTGTGAATGTTCTTATTATTGTCTGTAGGCACCTCTATATGAAAGAGTTGCTGTGGGTTCACTGAAACTGATTTTAACTGATTTTAGTTCTGTTGTCGCAAGGAATGTGGACACTCTTAGTTCAGTTTAAAGCAGATTTATTTTGGTTTAGCATAAATCAATTAGGGATGGATTTAAGGTAATTGGAAATATTTTGGTCAGAAACCAAAATTAAAATGTCTATACGTTGATTTGCTCCAATGTCACTAGATTTATCTTAAAACTGTTTTTAAATCGATTAGTGCAACTTCAGTGTGTAGACAAGACCTCTGTCTTATAGATGGAGGGAGGGACCAGGGAGAAGGAGCACAGTGACACAGCCCAAGGCCATGGAAGTAGTATTGCCATATCTAAAACCTAGGACAAGGGTTCCTGGCTCCCAGGCCTACACCCTGACCACTAAATGGTACTTCTCTGGTCTTAAATTACTTTCTTAAGTCTTAGACAAACCTGAGCATTTGCTCTTTGCATTTACACCTGCACAAAGCAGTTTTCAGGATCAGGGGCTTAACAGCAGAAATGTTTAAGGTCACTTTCCTTACCCTAGCATTTGCACCTGAGCTTTTGAGCCTTAGTATTTGCTTCTGTAATTTCAACGTTGAAAGTGAAATCTGAAACCTAACGGTGTTTTTGTCAAATTGCTACTAATCATTCTGGTCAAATGTCAAACTCTAAGGCAAACATTAGCACTTTGGCAGTGGAATGAGAATTCCCCATACTTCCAACTACTAGCTATACCATAATATATGTTAGGATCTACACTTGCTGGTAAGCCTGCAGCACCATGGAGTTAATAAAAGTATAGATAACTGTTGACGGATAGCTACAGAAAAAAATTAATGAAACGATGCAGGGTTTTAGTGTAACTTCTTGTTTATTTTATTAGGAACAGGAAGTTCAAATCCTGTCAGTGTGAATTTAGAATTTATTTAAAAATATTCTTCAGGCAGCTTTTTCAAACTAGTCTTCTAGGAAATCCAAAAATGTTAATAATTTTTAAAAATTTTGTATTACTAAACTGATTTCTTGAGTAGGGCAGCAAGCTACACTCTGTAATAACACGTTAAGCATGTAACAACAAAAAATCAGTTAATTTCTTATTAACCCGAGGGAAAATGCTAAGCAGCTAGAAGTCCTTGAGTTAATCTTATTATCATAATCATAAATTGAGTGCAATTGGGGAAACAGATGTTGGTCAGTGCTGGGAGAAAGGAGGAGAAGAGGAAATAATAAAAAAGTAAATTTTGAGTTATTAGAAGCTGATCCCCTTTCCTGCATTTGTTTATTGCAACATATGCAGTGAACTAAATCATGAATTAATTGCAAGTGTTTTACTTGAAAACTGCAAACTAAAGCCTCAAATGATGGATTAAGAAAAGAGGAAGCCAGAATGAATCTCTAAAAAAAAATCATTTGCGAAATGTATCTATGAGGTGCTGCAGTGTGAATAACCCACCAAAGTGCCTTTAAGAGTCAGCACAAGGAAAATGCAGTCAGATCACACCTACAGTGCAAAAATATAAAATACTCATATTACACAATACACTCATGTTACACAATACACAGTTGAAAACTGAGGGAGGTAGAAAACCTCAGAAGAAAGAAAGTTTCCTATTCATTTGTCAGGATGCAAAAAAAAAAGTGTCTTCACTGCTGTGTAACACACATCTGCAAGCACATTCCTCTCTCAACACTAGGGTATGGGTGACTTTTTTCCAGTTGATACTGTGTTTGATTTAAACAGCCCTGCTATTTCTTCATTGTGTTCATTCAGTTTGCAGAAAACAATATTTTATATTAAGTTTGCTCTTTTCCAAAGGGGTCTAAAAGCCCGTTACAAATTATGGGGCAAATCCTGACTTCCTGTGTAAAGCTCAAGTAGCAGGATGCCTTGTTTTGCCAAGGGGAATGGAAGGCTCTCCATAGACTGTGGGTCGAAATGGCTGTAGTCACCAATATGTTATCTAAATCTTCTCTACCCTTCACAAAGGGGTTTGGCTGGTGGATACAGGTGATGGACCCATTTTCTATGAGCCTCCACCTCTCATGCCTCCTACGTCAGCCCCCAACATACACCTTGCAGCATTCTGGATAATAAAACCCCTGAGGAACACAAATCTATAGGCACAGGGGGAAAGGATCCTGCTCTCTGCTGCTGCTATGTATTGGGCCCTGAATTTCTGGAGAGTAGAGTGCTAGAAACAGAATTTAAGCCTATATAAATGCTGCAGGAGGATGGAAACCAGGTGGATAACTGACACACTACACAGCAATGGAGGAAAAGGAGAGTTTGCCCAAGAATACTAGGGCTTAGATCTTTTTTCTGTGGACTCTTTCACGTCCCCAGTAAGCCCCAGAACCTCTAATTTTAAGTTCTCATTTGAAAGACCCACACAAAGAATTTCAGGAAACCCAATTTCAATACAGATGCTCCCTGGGTTACGCAAACCCGACTTACGGAAATCCGCACTTACGGAAAAAGTTCTGGTTTTTTTGCGTAATTGTCGGAGATATATTCCCAACTTATGCAAAATTTGACTTATGCAAGGTGTTCTGGAACAGAACGCATGCATAAATCAGGGAGCGTCTGTACTTGGGAAGGATGAAGGGATAAACTGATTATGCTAGTAATTAAACCTGTGATTCAAGAGTCTTTCAAATCTGAGCCTTAGAGCAGTAAGAAATGTGTTCTTTTCAAAACCTCATGCATCCTCAGAAGAAAGGAGGCTCCATCCCCTTGTTGCTCAGTGAGCATTGACCTTTTACACGTAGAGAACAAAGTCTACCTGAGTATTTGTCGCCTTAGTGGGAAGAGATTGTGGTCAGGCTGTATTCTCTTAAAGAAGCTCAGAAAGGATCTATTTTGTATTTTGCTCTGCTGTCAGCTGTCTTAATCTTTCTCCCCTTCATGGGGCAAGGCCCCATTCCACAAAAGTGCAAGCAACATCTATGGTATTGCTTCAAGAAGTTCTACTTGATATCTACTTGATATCTTACATGTTAGTAAGACTTTATGCTTTGGTATAAAAGTCCTCCGCTGATGTATCCTTTGGAATGGTGGTCCTTCATTCAGTTCTGCTGCTTGTGTCCTCACACCCTCCTCCTACTTGAGTACTGCTTGTCAGTCACCCATAGGGATCAGTACTTGAAGAAGAAGAAGAAGAAGAGTCCTTATAGTAACTGAAGGTTCTTTGAGATCAAAGAACCTTGTGGTTCTTGTCTGTGTTCCGCTACCTATCCTCCTTCCCCTCTGCTTCGGACCATCTTTTGGATCGTGACAGAGAAGGAACTGAAGAGGCTGTTGGTCTGCCCCTTCCTGTATCTCCTAGGTCGGGGGCATGAGGTGAGTGAGGATACATATTTGGCCCAATGGACACTGCTTTCAAAATTTCAAAATCCACATGATCCCGGCATGTGGAGCGCCTGCCTACTCCCAGTGGAATACAGATGGAGCCACACATCTTGAAGAACCTCCAGTTACTATAAGGTAAGTAACTTTCTCTTCCCTTTTGTAAGTTTCATGTTCTGTGTTTGTTTTCCTAATAGTCTAAGGAGAACGGACAGATGCACCAGTATTCTGTACTTTTGAATAAGAGTCACTGATGGTAACAAAATTGTTGTTAGCAGCGCATGTTGCTTAGCAATTTGATTGTGAGTGGGATGTTAAATAACCCACCATTTGCTGCTGTGGCTTGTGAAAAGCAGTAATCGTATGATATCTGGTAAAGGAATCTTCTCCTGTCATCCTTGCCTCCTGATATGGATTGAAGCAAAGAGGCTTAGCACTCACCAATTTGCGTGATGCTCCCTGTTCGGAGGTAGATATGTTGAGTTTTAACTGATTTAAGTTATCTGTTTCTGAATGTTGAGTTTAATCAGTAATTTAGACTTTTAGCAACCAGTTGTGCATAAATTATTCATAATTTTCACTTAGCCAAAAGTCAGTCTTGCCCCTTAGTCAAAAAGAGTGGCTCATCTTCCAGCTCAACTGTTATAAAAATCCTTGTAGGCTGAACACTGCTGGGATTGTTCACTGTATATAGCACCTGACGCTGAAGTATTTAAAATTGCGAAAAGGAGAGCAGCTTCTGAGCACTTTCTTGGACACACTGTTTAAAAATCAACATAATCTATATATGCTGTAGAAACGTTTGCAGAATCTTAAAGGTGTTGCTTTTTCCTTTGCAATGCCTAATATTGACACTTTGACTCATAGTTTTCCTAATGGTTAATGTGCTTGAGTCAGTCACACAGATGCTACCTATGAACGGCTTCTTTTATAATGTCATAAACACTGACTACTTATTTATCCTGGCAGTTTTGTCTGCTACGTGAAATGTATTATGATTTTATTGGTGACTGCCTTTATGAGCTGTGAGTATTTGGACATCAGTTGTTTAATTTCAATTTAAAATACAGGTTTGTAAGAAACAAAGGGGGAAAAAGTATGAACCCAAACAGATCATAATTCAGATATAGCAATGTCTGCCTTTAATTAAAATAAACAGTGAAAGTATACCCATAATTAGTTTATTTGTCCAAGTTTGTAGGGTTTCTTTTAGCATGTCACTAATAAAAGGGATTTGCATTACTTTTCTTTGAGATTTCCGGTCACATTTTGATGAGAAATGTAATCTTCTACAGCTCATAGAGTAACATGTTAGGCATTGAGAAAGTTTATTTAAACTACAAGTTAGTGCTTTTCCTATAAGAGGCTTTTTAAAATACATTGCAGCTCAATGCCCTGGCTGTCAAAACAGAGGCTACTGCCTGAGAATGGATGTCAGTTTGTATTTTCATAGGGATTAAATAGATGGGCCTTTGAGTTATTAGCAAGACTAAATGTGGGTAATGATGGTGTATAACTGGCATTTAGAGAGCAAATAGAGTAAAAATGTGCAGCGCTTGATATATGGAAAATGTTTACTCTGAAAAGGAACAGTGGGCAATTAAGAAAAGAATGGAGGGAAATGGTTCTCCAGGAAACAGTTAATTACTGAAAGAGAATAGTATAGATACTTTAGCGTAACTTTTTAAATGACATGTAATTATTTTCAAATAACTTCCTTTTAAAAAGTTCACCAAAGATGCAAATGGGGATTGCTTGAGGAATGAAGTACCATTGCACATGAGTAAGTTGTGGCAGAAACTGGCTCTAGGTTTATACGTTGAAATGTCCATGCTGCTACCAAGAAATACAGCCTGATTCTCATCTCACAACATTGTAACTCAGGAGCATCTCCATAGTGTTAAACCTATTTGGGATCAGAATCTGGCTTAAAATAGTCTTTGCAGTCAAATTCCTCCTCTATTATTTTTCTTAAAATGAACTCCTATTGTTTGGAAAATGAGAGATGAATTCATTTATTTAGAAATTGAATACCCGCCATCTTAAGTAGTTCAGTGGTCTTTTGTTTACTTTATTATAATTATCATCCACATTTTACAGGCAAGGATCTGGGGCACTGAGTATTGCCCAAGGTCATGCTGGATGTCTGTGGAAGAGCTGGGAATTGAACCACATCTCAAGAGTCCCAGCCCATAGCATCTGCCACAGTAGATCCTTTCTCCTGCATGCAAAGTGCCCATAGTTCTCCATAAATAATAACAAAAGGTGCAGAGAGTATCAGGGTTGGTAGGAAAAAAAGTCTCTTCTAAAGCATTCAAATTAAGTGCTTGTTCATTCTTTTGAAACACTCCACTCTGCTTGGATTTTAATCCTGTCTTTATCTCCAGATACATTTGTATAAATAAAGTAGACACACATAAGCAGCTGTGCATTACAATTGCGTTTCACAAAGGTTTTTGATGACTTGATCAACAATAAGGAATACAGTGTCCTTGGCCAGAATATGAATAAAAATCCAGTGTTTCTTCCCCAAAAAAACCCAAATGAAATTGTCTTCTACAGATACAATTACAAATACAATTACAAATACAAATACAATTACAAATACAAATACAAATACAAATACAACTGTCTTGCATTATAAGGTCAGAAAACTTGTATTTGAATTTTAAATCTTTAGCTTTTTTATTATTGGTTTAGTAATTTACGGTAGTACCCATAATGTGTTAGGTGCTTTAGAAATATAAAGTAAGGTATGAGCCCTGTCTTAACGAGTTTATAATCTAAGACATAAAGTAGACAGATGGACAGGTGGTATACCAAAGAGGTAAAATAGGCAAAGTGGTTTTTGGTAAAACAATGTGTGATAACATAATAGTTTTATATTTAGACTATCTCCAGTCAACTATTCTATTGAAAGATGAAGCTAGGCAAATTCAGACTACAAATAATGTTTCTTTTTTTAACAGAATGTAATTAACTATTAGAATAATTTACCTTGAGATGTGCTGTATTATCTGTCACTAGATATCTATGAATCAAGATTGATTGATTTTCTAAACGATATGCTCTAATTCATCCATATGTTATAGGTGAAATTCTTGATGCAGGAATTACTGGATGAAATTCTATGGCCTCTGTTACGCAGGAAGACAGCTAAATGATCATGAGGGTTCCTTCTGGCCTTACCATCTATGAATTGAATATCAGTCAGTTAATTTCATTTAGCCATCATGGTGGAAGAGAGTATTCATGAGCATGTTAAGGGCTGAGTCAAAGCCCTTGAAGGTTACTAGAAATCTCTTCATTGATTTCAATGGGCTTTGGGTCAGGCCCTTAATATGGAGAGGGTAGTCCAACACATTCAGAAAGTAGGTTGTATGCTTAAACGGCAACATGGAAGAAGGCCCAGGAAAGGGTAGTGGGAGAAGCAAACCAACAGCACCTGAAGATATGGAGAGCTTTAGGTTACATCCTCCAAAATGGTAACATTCTTATCAGTGTAAAACAATGACAGTGAAATGGCTATGTATCAAGTATCAGAGGGGTAGCCGTGTTAGTCTGGATCTGTAAAAGCAGCAAAGCATCTGACGAAGTGGGTATTCACCCACGAAAGCTCATGCTCCAATACATCTGTTAGTCTATAAGGTGCCACAGGACTCTTTATGGCTACTCTGAAATATGGCTATGTATGTTCTCTCTCACTCCGTGGGAACATTTGGAAACTCTGTGCTATGTTGTTTCTTTGGTTAATTGCCTCTTGGCTCTGTTTTAGGATTTACTACCTGACAAAATGGAGTTTGCAAATGGTTCCATTTGCAAATCCTCTCTGTGTAACTAATATAGGAACAGATTCTGCCTTCAGTTACAATGATATAAATCCAGATTAACCCCAAATGAAGTCAACAGAGTTACTCTGGATTTACACTAGAGTAAATCAGGGCAGAATCTGGCCTATTGTGTAATATGTTGGATCATTGTTTGTTTGCCAGATGACACAATATGAGGGTGTGCATGAATGCCAGAGAAGGACCATTCATTTGTATAATCCTATGATTAACTATTCTGCTAGGAAAATGGCTAAAATAGTAGTCTGAAGAAGACAAGGAACACTGTGTGCCATAATAAGAGGGTTGCGTATTATTTTAGGACTGTGATTCCCAAACTGTGGTCTGTGAGCCACTGGTGGTTCCCAGGCACTTGCTTGTGGTCTGTGGAGAGCTTGTAGATCAGGCAGTGTTGGCTCTCACACTTGTTCCTACTTGCTGAGATGTATTAATGATAGCTAAGAATACATGCAGTACTTTTCTAATAATATTTTTGTGTGTGTAAGCAATTACCATGGCGGTCACTATGCCACCACTAATGGGATTGTGGCCTGCACAATGGCAAATGTCAAGGGAAGTAATCCAATGAAAATGTCATATTACAGGGAAATCTAAATGTAAATCAGTTGTAATAGTGACTAACCAACTTTGCTCTCATTATTGTCTCTGTATAAGCAACAAGGAGCGAGTTTATGGAAAAGGGTATGAAGTCAGAATCCATTGGCAACCTTATGGTTTTTAACTTATTTGGAAGCATGTCAAATGTTTTTAATGCTTGCTTGTTTTGAAAAATACCATCTCTTTGGGGTGACTGGGTGTTATTGACAAATTGTGGGTCCAGTGTTGAAATAAGTCAGCTCTAGGTCTGTGTCTATGGCATTTTTCTAGACAACTCCTGAAAATGTAGTGACTCCCCTTCTGTGCTTCAGCAAAGAGTATATTTGAGATGTTGGATAGCAAGTGCAGTATTAAAAACGTGATCAGATTCAAAGGCTAAATATAAGGTGGTGCAAGGTCCACAATTGGTAGGTAGGTGTAAGAGAGTTTTAGGTGGATGATTTGGGTACTTAGTGGGCAGAAGACAGGGAAGTAGCAGAAGAAGCAACTAAAGAGTGTAAAAGTGTAAGGCCTTGTGTACACTACACAGTTTTGTCAACAAAAGTCAGCTTTCGTCAATAAAACAGTGGAGGTGTACACACTGAAATGTTCTTCCCGCCGATGTCACTCCCCTGCTATGCCAACATAATAAAACCACCTCGACGAACGGTAGAGCTTTTTGTGACATAGAGTGACGCAGCATCAGTGTAGACACTGCGTTTGTTTATGTCACCCTAATTGGCCTCCAGGAGGTGTCCCACAATGCCCATCCTGACCGCTCTGGTCAGCAGTTTGAACTCCACTGCCCTGAAGGTATACAAGTATGTGCCCCTCACCTCGTTAAAGGCCCTGGAATTCCTCTTCCTGTTTACTTGGCGTGCACAGTTCACAAAGCATTTTTCCAGCTGACCATGCTGGCTTTCTGCTGCAGACGCTCTCCTGCATAGAGCATACCGGAACTGTTGGATCTGCTCAGTCTATGGGGAGAGAAGGCTGTGCAGTCACAGCTTCGCTTCAGCTGTAGGAAATTTGATACCTACAGGCTGATTGCTAGTGCCACGCAGAAGAAGGGGCACGAGAGGGACACGCAGCAGTGCAGTGCTAAGATCAAGGATCTGAAGCAGGTGTACCAGAAGGCAAGGGAGGCCAACCGTCACTGTGATGCAGGGCTGAAGACATGCCACTTCTGTAAGAGCTGGATGCCATCCTCGGCAGTGACCCCACCTCCAACCCCAAGAGCCCCATGGATACTTCGGGGGGATTGGAGGCAGTGGCCAGCAGACTGAACCCCAGTGACAAAGTGGTGGATGAAGTGGAGCTGGAGGACGATATGGAGCAAACAGCAGGGTCATCCGGTGGCGTGGTGAGTCAGGACCTCTCTTCCACTCCAGAGGGGTCTAGCCAGTCCCAGCACTCTGACTCTGGCATGCAGGATGGGGAGCTCCAGTAAGTGCTCACTTTGCTTTGATACTGAACAGTGAAAGGAGTTTGAGCTCTTCTGTACTTTGTTGTATGGTAAAAGAGGAATAAGGGACAGAAATTAACAATGGAGCCTGTGCTTCTACTCAGTGGGTCCATGGGGGAAAAGTTTGTTAATGTACATAGCGATGTTCCTGTAATCCTCCATAGAGATCTCTAGGAAACTTTCCTGTAGGTATTCTACAATCCTCTGCTGAAGAAGGTTCATTGGTAGAAGTGTTCATTTCTCCCTCCCACTGTATGAAACTTTGCTGCACCACCCAGTAATTATTTCTACAAGGACCAGAGCAGCACACAGGCGAGCAGCATACGGAGCCGGTCTGAAGCCACACGCATGCAGGAGATGCCCCCTTGCATCCTGGGTTACCCTTAGGAGTGAGATCCTGGGTTTGATTACCCTAGTGTGTGGAAAAGGGTACCAGTATTCAGAATAGTCTCCCTAGCTGCTTGTCTTAACCCCTTTTGCAAACTACTCTTTGTCCCTTCTCCCCCTTGCCCGCCTCTTGCTCCCTCCCCCCCCCCCGCCAACTCACCATATTTGGGACTCAGGCCGACCTGTATGCTAGCTCAGGGACAGTGAGAAATAGGTGCGTGTAACTTTAGTGACTCACAGTACTGTCTCTGTTCATTGTTTCTTTGGCTTCTGCCAATGAACCCTTGAGGTCCCCCTCCTCCACACCGGCAGAGCACTTCCGTCAGATAAGGTGGCGAACCAGGAGGCATAAGGAGGATATATTTCGTGAAGTGCTGCAGTCAACAGATGCAGCACGTAGTGAAACAAGAGGGAGACCCCAAATTAATGAAAGACTGAGGCTAGATAGCTTGGAAAGGACTCAGGGGCAGGAGCAGATGATAAAGCTCCTGGAGGGCCAGACAGAGACGATGGAGTCCCTCATTACCCTGCAATCTGAGCTCATCCGTGCACGACTCCCCCTGCAGCCATTATAGAACTCCAATCTATGCCCTCCCCAAACTCCCCCACAGCAGTCCTTGCGTGTTCGCGGTCCCTCACAGTACCCCCCCATGCACTCCACACCTAGGGACTGATTTCCTATAGAAAGCTGGAGTTACACACAGCTGTGAAAACCCTAACGGTGAGACTGTTCCTCATTGTCATGTCGCCTTTCTTGCCAAAAAAATTTGTTTTGTCCTGTTATTAAAATGAGTATTTGTAACAAATACACATTGATTAGTGCTGACGTTGAAACACACTGGCTATACAGTTAACTCTCAGGAAACAAGCAAGGTAATTCAAGGCTGCAAGTAATCATTGCTTGGCCTAATGCATCACATAAAGACACATTACTGGGAATCATTGTCAAAATGCTCCTTCAAAGCCTCCCTGATTCAAACAGTCTCTTGCTACACCCCTCAAATTGCCCTTGTATCTGTTTGTTCAAAATCAGCAGCCAGCCGATCAACCTCAGCAGTCCACACCAAATATTTTGTAGAGTACAGCAGGCCACAATGACAATTGGAATATTTTCCTCATTGAGGTCTAACCGGCCAAAAAGACAACACCAGCGACCTTTTAATTGGCCAAAAGCACATTCAACAGTCGTTCGGCACTTGCTGAGCTTGATGTTGAAGTTCTCCTTGCTGCTGTTTAGGTTCCAGATGTAAGGCTTCATGAGCCACTGGAGTAAAGGGTAGGTGGGGTCTCCAAGGGTTACTGTGGGCATTTGCACATCCTGCATTGGGCTTTTCATGTCTGGAAAGAAAGTCCCAGCATGCAGCTTTCTATACAGTCCAGTGTTCTGAAAGATGCATGCATCATGCCCACTCTGCATTGAGGTCAGTGAAATGGCCCCTGTGATCCACCAGCCTCTGTAAGACCATGGAGAAGTAGCCCTTTTGGTTGATGTACTCCGTCGCAAGATAGTCAGGGACCAAAATTGGGATATGTGTGCCATCTATCACGCCACTATAGTTAGGGAATCCCATTGCCACAAAGCCATCAATTATTTCCTGCACATTACCAAGAGTCACAGTCCTTCATAGCAGGAGGCGATTAATGGCCCTGCACATTTGCATCACCACAACCCCCACGGTGGACTTTCCAACCCCAAACTGATTTGTGACTGACCAGCGGCAGTGTGGAGTTGCCAGTTTCCACACAGCAATCGCAACTCGCTTTTCCACAGTGAGGGCAGCTGTTGTTCTGGTATCCTTGGGCAGCAGTGCTGGGTCGAGCTCAGCACCCAGTTCCATGAAGGTGGATTTGTGCATCTGAAAGTTTTGCAGCTACTGCTCATCATCCCATACCTGCATCACGATGCAATCCCACCGTTCAGTGCTTGTTTCTCTAGCCCAGTATCGACAGTCCACTGTGGCAAGCTGCTCCATGAATGCCAGCAGTAATCTTGAATTCTTTGTTTCCATGGCACACAACAGGGCAGGCATCACCCATTCACACTCTTGTTTCACAGCTCATGAAGTACTGCAGGACCAGCCATGTTGTGTTCATAGCGCTCATCACCAGACTGGTCAGCAGCTCAGGATCCATGCTGTCAGGCAGATATGGTGGGCACACAGTTCACAAAGACAGTTGAAAAATGACGCAAAACAAAGTAGGAAGCCCATGGAGTGATGGGATGGGAAGAACGGCATCACGGGACAGCGAGCACGTCCCTATGATGTACTGCGACACAGGGTTTTGAGTTGTACAGAGGGGTAGCTACCCACAGTGCAACACTCTCTCTCTCGATGTTAGAGCATCAACTGTGGACGCTGTCCACCAACGCAAGGAGCTTTGTGTGGACGTGCACAACCAATGTTACTAAAGCGACTTATGATCGTCAGCATAACTTAAGTCAACTTAACTCTGTAGTGTAGACATGGCCTAAATTAAACTACAGTGCCTAGACCCACACACTTAATTTATGCCCGTTTACAACAACATCTGCCCCAAAGGCATGCAAATTACATCAGTTGAAACCCAGTAGACTCCCTTACACCAAGATATATATCTGCAACTTAATTTATCACTCAATTTAGCCTCCAAAATTTGTCCTCCAAGTTTATATTAGGACAGGTTTTTTTTCTTTTCTGATTTTGGTCATCATGAAAGCTGCTTGTTCTTAGAATTGTGGATAGCACTGAGTCCAAAGAAATGCAGTCAGGACCGAATTCTCGAATCTGGCATCTTTTGGCTGTGTTAAAGAAAACCAAATCATGAACCTGTTATCCAGGCAGAGGTAAGCAGGCTTCATTTATAAGCATGGATTTTAAATATAGGTAGACATTGAGCTTCCTGTTTATGTAGCTAGCTACTGCAAGTGATGATTCACTTTGAGCCCCTCACATGGGATTCGTCACCAGTGAGCTATCCCACATCAATGCCTGTACAGAGGAACTGGTTGTTTTCTCAGGACAGGGCAGGAACTGCCTCAACACAGACTAGTCATGCTGCCTATCTTGATGCTGCAATCTCTGTTGCTCAAAAAGCTTGTACTTCTCAGCCTTTTGAGGACTGTTTAAATCCTAAATGTACATCATGAATCATTAGTATTGATATAAATGTTGACATTTTTGTCATTGCTTGGCAATACTTATATTTCACTTTACGGTTTTATTACTGGATGCTTATTTTAGGGAAACAAATGTACATTTCATTTTATGAACCCACTGGAATGTATTAAATTGAAATGTGTGAAAAGCAAATAGCCCTAGAGATGCTGCAATGTTTTATTTACTGTGACTTTTTTTTCCCTTTGAGCCGCATGCAGTAAATTATTAATAAAGACCCTGATTGAGCAAGATACTTAAGCACATGCTGAACTATAATCATGTGAGTACACCTAATGGTGATTCCTGGCACCCAATTAAAGTCAATGGCAAAACTCCCATTGACTTCCACAGAACCCCTTAGATGCTTAAAGCTAGGCAAGGGCTTAAGAACCTTGCTCAATCATGGTCAAAATGAATGAAATGGAATTTTGTAGCATGCATCAAGGAAATGTGTCTACATTTTCCTGTTTATTTTCTTAGCATCCCACCCAAACATTTAGTAACTTTAATGATAAAGCCAGATCTTACAGTGTTGTGTGTGCAGTTATTTACTTACTTGAACTGAAAGGCTACAGACTTGATTCAAATATTATTTGATATTCCCGTGGACTTCAATGGAGTTATGCCCAATTTGTATTGGTGTGAGAAAAGACTCTGACTGTCTTCATTTGTATTGTTGCCATGTGAAAGATTTGCATTCTTGAGCTGTCTGTGTCAAGGTTTTCTACAGTGTCCATCATCATAATATAGTAGGGCTTATTTCTTAAAGAACGTCCACTGGTACATTTCTAATGCATTATTCAATATTTCACTAATACTTTTTGTTAAAATAAACCTGCACTGTTCATCCCAAATTGCACATGAGCTTAGTATGCTTATATTTTTAAAGAATTGTTTGAAAGTGACAATTGCTGAATCCCTAAAATACTCCTTGAGATTCTTGTGTAGAAAATAAGAGGCATGTTAAAATTTGTTGATAGCCATCCATTGCGGAGTTTAAACCTTTCACTGACTGCATTCCATGGAGCTTTGGAGCTAAGTTTTAGGCTTGTTTATGGATCGTTTTCAGCCTTTCACCCCATGACACAGGTATGTTCTCCAGCTGATACCATCATCTCTAATTAGATGCAGATGGCTGTTTGTGCACGCACAAAAAAGTTTGAACCCAAAGGAACCCCATGAAAAGGTAACATTTGTGTCTTTGGTGTCCTGCCTTAGAAAATAGGCCATAGTTCACTGAGTTAAGCAACAGTGTGATGTTTCAGTATATTTTGTTTGTGCCTTTACTGTCTTGTTGTTTGTAAATGGATTAAGAATGAAAGTTGGTTTAAATATAGTAAACAAGAGATTGGGGTTGGTGCGAAAGCATGTTGTTTCATTTTGATTTTGAGGACTTCCTCCCGGAAATCCAAGGCAATTTGGACAATATATTTTACATCTGTAAGCAGAATGAACTTGGACTATCCCCATTGCTCAGAATCATTCCATGTGACTGAGAGACACTGTTTCTGCTTTTGTTGTGACTATTGTCTCTTCATTCCCTACCCAGGCTAGGTTTAAGATGAGAATCATTCACCAAGAACTGTAACTTATTAGTGTAAAGTTTCTATTTTGTGACTAGGACATTTAGATTTATTTTTCTGTTACCTGGTAGGTTGGCACTGGGAATAAATAATGTTATAGAGACTTAATGGCATCAGTTCAACAACTGCTAACGGTGGTTTTCTTTTTATTCCACCTGATCTACAGTGTCAAGAACCATTACAATATGAATTTGGAAATCTCCGTCTGTTAGTGCAAGAAACATTGCTTGATATAATTGTTTGTTGGTAGTTATGTCTCTGAGTATAAACCCATAACCTGTTGGGGGGGGGGTCATGGAGTTGCAAATTAAATTCAAATTTGGACCAATGCAAAGCAATGCACGCTGGAAGGAGTAGCTCCAAGTAACAGAGAATTTATTGCATCCCTTGGTCGTCTCTTCCAATGATTAATTACGCTTACTGCTAAAAACTCATTAGATAAATGACTAAAGGGGATTCCTTTAGAGCAGCGTTGTGACATACTGGCAGCGGGGCTGCTGTCAGAGGATGCAGGAGGATAAATGGAAACAACGTCCCAGGCTCGGACTGAGCAGGTTAATATCGCTGCTGTTCTGCCTGAACTTTTTTATTTTTATTTTTTTTTCTTTCTGATGCTTGACGGAACTACTACTAACCTGCCTGAAGTTACTTGCTTGTGTGTTTTGCCGAAGGAAGGAGTCTGGGGGTCATAGTAGATCACAACTAATCATGAGTCAACAGTGTAACACTGTTGCAAAAAAAAGCAAACATCCTTCTGGAATGTATTAGCAAGAATGTTGTAAGCAAGACACGAGAAGTACTGTATATGCTCGCCGAATATTTTTGGTTAAAAATGATGCATCAAAGAGCCGTGGTCGGCTTATAAAGGGGTCTACGCCAAAATTTGATGATTTTAAACTCTATGGAATCGTTGAATTGAATATCTAATACATTGTCGTTTTGTTTACCTGGAGCGTCTGCAGGCATGGAGCCCCTCAGCTCCCTGTGGCCGCAGTTTGCGGCCCCCAGCCAATGAGGGACTCCATGCCTGCAGACACTCCAAGTAAACAAAACGTCCCGACCCGCCAGCGGCTTACCCTGACAGCCGGGAGCCAAAGTTTGCCAACACCTGAAATATAGGGTCGGCTTATGAAAGGGTCATAGAGTTTTTGCTATTTTTACCTAACCAGGTTGGGGGGTCGGCTTATAAACAAATGGGCTAATGAACGGGTATATACGGTAGTTCTGCTCTATTCTGCACTGATTAAGCCTCAACTGGAGTATTGTGTTCAGTTCTGGGAGCCGCATTTCAGGAAAGATGTGGAAAAATTGAAGAAAGTCCAGAGAAGAGCAACAAAAATGATTAAATATCTAGAAAGCATGACCTATGAAGGAAGATTGAAGAATTGGGTTTGTTTAGTCTGGAGAAGAGAAGAGCAAGAGGGAACATGATAACACTTTTCAAGTACATAAAAAGTTGTTACGAGAAGGAGGGAGAAATATTGTTCTCTTTAACCTCTGAGGGTAGGAGAAGCAATGGGCTTAAATAGCAAGGGTGATTTAGGTTGGACATTAGGAAAAACTTGCTAACTCTCGGGGTGGTTAAGCACTGGAATAAATTGTCAGGAATAGTCTAGATAATAGTTAATCCTGCCATGAGACTGGACTAGATGACCTTTCAAGGTCCCTTCCAATGCTACGATTCTATGATTAATGTACTAGAAGCACCTGAGAATCTTTAAAGATTGTGAGGTGCTCATATGCTACAGTATTTGGGGGGGAGGGGCGCGTCAGCTAAATGGGAGGAATTTTCAAAGATGCTCAATATTCACCTAATTTTTTGCTCCCAGTGAAGCAATGGTAAAACTCCCAGTTAGTTTGGCCTATGCTGAGCCCTTTTGAAAATCTTACCCGAAACTTTACCCGTTTAAAATTGCAGACAACTGAATAGCGGACAGAACTGAATTTTTAAAGTAGCCGTGAAAGCCCTGAAGTGATGTATATGAAACTGAGTGTAGCTAACTAGCTACTTTAATACAGTTAGTACGGTAACTGATTTAGTTAAGTTAGTTAAGTATACGTTTAATTCCTTTAAATACTAAACTTGGACAATATTGTATTAATAAAAGCATACAGAAAAAAGGCTAGTGGTGTAGTGCCTTCATTCATCTACATGTATTTGCTATTAAGACACTAGTTTGATAATCCTGTCTTTTAAGAAGATGCCTCCAGTAATAATAATCGATCATGTAAAAATTATTAATTATACAGTATTGTATCTGTTCCTTTTTTATCAGGGGACCATCACCTGCTCTTGCAGGTGATGCATTTTCCCCCTCTCTCATTGCTATTATTCAGCACTGGCGGGATGATAAAGGAGTCTCCTAAATGCCATAGCTCAGATCCTCAGCTCGTGTAACTTGATGTTGCACCATTGACCTCAGTGGATCTATGTCAGTTTGTACTAGCTCACAATGCTTCAGTATTGATTTTAGCTATGACCTTTTAAAAAAGTTTAACCCCGGTGCTCCGCTATGACTAAGTGATGCACATTGTGTAGCGTGTCAGACAACGGGAGCCAGCTGGGACTCCCTGATTCCTGGCCACTGCTCCCCTAAGGTGCCTGCTCTAATGCTCACTTTTGGCATAAGTGGCACAAAGTGAATTGAGCAGACTACAGAATCTGTCTCACAGGGGCCAATCTCCCCTGCTTTATATTTTGTGTAGTCATTGATGCTTGTGAAAAGTGAATGGGGAAAACCACTGTTTTGATTTGGTAGCATTTTACACTCACTTTGTGCTCACTTTGCATGGGTTTAAATCAGGGTGGATTTGATTTAAATCACTAGTCAGGAAGACTCGATTTAATCATGGATTTCTTCATAAAAGTGCATTCTTGTTGGTTGTTACAACCTTAATACATATTCTTCACAACTCAGAGATAGATGTAGGTTTCATTTTTAGAAGGTACACACTATACATTTTTAAAGTGATTTATTTTGAAAACTCTTCAGATTAGTTTTACAGCTATATCGGAAAATGAATGATTGTTCGGTTATTTCATTACAAAGGTAATTGAAGCAGATATTTATGAAGTCATTGGGAGGTGAACTATCTCCAATTCAACAGGTTAATCATTAATATTTGGAGGATTTTCTTGCCACACTGTATTAGGAGGAGACATCACCAGACAGACATTTAAATTGTTTTATTTACCGTATATACTTGATCATAAGCCGGTTCGCTTATAAGCCGACCCCCCCAAGATGGATAAAAATGGAAATTTTTTATGATCCATTCATAAGCAGACCCTATAATTCAGGGGTCGGCAAACTTTGGCTCCCGGGGCCATCACGATAAGCCCCTACTGGGCCGAGATGGTTTGTTTACCTCGAGCATCCACAGGCACGGAGGTAAACCTAAGTAAACAAAGTGTCCCGGCCCACCAGCAGCTTACCCTGACGGGCCAGGATAGCAACTGGTGGGGAAATTTGGGGGGGAGGGAGAGGAAAGAGAAGCTGGGGGTCAGGGGAGTAACCCCTGTGACCACCCCCCACATGACCCCATCCCTAGCCCAAGACCCCCACGCTCTCCCCATCCCATCCCTTCCCACCTTATCTGGGAAGGGCCAGATGAGGATATCTCTGGCCTGGCCAGAGCTGCTCCAGCAGGCTGGGCAGCGCAGCCACAGCCTGCTCCGGCGGGCCAGACCAGGCAGCATGGCCACAGTGTGCTCTGGCGTGGCCGGGCGGCATGGCTGGGCGGCCCTGGAGCTGCAGCTGCTTCGGAGGCTGGGGGGAGAGCAGCGTGGCCAGAAGCGGAGAGACTCTGGCCCTGCCTCTTCCCTTCTGGCTGTGCTGCCTCTCCTTGCTCCCTCAGTTGGGGGGAGGGGCCGTGTCCCACCTCTCCCTCTCTATACCAGTTCATAAGTCGACCCCCTTCACTGGTGCTTCCCTTTTTTACTAAAAAAATTCGGCTTATGAACGAGTATATATGGTAATTAAAACAACGTTATGTATTCTGGATTTTTGTCTTCAACAGCAAATATATAATATTTTAACAAAACAAGCATATGAATTTTTGAATTTAGTTAAACATTCAAGTTTTTTAAAATCAGGTTTGGTTTTGTTAAAATTGTTTTTAACTAAAATAGTGAAATGAAATATTTAAAAAAATTATAATTTAACCAACTATGTCAGCCAGTTCAACATGAGAAACTTAAAATATTGGCTTCTGCAGCTAACTCAGTTGTCTTCACCTTCATTTTGCTGTTTGTTCGTAATCTGGAAAAGAAAAACAAGCTTTCCTGCTTTTTCAGGTCCCAAACAATTTCTCAATTTGGAAATGAATTAGTCCAAAGGGAGAAAATATTCTTTCTATACCGGCAGAAGAAGCTACTGCAGTTAAAAGTGAGATTATCACTTCAACAATCTCTGAATCCAAGTGCTTACGTGACTTCCACCAGTTCACTGGTGTGATTTTCTTTAAAACATCATCAGCAAACATATATTTCTTGAATGGTTCTTATTCCCAAACTGGGTCTCTTTTATGGCCTGCTGCCATTATAGGTTTTCCCTTCTAGTGAGAGAATGGTATGGTAGATCTCAAATCAATTAAGGCTACACTCAGAAAGACCTCAAGACTTCTGGAATATGCTGCTCAAACATTTTCACTTTTGTTTCTACTGCCTGTCCCTCCCTTCTCATGTTTATCTCCAGACTTCTTCTCCTTGTAAATCTATTCCGCCTCCAACAATCTTCTATTCATTGAACTATTTGAAACTTTGCCCTTTTACAGAGAGGTAAGGGATTGACTCTGTATACACACATTTGCAGAGGGACAATAGGGTTGAGGTCTGTTATTTCTCACCTCTATATATTTATTTATTTAAAAACATTTTTGCTGTTAACAAGCATGTTATCTCTGGAGACACAAATCCACAGTTTGAGAACTGCAAAACTAAGCATCTCTGATGGTATCTTCTAGACTGAGCACTGAGTCACATTGGGTAGATAGAAAGATTAATCTAAATAATCTATACAGAAGCCCCTGGAACCCCATAAAATTGGGTCCCTAATCCATGAACTATTGGAACTCATTTACAAAACTTTTCTTAAACATTACATGAATATACTGTCTCATACTATAGAATTAGAATGAATAATCCCTATTCCAGGATGAGATATCTTTGAGGTATAATGTATCTTTAGATCGTTTTTTTTTCCTCAAAACAATACAAAAAATCTGATTTTTTTTAAATGATTGATTTTTATCCACCCTGGTTTAAATGGCTACACATAGTGCAAGGCAGTGGTGAACTGGAGTCTGTGGGTGAAATCCTGGCTCCATCAAAATCGAAGTCAGAATTCCCATTTACATCAGTGCAGCTCGGGTTCCACCCTGTAGCTTATTTAAACAAAGTAGGCTTATTTATTGATGTTTTATCAGCCTTCTGTGTATGCCATTTAAAACAAGGAAGCATTCCAACCTTCAAATTATTATGTAGCTTAGGGAAACAAAGCAATTTATGTTAACAATCAGGACAGTGCAATATACATTCTTCTACTGCCAATAGTTTTAAAATAAGGTAGCAGTGTAATCGAGAAGATTGCCATCCTGTTACCAAGAATCCAGTTCTTCTTTCATCATTCATGAAGAAAGAGCTGGTGGCTTTCAAGTGTCTGCAAAGATTCTTAGTCCTCTATCTGAGCTATAATGCTGCAGGTATGGCAATGCGCCAAAGACATTAGGATGGATTTATTTTTCTTGGAATTCTGCATTATGGCTGAAAGAGAGACCTAAGTGCTACTGTTGCAAAGTTGATCTTTCGTTATACTTAAATAAGGGCTTATTTTTGTTTTCAGTCTACCCAGGTGAGGTGTGCTACACAGAGCTCCGTTGAATTCACCTATGAATCACAAACTGTAAATCTGTAACAGGTTTGTGTTTGTGCAAATGCAGACTGTTTTCTTCATTCACATAAGCACACACTTCCATGGTCATGCAAACTCCTAGGCATTCCCTGTGGTCTTGCAGAATCACAGTCTATTATATAGACAGAGCATTACTGACTCTGATCTTTGTTGTCCATGTCACAGGTCCAAAGATGAGCATATTGTTAGCGTTCTATGAAACACTAATAAAAGAGAGGTGTCAGTAGTAGCTATCCTGGCCTTGAATCAACTTCCTCTTGGTCCATTGCTAGTTTCCTGTCTTTCTTGTTTAAAGAATTTAAAGTTCAAATTCTGTGTCTTCCCTTTATAGACACTGCACAGTTCAGCTCTATCTGAATCTCCTCTCCTTCATCCCTGCCTTTACCTCTGTGCTCTCATCTTCTCACAGTGTTGCTGTCCTTGCCTCCTTTTCCCATTCTCTCCATGGCTCCTCTTAGTCCACTCCCTCGCGGTGGAGACTCGTCTTTTTTCTCACCTCTCCTCCTGTCTTGTTTTCCTCATTCAAATCCAACCTGCATACCCACACTTTTAACTTTGCTTTCTACTCTTGGGCTCTCTACTCCTCTTCCCTACTTCCATCTATTCAGACATATCAAAGCTTATAAGCTTTGTTCTTTATGGTCAGATTCTGCTTAGTACCTTATTTACTGAGTAACCCCATTGACTCTGTCCTGAGTAATGCCACTCATGTTACTTATTTTTGTTTAAACCTTTATCCGATTACCTCCCTCTTTCTTTTATGTGTTGTCATCATATACTGTCTGCCTAATTTAGGTTACAAATCCCTTCGGTGCAGGGATAGCCTCTGTTTTATTCTCTGTAAAGACAGTGCACAAAGTATTAAAATTAATAATAGCTCTTGGATAGAAGTCACTATGGAAATACAGTACAAGGTGTTATTAAAATGGACTATGGGCTGAAGTTTTTCTGCCTTTTCCTCAGTCAGTGATCAAACTTTGCCTGAATCTGATGGCAGGAATTTCCCTTTGTAAAACTGGAAGATATTTATGTGTGGCCAAATATTAAATGATGATTATACCACTATACATCTAAAGAATTAAAGAAGGAACACACTGTGGGGTCCCATGCGGAGCGGATAAAGCACACGACCAATGTGGTTGCAAGCTGAATCGAATCCTGTTTATTACAAGCTTTCTTTTATAGTTTTTTTCAACATTACATAACCCAATCAGGCTATAATCACACATCTACGGATTGGACAAGAAGGAGAGTCATGTGTTTATCACATGTATAGCCCCACACCGATTGGTTCAACCGTTCCTTACATAAGGCCATGATTTATTACCTTGTTTACCTCATCTTATATAATCCCTAGACCACCAGGGGGCCTTACATAAGGCCATGAGCCGTTGCCTGGCAAGAGTCCCATTGTGACCCTTACCTCCTCATGGAACTTTCCATTAGGTTGGTGTAGGGATGATACATCCCCACAACACACCATATTGTAAGCCTCTGTCCAGGAATGCTACCTTACACACCTCAGGCTGGTGACACAACAGACTAAGATATCAGTGAAACAGTTTTCTCCTTTTAAAACTGGACTTATGTTGTCCAAATATGCAATAAAAATAAGACAGTTCCTAAAGGAAATGCATAAGGTAAGAAATGTACTAGATTGCTGCCTGCCAGAGTCCAACTCGGGAGCTAGAGCTGGGAGGACTTTTGGGAAGGGCCTTTTACAGCACAATCAGATTGCTCAGCTGAAACATGGCCTTTCTCTGTGAGAAACCAAATGAAGATGGCTTCCGCCAAGCAGGCGGATCCTCCTCATCACATGGAGTAGACTCAGTGAGTTAGTGATGCCAGAAAATTGCAAGATTTCCACCATGTAACTTCCTCGTTATTATTATTGTAATATATTATTTGTATTCTGGTTGTCCTGAGAGACCTAGCTGAGGTCAGAGCCTTATTGTGTTGGGTGCAGTGTAGACATAAGAAGAGACAGTTCCCATCTTGATGGTCTTGCTGCCAGCCTTCATCACTGACTTGGTTACATCTTTAAACAAGCACTTTCCTGCTTTCTCTCTTGCTGCCCCTCATGTTTGAGAAGAGCTCTCTGTAAACATCCACAAAGCTACTTCCTTCTCCTCCTTTAAATCACTCCTTACTGCTCACCTTTTCTGTGATGCCTCTAAAGAAACACGATGACAGTCAGGCAGCTGGTGTATTGAGATCATTGCATATTATGGTGACCAATATTGTCTCCTTATGCTCCTGTTTGTCTGTGTTGCCACCTGTTGTCTCTAGTCTTATATTCTTAGGTTCTAAATTCTTCAGGGCAAGGACTGCTGTGGGTTGTTTTTGTCCTGTTTGTACAGCAGGGACCTGATCCATGACTGATGCCCCTAAGCGGTATGAATAAAAAGTCAAGATGAAATGAAGGATGATTGTCTCCATTTTCAAGATGACGAATTGGTGCACACGTTGATCAAGTGACTAGCTCATGATCACACAGGAAGTCTGGCAGAGCCAGGAATTGAACCCAAATCTCGTGTCTCCCAATCCAGGCTCTAGAACCACAAACTGACTATCTGAGTTTTCCCTCCTCTACCATTCATTCCAATTAACCTTCTGAGGTCAGCATGAGCTGCAACTTGATACAGTTTACAGGCATCTTAAAACAAAATCATAACTGGCTTCTGTGGACAGTTTGCAAAGAACAACATTCACTCAAAATACCATTGGTCTATGTACATGGTTGGAACTCAAAGCAGCATCCGTTAGCAGCTGGTGCTGAAGACAGACCAAAATGTTCCAAGAGCAGGTCTCTGTCTTCACCCACTGGAGGCCACTGTGCTGAGTAGGCAGAAGGCGTCCTCTGGTGTCCATGTAAAACAGAGAGACGCTCTGGCAAGGGAACACAGACAGCAAGCAGTGAATTGGCAATTTCCAAGCAACAGCGTCTGTTCCCTTTGTCCTCCTCTATTGCTGCAACAATAACTGGAAGGCGATTTGGGGGAGGGGACTGATTCATGATCAGTTGAAGCCAAACGAAGAGATGGGTGGAGACAGAAATGCCCAGCCACATGTATGCTGTACAAAGAAAACGTGGGGCAAAGTCCCATACCTCCAAGGACCAGAGGGAAGGGTAGAGGCATCCTAAAATTGTTGGAGAAGGGGCAAATACAGATCCGTTGTCCTCCTCAGAGTTGCCTAAAGGCATCAATGGGGAGTTTCAGCCTGGTGTTCTTTTGTGAAATGGCAGAGAAGATGGCAAGCTACTGGGCCTTCTCCCAGGAAGACTCCCTGGTAGGAGGAAGTTTGTTTGGGGATGGGGAGTTGTATATGAGTGTAGGATTGACTGAGGAACTTCATGGGATCCTTCATTGGAATTCCGATGAGTGTCCATACCTCCTACTTCTAATTGGCTCAGGCCTCATTGGCCCTCCCAGTACTCTTTTTGAGGTAATTTTATATTAGCAGTTTCATGTATACACTTCAGCTGCTCTTACAGTGCTGATGCTTTCCTGCCCTCCTCCCCACCAATGTTTATTTTATAGCCTTGAAAGCTCTAGTAAATGATTAGGGCCTGGCTCCCCACTCTCCTATACCATAGGTAGTCCTGTAATTCTTATAACTATAACCATTTTTATATGGTAGCATTTTATACCCATATCACACTTACTTTATATCAGGGTAAGTGATTATGCAAGGTGTAGGGAAACAGAATTCGACCATCAAAACATATGTAACAGTACCTGTATTGACTTCCAATTTGGGCACTCAGGGAGATTTAGTGCTCCAAAGGTCTGTATTTTTATCTCTTAGGTCTTGAAGTTCATCTCGGCAAAAGTAGCTCTCTGCTGATTATTGCTTAGAGAAGTTTTAAATATGCAGAGCAAAATAGACACTAATGTGTATGCCTAGTTAATTTGTTTGCTGTAATTCATTTTTATTTTAAAAACAAATCTTTTTTTTTACTGCATTTGTTGTGATCACACAAAATGATTTATTTTTAATACAAGACCCATTGAAAAACAAATTAGACATTAAAGAATATTATTGCAGACATGGAAAGCAAATATTTGAGAACAAAATATAGATAGTCAATTTTATAAATTAAGTTTCATATTATTTTTCTAATAAAGAAAATAATGCACATAAATCAATCCTGAGAAAATTGCAATTTATTTGTGGAGGATACTTTTACAAAAAGTAATTACTCCAATAAACACTAATGAATAGTACGTTTATCTTAAATGTCTCATGAACAGTTCCCTAGGGGAGAAGGGCCCAGATTGAGGTCTAAAGGTTAATCTAAAACACAGTGCTTTAAGAACTTGTTCCTGGTGTCAATAGGGGTTTTTTAAATATTTATTGAACATTCTTTCATGCTGCCCCCACCATTACTTTGGCATTTTACAGTTTGCTAATATAAATTAGCTAGGGTTCAATAATCGAATTGGGCTGGGCAAAGCGTGCAGGCTTTAAGCAGTAGATCTATGGGGGATACATTTTCCAAAAATTTGCCTGTATTTCACGTGCAAAGCAAAAACTGGGCAGTTCAGTTTCTGAGTGCACAGTTCCATGGCTTTTAACATGTTTATTTTGGGTTTCTCAGTGGCAAAAAAAAAAAAAAAAAAAATTCCTAGATTCCACGGCCAGAAGTGATCATTTTGATCATCTTGTCTGACCTCCTATATAACACAGACCACAGATCTTTCCCAAAATAATTCCTCGAGCACATCTTTTAGGAAAACATCAATCTGGATTTCAAAATTGTTAGTGATGGGGAAGCCACCATGACCCTTGGTAAATTGTAATCATTGTATGCCTAAATAAGAGCAAGAGCAGTGGGGTGGGTTGATGAGAAGGGAAAAGTTTAGGGTCATTGAACTTGGCATCTAATTATGCAGCCAAACAGTGCTGATGTATTTCCCCATGTAAATCATATTTAGGGCTACTGTGGGGGGTACCAAAACTTAACCCCTTATATACATTTCTGTTCCGTAGCCAGTCATCATCACAATTCCTGCCCTCTTAGCATCCTTGGGTTTCACATTATCCCGACAGGAGCAAAGAAAAGGCAGGCCCAAAGTTATATTCTCTTCATGCTGGACTGGTTAATAAAGCATGGAAAGGGGAACACACTAACATTCAAAGAGTGGAGTTGACATATATCCCTCTGAACGTCTAGATAAACCGTCCCTCTCTGAAACTCAGTGGCTCTTGGAGCAACTTTAGCTCCTCCCCATGTTGTAGCACAGCCCTCTATTGCCTTAGTATATTTGCAAATAGATGAGTGTCTACTTGTGCTATAGGAGGACCTATTTCCAAGTTCTTTTTTCCCTTCTTACAGTGATGAATTAACCCGTTTTCACCTTTCAAAAGTAGTACATTTTTTCCTCCCTGATTTGGCAGCCCTCCATCACAGCTACGTTTTCCTGGATCCATGCTACCGTTGACCTATAGGGGTAGGCTTGTGACCATGGAAGATAGACCCTTCACTGGAGCCAGACAAAGAATATGGGAGTCACTGCTAGTTGAAACACCTCAGTGTGTTCAAAGCCAAATGTAAACTCCACCTATTTGCCCACAATAGTATCCTCCATTTCCACAGAGTCATTCATTAAATAAAAGCCAAAACAAAAATAAAACCAAAGCCTGCTTGATAGGAGGGAAGGAAACGAGAGAATATCGTCATCTTTGGAAAAATGGGAAGTGCTCAGTGACAAAGGCCGTATAAATAGACTCATAACTGAATAACATAACTGAATGGGTGGCTGAACTGGTTGATTATCTTAAAAATAAAGTAACTGATAGTATCTGCTTTTGTAGGTATCTGAAACTCTACTCTTCTATTTAAAAAAAATGAAAAGATAACTTTTCTCACAAGTGGCTGCCTCTAGCACTCCCCTAGATTATCTTCCCTTTATTTCGAAGGAAAGTCTATATTGTGTCTTAGCAGACCATGACTAAAATTTGGGGGTTATGGAATTACTGTATGAAGTCTTCAACTATGATTAAACATCCTGGGCCAGATTTCAAAGTTTGACCCTGGCAACTGCACAGAGAGATTCATAGGTACCAACTTGAGTGTTCAAAATCCTGTTGCCTAACTGGCCATGTGTGCATGAAAGTCCCTTATTTGCATGCACACTTCAGGGATGTACATGCAGAAATTAGGCATGTACAAAGGTAAGGGTACGATTTCATCCCCGCAGATCTTGCCTGCAGTGTCTTTTATGAGCAACTAGTTTAAAAGAGATCCAAGATCTTGTAGACTTTGTAATGATATGCCCCTGTTTATGGTCTCTGTGTCAGTCTCATGGGGGTTGTTACTGTCTGCTCATATGGCTGTATCGATTTTCTTCTCATCTAATTTCACTCACATACACCACCACCCTTTTTCCCCCTCCAAAAAGGCTATTTCTCTCAAACCCATTCTTCTTAGCAAGGTTAACCAGACAACTAAACTCTGAACAAGCACTTGAATTTAATCTATCATTGTTTTCTGACTCTGGGTTTAATAGAGGTCAGAAAAAGAGATTCTTTAAAGCAATTGCAAGCTTATTTTTCCAAAAGCACATCACTAGATTAACAATTTGCCAAAGAAAATACAGAAATACAGTATTTCTTTTAATACATTTCAGCTAAATAAAGTCTTAAGACTACATGGCTTGGCTCAGATAGGGTGTATTCAGCATAAGGTACAAGTCATGTAACTTCTGCTATCTAAAAATTCAGCTTAAATGAGCTTCATTTCAGCCGTGCAATTTATTCCACACCTGAGGTGAAGTAGCTCGTCCTTTGCTCTCTTCTCTGATGTAGAGCCATTAGAAAGGGAACTGCCAATGTGTTTGTGCAAATCTTTTTGTTTATATAAAGATCCCATTTAAACATCTCCACCCAAGAAATTCATGTTGATTTTGGACAATCCCTGGATGATTTTATTCTATAAAAATAAATAAATAATCATATAAACCAATGACACGACCCTGCTCCCATAGATTTCATTCCATTATAAAGGTAACGCTTGCACTGGAGAGACATTTTGAGATAACATGAGACCAGGACAATTTTATATGGGTCCAAAAAAATTAAAATAAATGTAAATATATATGAGGATACACGATGATGTGGGATGGTCTAGAAGTCTTGGAGTTTGGAATATGTGGATTATTCATGATTGGCAAAGCCGCGAGTGATTTCAGCATCTGCCAATAGGGGTTTTATGGGTCCAGTACAGTAAATTTCTTATTTGTTCAAATGCTATTAACCATTGATTTGTGGCCATTCTTATTCATCTGTGAAAACAGCTATTGAAATCAGCAGGATTCCACACTGGCCCACATCTGCTTGTGGGATCAGGGCCATAGTTAGTTATTTTCCATGCTGAAAGCAGTTTCATATTTCTCTCTTGTACTATTATGTTTAGAGATGAAAGTTACTAGAATAATCACTGCTGTTAAACAAGGGAAGAAAATCTCATAGAAAAAATAGAAAGTTTCAAACTGGTTTGTTCTATAGGTCTCAGTCCTGCCGTCCTTAGTTCAATTTTCTATTGAAATTAATAGGTGTTTTACCTGAGTGAAGAGTGTAGGAGCAAGGCATAATCTGTAATTTATTGAAAGTTAATATATGGCTCCTAGAAAACTCCAGTACATGTTTATCCTTCCATGCAGTGTTTGTCATACTAGTGTAATTTGGCTTCACAATATACCAGCATGTGAAAAGAAAAGAACATGCTTGCCGCCTAAAATTAGGCATCTCATAGACTCATAGACTTTAAGGTCAGAAGGGACCATTATGATCATCTGGTCTGACCCCCTGCATGCTGCAGGCCGCAAGACCTTTCCCTGGACTCTACCGTTGAAGTCCCCAAACCTGTGTTTTAGTGACTTCAATCGGCTGAGACCCTCCTGCTAGTGATCCCTGCCCCATGCTGCGGAGGAAGGCGAAAAACCTCCAGAGGCTCAGCCAATTTACCCTGGAGGAAAATTCCTTCCCGACCCCAAATATGGCGATCAGTAAGACCCCGAGCATATAGGCAAGAGTCTCTAGCCTGACCCTTGTTGGCCATTATGCTATTCATGTACCATTGCTTGGTTTTCCTTGGCTACTATGTTTTATCATTAAACCATTCCCTCCATAAACTTATCCAACTTAATCTTAAAACCAGACAGGTCCGTCTCCCCTTCTGTGCAACCACAGCTCCTACTGAAATTAATGAGAGCTGTGGGTACCTTAGCATCTTATAGGTCAATTATTTGGGTGTCTAAATATGGATTTAGGTGCCTATCTTCGGGACCCACAGAAAGGAGGCCCTTGAAGAATTCCACCTGGACTTCAACAATTTCCACCCCACCATCAACCTCAGCCTGGACCAGTCCACACAAGAGATCCAGTTCCTGGACACTACAGTACAAATAATTGATGGTCACATAAACACCACCCTATATCGGAAACCTACTGACCGCTATACGTACCTACATGCCTCCAGCTTCCATCCAAGACACATCACACGATCCATTGTCTACAGCCAAGCCCTAAGATACAACCGAATTTGCTCCAACCCCTCAGACAGAGACAAACACCTACAAGATCTTTATCAAGCATTCATAAAACTACAATACCCACCTGGGGAAGTGAGGAAACAGATTGACAGAGCAAGACGGGTACCCAGAAATCACCTACTGCAGGACAGGCCCAACAAGGACAATAACAGAACACCACTGGCCATCACATACAGCCCCCAGCTAAAACCTCTCCAGCGCATTATCCACGATCTACAACCTATCCTGGAAAATGATCCCTCACTCTCACAGACCTTGGGAGGCAGGCCAGTCCTCGCTTACAGACAACCCCCCAACCTGAAGCAAATACTCACCAGCAACTACACACCACACCACAGAAACACCAACCCAGGAACCTATCCCTGTAGCAAACCTCGTTGCCTACTCTGTCCCCATATCTACTCTGGCAACAGCATCAGAGGACCCAACCACATCAGCCACACCATCAGGGGCTCATTCACCTGCACATCCTCTAATGTCATATACGCCATCATGTGCCAGCAATGCCCCTCTGCCATGTACATTGGCCAAACGGGACAGTCCCTCCGCAAAAGAATAAATGGACACAAATCGGACATCAGGAATGGTAACATACATAAGCCAGTAAGTGAACACTTCAATCTCCCTGGTCATTCTATTACAGATTTAAAAGTCACTATCATTGAACAAAAAAACTTCAGAAACAGACTTCAAAGAGAAACAGCAGAACTAAAATTCATTTGCAAATTCAACACCATTAATCTGGGCTTGAATAGGGACTGGGAGTGGCTGGCTCACTACAGAAGCAGCTTTTCCTCTCCTGGAATTGACACCTCCTCATCTATTATTGGGAGTGGACTACATCCACCCTGATTGAATTGGCCCTGTCAACACTGGTTCTCCACTTGTGAAGTAACTCCCTGCTCTCCATGTGTCAGTATATAATGCCTGCATCTGTAACTTTCACTCTATGCATCCGAAGAAGTGAGGTTTTTACTCACGAAAGCTTATGCCCAAATAAATCTGTTAGTCTTTAAGGTGCCACCAGACTCCTTGTTGTTTTTGTAGATACAGACTAACACGGCTGCCCCCTGATACTATCTTCGGGAAGGCTAGTTTGAAAATGTTGGCACTATGTTTGCCCATAGTTGTTGATGTTTTCTGTATTTACACAACTGTTTTAGTATGTCCATTGTATCAGGTAATGAACATACGCATGGTGAGCAACTTTCCCTGACCTGAAGTTTGTAATATAGAAAGATACAGTATCTGAACCCCAAATGCTCAAAAATCATTACTCATGCCCCACAGAAAATCATGAGATAAATTTATTATTATTATTATTATTATTATTATTATTTATTTATTTATTTATGCATGTTTTCCATTTACCATCTGGTGTTTTGAGCTTTGTGGTACATATTTTTGAGCTTTTCACTACAATAACGAGAGTTACAGATTTATTTTTGTTTTATTTTATAAAATGAAAGCTGAGATTCCCATAAAATCACTTCTTTCTAGGTACCGGGGCTTTAAATAAAACATCCGATATTACAAAACTCTCAATAAAATCCACAGAGCGAGCAACACAAGACAAATAAAGGATGGGATCAGAAACAGGCATATAGAAAGAAACTGATTTGCCTAAGGTCCCGCAGTAGGTTAGTAGAAGAGTCTGGAATAGAACTCAGGTCTACTGAGTTCCAGTGAAGTGTCATGCCCCATCCATGAACCACGTTGCTATTCTGAATCTGACATGTTCTGTCTGTACTTTTACTGAGATGAGTGAGGTGGCCAACTATCTCCTGCATGAAGTTAGGCTGCCGAATAAACAAATAAAAAGTAGTAAAGACAATTTTTTGCTAAAAACAGAAATTAAGATGAAAAACAATGTTTTGGCCTTAGGCCCTTATTTGAAGTTTTGGAAAACAGAACAAGCTTTTTCATTTTCCATTACCTGCAGAAAGCCTCATTGGCAAAACATTGCTTCTCATCTAATTTTCTGTCCCTCACATGTGTTTTAATAAAACTTTTTTTTTTTTCATTTAAAGCAACCTAATATAAATCATACCAGGACATGACCAATAAATAACAGTTTTACTAGGAGTATTAGTTTGGTTGAACAAAGCCCTTTCTGTGGCAAACTCTGTGGTAATTTGCTTGAGGTTTCGGGGGGGAGATATTAGGATACATTATTTTCTTTTAACAATTATCATTTTGCATCAAAAGGTCATTTTATGTAGGCAACTAAAAAGGTAGTCTAGTACAGTATCAGCTCATTCCATCCAGGAAAGTGGCTATTACATGCACAGTAGCTACAGTACATTAATGTGGAAAAAAAATAATATTTAAAACTGCTGACTGTGATTGACAAGAAATTTACTGTATGTGGATTTAAAACTTTGATGGCGGCATTAACAGTATTGTGTACTATATTCTCATTTATGCTAAGCCCCCTTTATATTGTGGAAAGGGCCTTTAAAGAGGGTATAAATGTCATTTATTCTATGTATATTATTGTAAATGAAAATTTGGCCCTGTCTACGTTTTTCTCTCTCCCTCTTTCTCTCTTCGGAAATTAAATATATCTGAGTGCCTCACAGTCTTTAATGTATCTATCCTCACAAAACCCCTTCCTGGTAGGGAGATGCTACTATCCCAGTTTTACAGATGGGGCACTGAGACACTTGCCTGGGGTTACACAAAATCTTTGACAGAGTGGAGAATTAGCAGTGATCGGTGAAGTCTAAGAATTCGTGTAAATTTATTTACAAGTTTATTAAAGTGGACTCAAAACAATCTGTGTATATCTGTGTGTGTGTGTGTGCGCGCCTCTGTATTTTTAAATGTGAGATTTTGGTAGGGTTATTTTGAAGGTGGGAAGCGTGGGGTTGAAGAAGTGGATTATATTATATAATGCACTGAAGGTCCTAACGTTCATGGTCATTCTGACCTTTTCTGGAAACAAGTTCCACAGCTGTGGTCTGTTTGGAGAAAAAGTTCTATTTTACGTGTGTTAGTTTCGATCCTTAGGTTGCTGGTTCCATTGTTCATGTGGTACATCGCTGTTGTAGGTCATGATCACACAAGGTAAATTGTCCCTGAGGAACCTGAGTCAGTCCATAGAGTACTTTGAAGATCAGGACCAAAGCCTTGAATTTGATCTTGAATTGAATGAAAAGCCATTGAAAAGAGAGCATCAGGCTGGGATGATGTGCTCTCAGTTCCCTGGGTTGCTAAGTCCTTCCCTTTCTTCAGTTAGACGCAACATTTCACATCCTGTGCAGGTCATAATGAAGGTCTAAGTTTATCAGTGGGTGATCACTCAAAATTACAAATTATTTTCATTTCAGAGAGTTTCCTAGAGAAGTGGGGAGAGATGAGTTAGTGGAAATGCCCTTAAATAAAAGAATGTGTATTTGTTTTATTTTTCAGACACGGATATTAAAGAACTAGAGGATGTCTTTGGACTTCACGGACAAATTGAGCACAAGTTGGACTTCCTCAGAAAGAATGTGCCAAAAGATATGAAGCTTGTGCTGATTGGTCATTCAATCGGTTGCTACATCACCCTTGAAATGATGAAGAGGGCATCAGAACTTCAGGTATGTCAGCCTTGGGGAAGGGAAGTTATATTGCTCAGCAGAGCATCCCCCAAGCTTAACATTTGATTAATCAACAAAGACGATAATCGGATTCCACATCCTTTGTTTAGAAGCAGCATCCCCTCTACTTTCAGACCAAGTTCTTATTAAAGTAAATGACGTTCAGTTACTTTTCATGAGTGTCTGACTCCAGAAGAGAGGAGAGTGATACAGAAATATATGATCTGATTTTTCCACTGTAAAGCACTGTGCGTAGCAATTTACGTCCCTGCAAAAGAGAGATGGGGAACTGCTTCCAACTCAGAATAGTAGTAATTCCCTATTTGTAAGATGAGGTAGGGATTTATGCAGGACTGATGTATCTCAAAGGATGCCGTGAACGTTAATTAACTTGAGTAATCCGGTTTGGTAATTCAGTAGTAAATGTCATTATTGGCAGTGATGCAATTTGATATGTTTACATTTTAATAATATTATGCAATATATAATTGGAATGGAAGATCACATAACATATACGCTGCTGCATGTCATGGATATAAGGTGGGTTTTTTTTATTAAAAGGGCTACTGCTAGCCAGTTTCAGGATCAACATGCACCTAATTAATGTGTTTGAAAAGCCTATGGTAATATGTGTCAAAATGTTTTCATAATTTTTTAAAATTTCCTTGAACATTTATTTATTATTTAAACTTCCACTATCAGTGCCATGAATTTAAATAAAAACCCAACAGAATAATAGCCTGGTAAAATGAGGGCCTGATTCAGTCTCTAATTGCTACTGTAATATAAATGTTTAAGAATAAGAATACTTAGGGCTTCCATGGTGCTTTCATAACTTCAGAGCAATTTGCAAACATTAAACCTCACAAAATCCTAGTAAGCCAGAAAAGTAAATATTTCCATTTTACAGAAAGAGAAATGAAGGCCCAACAGTTAACTGGTTTGCACAAGGTTAGAAGGAGGTAGTGATGATACTAGGATTGAAATTCCCGAGTTCCTTGCTAATAATCCTGTGCGGAGACCACTAGATATTTGACATCTGCATTGTGTTGTTGCATGAGAACCTAAAACTGAAACTAGCTAATGATAAAAATTGACATTTTTAAAGGAAAGTATTATGAATCAATCTGCTCTTATTGTCTGAAGATGAGTAAAATGCTAAATGTAAATGAAAAAAGCATAAATTGTGAAAAATGAATTAGAGATTTCAATTTTTAAATTATATAAAGTGTTAGTAGTAGTAGAGTTAAGGACATTCTTTCTTTTTAAATGAAATACAAATGTACTAAAATTCTTGCTTTTGTGGCTTAGACCTAGTTTAGGCAGAGAAGTTTGTATGTGTGAGAGGGGGAAGATCTCGTATCTGATGACATTTTCCTTTATATCTCAACATTTTCAGTGAGCTCCTTTGTGTCTAATGTTTTCTAGATAGCAAGTGACTTCAGGCAGGGACAGTGTCCTTCCTTTGAATGTGAGTGCCTAACACACTGTCAACACTTAGCAATAAATCATAAGAATTAATAATAGTGAGATTCTTTACTTCCACTCCTCCCAAATATTCACCTTTTCTTTTATATTAATTCCCTACTGGGGCAGGAGGGGGAATACAATGCTCTTATATATATATATAAAATCCATTCACTTCTTCTTAACTATTTCCCCTCCCATTCAAGCTTTTTCCCCCTCTAAAAGAAACAGCAATTTTTTTCAAAAAATGAAACATTAACTTAACCTGATCTATTTCCACAGGCATAACTCATTCTGTGATTATAAACAAAGTTTTCTGAAGGAACTTGTGTAACTGTTTTTTCTTTTCAAGAAGGGAGTGTTCTAGAAAATATCATGTGCAGTAATTTGTCCAAAAATATCAACTTTTCTTTGGTCTCCATATGTATGATTTTTATTACTCAAATTGTTTTATCTGGTTTCCATTAACTATGAATTGTTGAGTAATTTTTGTTACACCTGGCCCAGTGGATACTGGCAGCATGATATTTGTCAATGTGTTGAAATTTCGGTATCTTTAGGACACTCTGAAACTGCACTGCGCAATGTGTGCTTGAAGTTAATATATGACACGCTACATTTAAGATGCATTTAACAATAGAAAAATATTTGTGTAAGCCAGAGTGTTGTGCAACCTTTGTCCTTTTGCCAAAAATAAGTTAACTGTTATGTTTTATAACGTATGAAGTGTGATAATAAGAAACTTGTGTTTCCATCTCCCTTTTTATTTTTACTGGAATATTTGATTCCCACAAGATTTCAAGCACATATGTGTAGTTTAGTAGCTAGATCATTTGGTTTTATTTTTGTATAGTTCTTTTGTGATATTCCTTTATTATATAAATTTTTGGTTTGGTCTTAAATTCACTGCTTTTTATGAACCTTTCATTGCTCATGTTTTACTGTTCTGATCTGGAGCTTAACATGTTGTATATATTCTAGCAGTTCACTAGTTTTTATATCCTTAGTGAATATTTAGCAGGTTTAATTTTTGGTACTTAGTTTAAAACACTGTCATAATCTAACCAAATATTGTCCTCTTTATGAACAGTGATGAGAGAAACAGTGATGATAGAATACGCTGGCAGGCATGAAAGGGAAGAAGTGAAATCTTTGTAGCATTGCCCTTCTGCTTCTCTTGCGCTCCATGGTTCCTCGTCATCCAGAACTCTGGAGGCTTTAAGCTATGCTAGAGTTTGACATCAGAGCTAGGACTAGGTTGGGGGTATTGTCAGGGATCACCCTATCACCACAGCAGCATCCCTTGCTGGCCTCAGTCCTCGTGTCAGAATTCCAAGTAGGAGTTTCTCTCTGTGTCCTCTGTGTGATTGCTACTGTGTAGTACGGGAGACTCTGCCAATGGTATCTCCAGTGAGAAAAGGGGCAGTGCAGGGGTGGGAATGACCCTCCAAAGGACTGCATTTTCCCGTTTCTCCAGATGCTGAGAATCAGTATAAATGGACAGACAGTTAGATGACTGGCCTGGTTTATGGGTATGTATTTAAGAATAGTCAAAAAGTACCCAAAGCAAGGAATAGGCTTTCCTTGTTAATGAATGGATGTATAAGTCTAAACAAATATTTTTTTGAATCCTGCTAATCTCTCGGCCTCAGTGATACTTTGTGATGGTGAGATCCACGGATTAATTGTGCACTGGGTAAAAAGAAAAATGTGATTCCTTTTAGCAGTTTGTTCTGCTGCCTCTTCTTTTTTATTTGGATGTCTCTATATTCTTGCATTAGGGGAGAGAGAGAAAATGGGACAAGCCAATTTGCCTTCACAGTGCCAGTCATTCCTTTCAGAGTTACAGCCGTGTTAGTCTGTATCCGCAAAAAGAAGAACAGGAGTACTTGTTCTTCTTTTTGCGGATACAGACTAACACGGCTGTAACTCTGAAACCTGTCGTTATGCAAGGCACTGCATTTAGCCGTATGGAATGGAAATCCATATTTTTAAACCCCGATGCCAACTCTGTCCACATATCTATTCAAGTGACATCATCATAGGACCTAATCACATCAGCCATACCATCAGGGGCTCGTTCACCTGCACATCTACCAATGTGATATATGCCATCATGTGCCAGCAATGCCCCTCTGCCATGTACATTGGCCAAACCGGACAGTCTCTACGCAAAAGAATTAATGGACACAAATCTGACATCAGGAATCAAAATACTCAAAAACCAGTGGGAGAACACTTTAACCTGTCTGGTCATTCAGTGACAGACCTGCGGGTGGCTATATTACAACAGAAAAACTTCAAAAACAGACTCCAAAGAGAGACTGCAGAGCTAGAATTGATATGCAAACTAGACACAATCAACTCCGGTTTGAATAAGGACTGGGAATGGCTGAGCCATTACAGACATTGACTCTATCTCCCCTTGTAAGTACTCTCACACCTATTATCAAACTGTCTGTACTGGCCTAGCTTGATTATCACTTCAAAAGTTTTTTTTTTTTTTTTTTTTTTTTTTTTTTCTCTTAATTAATTGGCCTCTCAGAGTTGGTAAGACAACTCCCACCTGTTTATGCTCTCTGTATGTGTGTATATATATCTCCTCAATATATGTTCCATTCTATATGCATCCGAAGAAGTGGGCTGTAGTCCACGAAAGCTTATGCTCTAATAAATTTGTTAGTCTCTAAGGTGCCACAAGTACTCCAGTCATTCCTTTGTGTTCATAGATTCTAAGGCCAGAAGGAACCACTGTGATAATTTATTCTGACCTTCTGCATGACACAGGCAATAGAACTTCTCTTTGAACTAGAGCAAATGCCTTTACCGTGACCCTTCTTGGTAGTCTTCTCCAAACAAAACAGACCCAGTGTGTCTGTGTGTGTCTGTGTGTGTCTGTGTGTGATGATGACGGCCAGAACTGAACACAAGTTTGAAGGCACCATTGACCGAAAACATTGTTATCCCATTCCATGTGCAAATTACCCCCAGCTCTTTATCCTGAGTGGTTACAGCTCATTCAGAATCCAGCAGCGTGTCTGAGTATTTCTAATTGTTCCTTCCAATATATCGTACATTGCATTAGTCAACATTGAATTCACCCACCCTGATGCAGTCCAATAACCCTGCTTTGTTGACTCTCTCTGAAGTTTATCATCTTGGCTAACTTAAATAATTTTGTGCCATATGCAAATTTGCAGTTTATCCCCTTTTTCAGATCATTAATAAATATATCAAACATGGCTAATATGGATTGTTGGGCACCTCACAGTTAACCTTTTGCCATGTTGAAAATTGATCATTTTTGCCCATTCTTTGTTTTCTCTCTCTTAACTAGTTTCCAAGGCATGAGTGAACTTTGCCTCTCACCCCATTATTAATTACATTTCTTCACAGTCTTAAGGACTTAATAGTCACAGGGTGAGGGATTTTATCTAAGACTTTGAAAATCCATATGTATCGTTTCAACCAAATCTCCTGTGTCCATTATTTATGTATGTATTTTATTTATTTTAATGCATCCAAAAAAAACGAGTAGATAAGAGAGACACAATTTTCCTTTACAAAAGTCACTCTCTGATTATTTATGATCATATTATGCTCATATATATATTTTAACATTCCCTTTAATTTACCTGGTACTGAAATAAGGCTTATTGGCCTACAATTCCAAGGTTGTTACTATCTTTTTTTCTTTTTCTTTTTTTAATAACATGATATATATTACCCTCCATTCTTCCACTTTAGGATCTGCCTTTAAGCCCAAGAAATCCAGCAGTTTTTAAGGTTCTTGAGAGCATTTAGGATTAAAATCAAATTTGGGCAACCAAAATGAATTCTTCCAAGTGGAATCTTCTGTATCCAAAGATTGGCCAGTCCAGCTGCCATGCAAGACAGAATGCCTAGTGTCAGCTACATTCCCTTCAAATCTCAGTGCCTCCTTGATATATCTTTTCCTCTTGCATGTGCCTACCTTTATGTGACACTTTCATTGGAAGAGGACACCTTTGCTCATACCCCTTCTGATGAGACTTCCAGAACCTCCTTAGCCTTTGCCACTTTGTTTAATGGTGTAGGGTTTTGCACTCTTTTAGGGCAGACTGTAGCAAATTGCCTGTACAACAAACTTTATTAAAAAATACGGAGAAAATTATAGTAAAAGAAAATAAATGGTTCGCATAACAATATATATAGATTTGCACTCATAAACTAAGTGAAAGCATCAATTAGAAATAAAAGAAGCAGATGGGGAAAAGGGAGAAAAAGCAATTACCAGTAATTTAAATTAGAATCTGTAAAGTATAGAAAATTGGGAAGCTGAAGATATCAGAGAAAAATGAGTGGCTGGGAAGGCTACGGCCAATGAAGAGGAGTTTTAGTGTACTAGAAACAACAGAAATCTTAGCAATGGCTTAGGCCCGTTATTAGATGGAGATGGTAAAAAGACGCAGAAAAGGCAGAAATGTTCAGTAAATATTTGTTTTATATTTGGAAAAGCAGAATTATGTGCTTGTATCACGTGAGGATCATGTACTTTCCAGTCCATCAGCAACCAAGAAGGATGCTATACATAATCTACTAGGGATAAATATTTTAAAATCTGAGGGCCCTAGTAACTTGCACCCAAGAATCTTAAAAGAGATGGCTTAGGATCTCTTATCTTCTGATACTAATTTTTTAATAAATCTTGGAATAACAAGGATATTCCAGAAGACTGAAAGAGTGCTAATGTTAAATCAATATTTAAAAAAGGGCAAGTGGGATGACCTGGGTGTGAAATCATTTCCAGGCAAAATTATGGAAAACACGATACAGGGTTTTATTAATAAAAAATTAGGGCTGTCGATTAATCACAGTTAACTCACGCGATTAACTAAAAAAAATTAATTGAGATTAAAAAAATTAATCATGGTTAATCGCAGTTTTAATCACACTGTTAAATAATAGAATACCAATTTAAATTTATTAAATATTTTGGATGTTTTTGCACTGTAAAATGATAAACAAAAGAAATAGTATTTTTCAGTTCACCTCATACAAGTACTGTCGTGCAAGCTCTTTGTCATGAAAGTGCAACTTACAAATGTAGATTTTTTTGGTTACATAACTACACTCAAAAACAAATGTGAAACGTCAGAGCCTACAAGTCCACTCAGTCCTACTTCTTGTTCAGCCAATCACTAAGACAAACAAGTTTGTTTACATTTACAGGAGATAATGCTGCCCTCTTCTGATTTACAATGTCACCAGAAAGTGAGAACAGGCATTTGCATGGCACTTTTGTAGCTGGCATTGCAAGGTGTTTACGTGCCAGATATGGTAAACATTTGTATGCCCCTTCATGCTTCAGCCATCATTCCAGAGGACATGCTTCCATGCTGAGGATACTCATTTAAAAAAAAAATGCATTAATTAAATTTGTGACTGAACTCCTTGGGGGGAGAATTCTGTCTCCTGCTCTATTTTACCTGCATTCTGCCATATATTTCATGATATAGTAATCACGGATGATGACCCAGCACATGTTTATTCGTTTTAAAAACACTTTCACTGCAGATTAGATAAAACACACAGAAGGTACCAATGTGAGACTTCTAAAGATAGGTACAGCACTCGACCCAAGATTTAAGAATCTGAAGTGCCTTCCAAAATCTGAGACGGACGAGGTGTGGAGTATGCTTTCAAAAATCTTAAAAGAGCAACACTCCGATGCGGAAACTACAGAACCTGAACCACCAAAAAAAACCCAAAATTAACCTTCTGCTGGTGGCATCTGACTCAGATAATGAAAATGAACATGCGTCGGTCCACTCTGCTATCGAGCAGAACCCATCGTTAGCATGGACGCATGTCTCCTGGAATGGTGGTTGAAGCATGAAGGGACATATGATTCTTTTTAGCGCATCTGGCACGTAAATATCTTGCGACACAAGCTACAATAGTGCCATGAGAACGCCTATTCTCACTTTCAGGTGACATTGTGAACAAGAAGCAAGCAGCATGATTTCCTGGAAATATAAACAAACTTGTTTGTCTGAGCGATTGACTGAATAATAAGTAGGATTGAGTAGACTTGTAGGCTCTAAAATTTTACATTGTTTTATTTTTGAATGCAGTTTTTTTGTACATAATTCTACATTTGTAAATTCAACTTTCATGATAAAGAGGTTGCACTACAGTACTTGTATTAGGTAAATTGAAAAATACGATTTCTGTTTTTTAACAGTGCAAATACTTTGTAATCAAAAATCAGTATAAAGTGAGCACTGTACACTTTGTGTTCTGTGTTATAATTGAAATCAATATATTTGAAAATGTAGAAAACATCCAAAAATATTTAAATAAATGGTATTCTATTATTGTTTAACAGTGTGATTAATCGCAATTAATTTTAGTCGCACGATTAATCACAATTAATTTTTTTAGTCACTTGACAGCCCTATAATAAGTTAGAGGATAGGAATATAATAATGCCTGTCAACATGGTTTCATGAAAAATAGGTCTTGTCATACAAACCTGATTTCATTTTTTACAGGATTACAAGTTTGACTGATAAAGGTAACTACTTAAATGTACTATGCTTGCACTTTTGTAAGGTATTTGACTTAGTACTGCATGAGATTCTGATTTTAAAAATTAGCACTACGCAGTATCATGGCACACATTAAATGAATTAAGAACTGGTTAACTGACAGTTCTCAAAAAGCAGCCGTCATTGTGGGGAATCATCATCAAATGGGGATTGTTGTGGGGTGTGCCTGTCCTGTAGCGCCCCCTGTTGCTCTAGAGCCCCCCTGTTGACCTAGTGGGGTGCTGCAGGCACCCTTCTCACAGAGCCCTTTAAGAACTCCACACAATCCAGATGGTTGTAAAACAAAATTTCCCTGCTGGGGTTCTACTTCAAATTAAATCCCAAAATAACCTTGAAATAAAGTCCCCTCCTCCCCCCCCCCTTGGGCTCAAGGATCACACAGCCCTTTTCCTTGTGGCCTGTGGTCTCTGGGAAGAGTTCTCTCCCAGGAGAGCTTGTCCTTCTCTCTGAGCACCCGCCCTGCAACTGAGCCCTGGTGGCCTTTTTCAGGCCCAGGTGGTCATTGTTTAATTCAAGTAGGAGTAGAGAGGTTATTTTACCTCTGTATTTGGCATTGGTGTAACCACTGCTGGAATACTGTGTCCAGATATGGTATCCACAATTCAAAAAGGATGTTGATAAATTGGAGCGGGCTCAGATAAGAGCCATGAGAATAATTAATAGATTGGAAAACTTGCCTTATAGTTACAGACTCAAGGAGCTCAGTCTGTTTAGTTTAACAAAGAGAAGGTTGTGGGGTGAGTTGATTACTATCTGTAAATACCTACACTAGGAACAAATATTTAATAATGGGCTCCTCTGTCTAGCAAACAAAGGTGTAAGACAATACAGTGGCTGGAAATTGAAGCTAGACAAATTTAGACTAGAAATAAGATGTAAATTTTTAACGGTGAGAGTAATTAACCATTGGAACAATTTACCATGGGTCATGGTTATTCTCCATTATGGACCATTTTAAAATCAAGATTGGATGTTTTTTTCTAAAAGATAAGCTCTAGGAATTATTTTGGGAATGTTCTATGGCCTCTCTTACACAGGAGGTCATACCCACAGACTGGAAGACTGTACCCTGGGAAGCAGTGAGTCTTGAAAGAATTTAGGGGTCATGGTGGACATTAACTGAACGTGAGCTCCCACAGTTGTGCTGTGGCAAAAAGGAATAATGTGATCCCTGGATGTATAAAAAGGGGAATAATGAGTAGGAGAAGGGAGATGATTTCACCTCTTTATATGTCACTGATAAGACAATACAGGACTACTGTGTACTGTTTCAGTGGGCACATTTTAAAAAGTATGTTGAAAAACTGAAGAGGATGCAGAAAAGAGCCACAAAATTAATCAAGGACTACAGAAAATGCCTTACAGTGAGAGAGCTCATTGTGCTTAATTTCTCAAAAAGAAGATTGAGAGGTGAATTGATTGCACTCTGGCATTCCTACTTCTGTCTCCACATACAGAACTGCTCCTTTTGTTCCTCAGTAATAGCCTGAACCTTCTTCCACTTTGATTTCAATGGGAGCAGGATTGGGTCATAAGAGAGGTAAATAACAAGTTAGTCACAATTCCTTTGCCAAGTGATGTATTATGATACAAAATTCAATCCACTGACCCCTTGAGTTAATAATTTAGATTCAATTGTGTTGAAAGCCTGATTATGAAGTTGGGAAGTATTTTCATAATGACAGGAAAGAAAGAAGTCACCACAATATTAAATAAGGGCCTCTTATGAGAAAACAAAATTCTTTAGTATAGAATTGCTGGAAATCCAAGAGGGACTACAGGATCAAAAGAGGGAAATTTATTAACAATACATGAACTGCTAGAACTATCCTTATGTGAGTGTCTGACCTTCGAAATAATGAGAGAATGTTATCAGCAACATGGAAGGATAGGCGGAAAGAGCGTAAGGGTCATGAGGTTTTTATTTTTCTGATGAGATTATGACCCGTGAACATAAGCCAACAGGCACGTGGTGCCATCATTATAGAAAACACTTTCTGAAAGGAAACTTTAACTTAGCCGGTGTAAGAGTTCTTTGAATGAATCCTGTAGTTTGAGAAGTAGACGGCAGATGAAAACCTGCGAAAGAGGCAAAGCAACGTCATGACTGACAGAAAACACGAACACGGGTTTTGATCCCACTTTTGAGGTTTTCACTTCGTACAAGGGGTTTGTAGTCACTGCATAGAGTCTAATTCAGTTACGGTGATCAGCTCTTAGAGTAGTCAGTTGTAATGATCACTTTCGGGAATCTTGGACTGCATTGACAGGTTTGCTTTTGATTGACATTTACAAAGCCTCTGTTGCACTCACAGAACACATCTATCTCTGCCCTATTTTCTGCCTTTTGAACAGTGTCTCTGCCAGGAGTAGGCAGGTCTCAGCCTTAAAGCATGGCAAAGCGTTCTGAGTAAGCATTTCCCTAAAAAGAAGCATCTCCTCTTATGCTGGGGGAACATGCTGGCTGTGCTGTGTAGATCTGTGTGTCATGTGCTGGAACGCTGGCACGGGAGAAACAAATTAATAGCTTTTCTTGGCTTACACAGACTTGTTATATTTGACTTATACCTAAATGAGAAGTGATAGACTTCTAACCAAGGACCATAGGTGATAGGTAAGAAAGAAACTTGACCATTGGTGCTCAGATACTATTGTGAAAGGCATGATCTGAAAATATAGGGTGAATAGATAAGGAGACTGGAGTTTCATATTGATTGTATGTTACTGGAATGTTACAAATAAAAAAACAAATGAAGGAAATGAACAGGGGGGAAAGAAAGCATCAAATGAAAAGGAAAAACAGAAAACAATAAGGAATAGTTTAACACAAACCCAGTGACAGCAGGCACAGAACTGTTGCACAGATCCAAGTAGAAATAATATTTAACAAACAGTTCAAGAGGGGGATTGTATAAAATAGCAAATAAAATTGCAATTGGAAAAACCATAATAAAACATAGTGTAAAGCTAGACAACGGAAAGGAGCATTTTTATAATCCTTCTCTCCATCATACCAGATAAATTCAACATATTTTAAACCAGTAATGTTTGGCTGCTATATACCCATCCCCTTCCCGTTATCAGCAGCCAGTAGGAAAATGAATGAGGAAAAAGGGGGAGAAACTAACATAATTTGGCCCTGATTCAACAATGCAGTTAAGCAGAGACTTAGGCACATGCTTAAGTATGTTGCTGAATTGGAAACTTTTTGTAATATATCTGTTACTTTTCAGTAATACCCGTTACCAAGTCTGTGTAAATGACAAATCTTTGAGAATCCTTGAAAGTAGGCGCAGGTGGACTGAGTCTGTCATTACAATAAAACTTAGTACAGTTTGCGACCAACTATCACATCTGCGGATGCTGCAAAATCTACTTTTACAAAGGTATGAGAATATTCTCCCACAGAATTCGGTTTGTTTATTTTGCCCATAAGCAGCAGAATAGCTGTGCTGAGAGGAACAGACGTTCAACCAAGCTATAAGGTCCTAGAGCAATCCTTCATCTATCTGGAAATAGCAAGAACTAATGTTAGATGATTTATTAAATCTGCCCAAATATAACAAATAAAATGTTAAGATCCTTGAAGCATCTAGGGAGTAAAAGCTCCTGCAAAAGTTTGTGGAGGACTCTTGACAAAAATTATGGAAGAGGAGGGAAAACAACCTGCATCCGAAAATTCGGGGCAAACATAAAGCTATCCTATTTGGGGAAAAGGCAGAAAGCAAGAACAAGCTATAGAGAGCTCACAGCCGGCAAAGACTTCTTAGAGAGAGAGCACCTGCCTACCAAAATGAATAAATTTATGAGATCTCTTTCAATGGTATTAGATTGCAGATCCTGTAACCTTAAAGGCCTCAATCCTACTCCCTTCAACTAAAAAATGTGTCAAGGAATTTGGTGTGTTTTCTCATATTTCACAGTCAGCAGTCATGCAGGGCTGGTTATGTAAGCGTCAGTGCATTCAGATTCTCTCTCTGGGTGAATATGCATAATCTGAACTCATCCAAATTACCACATTCTCTATATAGCTCTCTCCATGAAAAGACTCTCTCCGTTACAAAGGAATGAAAAAATTGCAGTCAGATGACAGAAGAATGTAAAGTCAGTGAACTCCTTCGAGTATATGAAATAATTTCAGAGGACTCCAAATGTGGCAAGAGATACACAGACCTGTTAGAAGAGAGATGAATATATACTGATACTATACGTTAGGTAATATGCCTAAGGATGGAGTCAGAGAGCCAAATGTATCCCTAGTGCTTTCATTAGGGATAGGTGTGGCTCCAACTCCTGAGACTCCTAAGAGTAACACCCAGGGCTGAAATTTCTGTCCTCAAAATCAGTCACATGATCCATTGTCAGTCAGGAAATTAAGCCTATTGAGAACAGTTCCCACCTGTTCCCTATGGAGATGTAAGAACATTGCATAGCAGCTCACTGGTGTCCTTAATGCTCTCAAATTCTATCTCTGGGCGGGGAGAGAAGACTTCATTCTGATATATAATGCAAGCATTAGTCACTAAACATAGCACAGGCAAGAGTTCACAAATAAACTGTGGTCAATTGTATTTAACTCCCTATTATTTCAGTTATGCACACTGGTATATTATCTGATTTCTTCTAAAATGGGACAGGAGGATGTTTGCTTTAAAATTTCTAAAGAATTTAAACCAATGCTGTTGCCTAAAGATTTGCACTTTCTGCTGTGGCAAACTGTAGCTCAGAGAGCTTTAAAGGCATAGGTCTCCTTTCTATTTGAGTACTGCATTAAAATGCTAATTTGGGGCTTGTTCTCAGGAAGTGGTGCTCTGCCAGTGCAAAGAGAACTACTGTGTAGCTCCATCCACATGCTTCTGGAGGCAGGAATACACAGATTTTGGCCTGGTAAAACCCAGTTTTGTCATCCCAACTCCCAGGCTTCCTGCTTTAAGCTGCTTCTACAGGGTTGGAGTTTCCTTCAGTTTTTGGATTTTCCACCTTTCCCTCCTCTCCCATGGTGAAGGGACTGCTGGGACACAGAATGGCTGGAGTATCCTCCACAGGGTGGCTCTAAAACCCAGCAAGAGAATTTTTTCCCTCTATATCTGCACTAAGTTTGCCCAGCTCTCAGGTTACTCAGACTGGGCACTAGGCAGCGAGTTCATCCTTCATGCTATCCATACAGCTGACTGGAACTCAGTGGCTGTTTGTTGAGTGGCAGTAGTACTTACTGTATTCTTAGGTTCAAACAGCTCTCTGTAGAGACCCTAGTACGCATAGGTATCTACTATCTAAATCTGTTCTTGCCTGGAACTGGGTGTTGGCTAGAAGCAGTGGAACGTAAGGGTCAAGTGACCATGTAATAAATTTCAGTATAGTTTGGAAATACAAACCATTAAAACTAGGAGTATGTAGAACTCTTGGCTTCATATTAAGAAGGGATTACCTGCTTCAACTGTCCCTTTGTTGTACACCCTCTGGGTCTTGGCTGACAAGATCTTAAACTTCTAACCCAAATCTCATTGTCCCCCCAAACATAAAGTAAAAAGTTGAGATAATCTTTGGGGTTCTTCAGGCTACTTGTCAGAAGTTCCTTCCTGATTCTGTGTTCTAAAGAGGGGTATCTTAAAATAATCTTGACTCAGAATGATTTGTTTTAGTCTCCTCACTAATATTTCAAGCTGTGTTTCCATTACACCTCACCAGAACACAATTGCTTTGATTATGCTGTCCACATGGAAGCTGCAGTTCATCGCGTCGTCAACACTTGAGGTGAGCAATTTAGTCCTGTATTTGCTTGGTTGTGTTTAGCACCAGAACAAAAGAAATTTAGATAGAAAAGCAATGAGGATGAAGATGGCAAAATGATTGTAAATGAGTGGACAGAAAAGAGAGAGAGAGATTTTTAAAAAGTAAAATAGACACCCCTCATGTTAAATCCATTCCTCTTGCAATGCTCCGACAGAAGCAGATCAAGAACTACAACTATATGTCATATCACCTAGTTCCTGCTCACCTCTGTTGAAAACCAAGAAGGTAGTCCAGGGGAAGGTTACAGTAATGTGGAATTAGGGTTAAAAGGATATGGGTGCTTTAAATAAATTTTGAACTGTTAAGTGACTAGTTCCTGGATATTGCTCTATGCCTACAGTTGAAGACAGTAACTGCTTTCTAACCTACACTGCCAAACATCTCTTCTTGAATGATTTTTAAATTGGTGAAACAGCTATTCAATCTGTACCCTATCCTGCCAAGGTAGTAAACATCTCCTACAATGTTGAGTGTCCTCGGATCCCAGTGAGTACTACTCAGAACCTTGCATGATCAAGTCCCAAGTTAGGAAAATGTATAGCTAGCAAATCCTGAAGACGAAATTAAACTGATATCTGACAGGGTGGTAATAAAAGACAAAGCTTGATGTGTTAGATATTCTTGGTAGTCCATCAATCCGATGATGACAAATCTGTGCAGATAATCTGTTGTTAGTCTTATGGTGTGCCCTCTGATGGCTATACAAGCCAATTCTAGAGGTGCACATTTTGCTGCAGACGGTGCATGGGAAGTTTGCGGTCAGTGGATTGTGCGCTGCTGATGCTCTGTGACGTCATTCGCGTGCCTCTTGTAGACGCTGGCAGCGGTCTTCCTCAAAGGCGATGCAAGTATTTCTGACTGTTGCACGCCACTGTGTTCTGTTGCTGGCGGCGTCCTCAAGGTCCCTAGGTTTGATACTGTTTTACTGCAGATTGGCTTTGATGGTGTCCTTGTAACGTTTCCGTGGACGATTTATATGCCGGATGCCCTGGGAGAGCTCACCATACAGAAGCTGACGGGGGATTCTGTTGGCATCCATGCGGCTGACATGACCCGTCCAACGTAGCTGTGACTTCATGATCATCATTTCGATGCTTGCCATCTGGGCTCTCTCGAGGACCTCGAGATTGGGCACTTTGTCTTGCCAGCGAATCTTCATGATGTTGCGGAGGCAGCACATGTGAAATGCTTCGAGCTGCTTGATGTGATGCCTATATAGTGTCCATGTTTCGCACCCATACAAAAGAGATGAAAGAACAACAGCTCTGTACACAAGCAGTTTTGTTGACATCCGGATGTTGTGGTGATTTAAAACTTTGACACGCAGACAGCCAAGTGCCTGGCTTGCTTTGGATATTCGTGCATTGATCTCATTATCCAGTGATCCATCACTGGATATGACACTACCCAGATATTTAAAGTTCTCCACTACTTTCAGCTGAGTGCTGTCGATGGAGATACTCGGGACAGAAGGTCCAAAGGGCTTTCCTGTTGACGGTATCAAACGCCTTTGTCAGATCTATGAAGACAGCATACAGGGGCATGTTCTGTTCAATGCATTTCTCTTGTATTTGTCTGACAGCAAACACCATGTTGATTGTGCTCCGGCCAGATCGAAAACCACATTGACTTTCAGGTAGATTTGCCTCGGAAATACTGGCTATTAGGCAGTTCAAGATGATGCAGGCGATGATCTTCCCTCCAACAGAGAGGAGGGATATGCCTCTATAGTTTCTATATTCTGCTTTACTGCCTTTGTTCTTGAAGAGAGAGACAATAGTAGCATCGCGAAGGTTCTGTGGTATGTTTTCATCCTTCCAGGTGTTGATGATCACGCTGTGGAACACTGCTAGTGCTGCTGGACCTGCTGCTTTGTATATCTCTGCTGGTATCCCATCTTTTCCAGGAGCTTTCCCTGAACTCATCTGGCTAACAGCTTTCTTAATCTCATCTATAGTGGGCGGAAAGTCAAGATCTGTCAGAGCAGGTTGTTGTGGAATTTCATTAAGGACACTATTATTCACGGTTGATGGTCTATTGAGAAGGTTGCTAAAATGTTCTCGCCATCTTTCGTTGATGCCTTCTTTATCTTTAATCAGCGTTGTGTTGTCTAATGAGAGCAACGGGGTGGTCCTTGGTTTAAAGGGTGCATAGACAGTCTTAATAGCAGAAGAACATCTTTAAGTTGTGGGTGTCAGCATAGTGCTCAATTTCTTTGGCTTTGCTCTCCCACCAGTTGTCTTGTATCTGATGGAGGTCTTTATGTGTTTTACTCTGAAGGTACTTGAAATGGTCCCGTGTGTTAGATAAAGGTGATGCTAATTGCCAGGAATAAATGTGTAAAACAGATTAACAGAAAGCTACAGTTGTATCCATTAGAAGATAACTAGCATGGGAGTACAAGGTTTTGTTTTATCCCTCATAACATTTTAAGAGTTAATGTGCAAGGTTCTGAGTAGTAATCTGTTCATTAATTTACATCATCAGGCTGCCTTTGGTAAGAAACCCTGGAAAAAATAGAAAGAGCGGTGGTTTCTTTAAAAGGACTTTCATGGGAATTCTCTTAGATTCATAGACTTTAAGGTCAGAAAGGACCATCATGATCATCTAGACTGACCTCCTATACATTATAGGCCACAGAACTTCACCTATCCACTCCTATAATAGACTCTGCCTGAGTTACTGAAGTCCTCAAATTATGGTTTAAAGTCTTCAAGTTACAGAGAATCCACTTAAAACTGCACGTGACTCATGCCCATGCTGCAGAGGAAGGCAAAAAACTCCCAGGCTCTCTGCCAATCTCACCTGGGGGGAAATTTTTTCCTGACGCCAAATATAGCGATCAGTTAGACCCTGAGCATGTGGGCAAGACCCACCAGCCAGACACCTGAGAAAGACTTCTCTGTAGTAACTCAGAGCCCTCCCCATCTCTTCACCCTGTCCACTTTAAATTACAACCTGTATCACTTCTTGTAATCATGGCTATGATTGACTTCTTTGTGTGTAGAAGCAATATGGTAAGCAAGATTTTTTTGTGTGCACTTACACACAGTGTAGAAACATTGGAACAATGCTGCTAAGAGCCCCTTAAAATCTAATTTTTGAAAACATTTATGTTCGTTGCATTGCTAAGGGAAACATTGGATTTAAAATAAATCTAAAAAGACAATTCTGGGATGTTACAAGACACTGAAATAACACTGGTCTACAATTTTTGAGAAGTCATCTACTTCAGAGATAAAATGTGCTATTTATTATGTATTTTGATGTGCTGAATTCAAATATAACAAAACAACTGATTGGCTACTGTTTCTAAGATATTTAAGTTTTTACATTTTATGTCTATGTATATTGTGTAGATAGTAGAGTTTTAATCATAAATTGTAAACCTAGGTCTTTTCATGTGTTTATGGTTGCTTTACATGATAATATTTCACCTGTCCTGTTTATGTAACACTTTAAAAATCAGCAAAAGGGTTATATAAATTAAATTTATTATGAAACAAAAGGCAAAAAACTATTATGTACATAGTTTAGTCCTATTCAGTGTCTACTCGGCGCTTCTTGGCTTGTCTCTTGTATTCATTAAATGGAGCATCTCTTGTCACTGTCCAGCAATAGTCTGCAAGCATTGATGGGCTCCATTTGCCCTGATAGCGTTTCTCCATTGTTGCAATGTCTTTATGAAATCGCTTGCCGTGCTCGTCGCTCACTGCTCCGCAGTTCGGTGGAAAAAAATCTAGATGAGAGTGCAAAAAATGTATCTTTAGTGACATGTTGCAACCAAGGCTTTTGTATGCCTTGAGGAGGTTTTCCACCAACAACCTGTAGTTGTCTGCCTTGTTGTTTCCGAGAAAATTTATTGCCACTAACTGGAAGGCTTTCCATGCTGTCTTTTCCTTGCCACGCAGTGCATGGTCAAATGCATCATCTCGAAGAAGTTCATGAATCTGAGGACCAACAAAGACACCTTCCTTTATCTTAGCTTCACTTAACCTTGGACATTTTCCACGGAGGTACTTGAAAGCTGCTTGTGTTTTGTCAATGGCCTTGACAAAGTTCTTCATCAGACCCACCTTGATGTGTAAGGATGGTAACAAAATCTTCCTTGATTCAACAAGTGGTGGATGCTGAACACTTTTCCTCCCAGGCTCCAATGACTGTCAGATTGGCCAATCTTTCTTGATGTAGTGGGAATCTCTTGCACGACTATCCCATTTGCAGAGAAAACAGCAGTACTTTGTGTATCCAGTCTGCAGACCAAGCAAGAGAGCAACAACCTTCAAATCTCCACAAAGCTGCCACTGATGTTGGTCATAGTTTATGCACCTCAAAAGTTGTTTCATGTTGTCATAGGTTTCCTTCATATGGACAGCATGACCAACTGGAATTGATGGCAAAACATTGCCATTATGCAGTAAAACAGCTTTAAGACTCATCTTCGATGAATCAATGAACAATCTCCACTCATCTGGATCGTGAACGATGTTGAGGGCTGCCATCACACCATCCATGTTGTTGCAGGCTACAAGATCACCTTCCATGAAGAAGAATGGGACAAGATCCTTTTGACGGTCACGGAACATGGAAACCCTAACATCACCTGCCAGGAGATTCCACTGCTGTAGTCTGGAGCCCAACAGCTCTGCCTTACTCTTGGGTAGTTCCAAATCCCTGACAAGGTCATTCAATTCACCTTGTGTTGTGAGGTGTGGTTCAGAGGAGGAGGATGGGAGAAAATGTGGGTCCTGTGACATTGATGGTTCAGGACCAGAAGTTTCATCCTCTTTCTCTTCCTCATCTGACTCAAGTGAGAATGATTCTGGTGCATCAGGAATCGGCAGTACTTCTCTGTGAGGTACTGGGCGTATAGCTGATGGAATGTTTGGATAATGCACAGTTCACTTTTTCTTCTTTGACACACCTTTCCCAACTCTAGGCACCATGCAGAAGTAACAATTGCTGGTATGATCTGTTGGCTCTCTCCAAATCATTGACACTGCAAAAGGCATAGATTTCCTTTTCCTGTTCAACCACTGGCAAAGATTTGTTGCACAAGTGTTGCAGCATATGTGTGGGGCCCACCTCTTGTCCTGATCTCCAATTTTGCAGCCAAAATAAAGGTGATAGGCTTTCTTAACCATAGTGGTTATACTGCGCTTTTGTGATGCAAAAGTCACTTCACCACAAACATAGCAGAAGTTATCTGCACTGTTCACACAAGTACGAGGCATCTCTGCTCACTTTGGCTAAACAAAAATGTGTCCCTTTGCAAAATCAAACACTGACAAATAAGAGAGCACGACACTGTATGATTTCTAGAGCTGATATAGGGCAATTTGTTCAGCAGAGTGATATAAGCTTCGTTATGATTGCATCATCCATGATTTCTAGGAATAACATGATGCAATTCATATCATGGATGATGCAATACCAGCTTCAGATTGCATCATTCATTGTTTTGCCTAAAAAGCAAGTACTGTCCAAACCCAGTCATAGATGTATTCATAGATCCAGTCAAAGATGTATTTTAGTCATTTCTGGTTTAAATTGAGATCCCTTCCTTTTATAACTCACTTATCCTCCGCCATTCCCAAGTCAAGGGTCGTATATACTGACCCAATAGCATATCTTGAAAACTAGAGCCAATCAACAATTTTAAGCATCATTTTTGTCCTCAATGACCCAGAATTAATAAAGTTTGACTACATTTATTTCAGAAGCATTTTGGCTGTAGAGCAGTGTAACCAAACATAAAAACAGAAAAGGAATAAAAATAGGAACTGAAAACCAGAATCTGTGATCACTCATCAAAAATCCAACTTAAACTTAATAGTGAAGGGGAAATGAAGAGCTGAAAATAAAAAGAGGTCTAGAAAGGCAATAGCAGAACAGGATTTATTAAGGCCTGTAGATTTTTACAGATCTGTTCATTTTTGATCTCCAAATATTTGGATCCATATTTTAATAACTAAATCAGATAGTTCCACAAAAAATGAAGGTGTCCTAAACACAGAGCACGAGGTGAATAAATGTGACAAACAATGAGAACTTTATGGCCAATATTTTCAAAAGAGCACAGCACCCAAAATTGCAGCCAAATTTCCGAAAGAGCCGCTTATTCTGTGTACTGAGCCTTTTTGAGAAGTGTCACAATGGGAGCTGCTGGGTGTTGAGCTGTTTTGAAAATCTGGCCCTATATCTAGCAAATGCTCAAAATCTAGTGTTGAGGCATGCTACTTATGTCTGGGAATTGTTGTTTTTCTGCATTTAATATGTTTTCATAGAAATCTAATAGAGCCAGCATTCTGCACTTTTTATATGAAATTGAACTTGATTTAAAGAGAAGGGAGAAAAGGCAATTAAGACAAAATTCTCCCACGCACTAAAAAACACACATGCACGTGCGCGCGCACACACACACACAGGCACTTTATTTTAATGCTCCTAGAGCGTAGCCTCTGAGCGTATAGGGCGTGGCCATTTCAGTGTGGCCAGTGAATTCCCAGGCCAGAACCTGTGCCTAGAAGCCACACATGAAACCATGATTGCTTCTGTAGCCCTGAGTCAGCACCAAAAAGGTGGCACTGGTGCTTCATGCTCTGCCCTTAGTTCCATTTAGGGAACTGGGGTAAAAATCTGTCTGGGGACTGGTCCTGCTTTGAGCAGGGGGTTGGACTAAATGACCTACTGAGGCCCCTTCCAATCCTGATATTCTATGATTAAGCTGTGCACAAGGACCAGGACAGGATCTTCTACCCAGTAGGGATCTTTAGAATGGGCATAATACTGTAGATAATTATCTCAAGGTGTGCTAGGATGTTGCACTAATAGTACTGTAAGACAGGAATCTGAGAAAAAAATATTAAGATTGTCCACATCGGCTCATTACTGAACATGCTTCATTGATAAGGAAGAAAACAAGCATGGCATAGCGAAGAATACAAAGAATTGATTACAAGTTGAATTATACGAAGTGTCGGGACACATTCAACTGTATTAATCTCTGTCCTATTGAAGAAACACTTCCTCGTGTTTAAAGAGTTTTCTGTGAATGTTTCTGAGGTTCTGCCATGGAGGCCGGCATATTCCCATTTACCAGTAGGAAGCAAAGGAAACTTGGGAACAAACTCATTCTTCATAGAAATCAGTGAAAAAAGCTCTGGACTTTTGAATGTTGCATTTAGGCAAATTTTAATATATGTTACTGAAAAATTTTCAGGTAAATGTCATTTTGTTTTAAATTAACTTGTATTTCTTTCCTTTATTGCTACCTGATTTCCAGGATTTTCTGATGACCTTGACCTCTTTCTCTTATAGATCTTAAGGCCACAGGGATAATTAGGACTCTATAGTATGACAGTCTGCATAATACAGGCCATAGAATTTCACCCAGAACTTCCTGTATGTACTTATCTAGGATACTAATATGGCCCCACAGTACTTGAGTACCTCTCGGTTTTTCACATAATTCCTGTGAGGTAAGGGAATACCATTATCCCCATTAACACATGCGGTACTCAGGCACAAAAAGTCGTAGGGCCTCTAGAGAATCACGGGAACACACTGTAATTCACAAAGCCTTGGTTAGGCACTCAGGCTCCTATGCAATGAATGGGGAGAGAGAGAGAGACTGTGATTCACAAGCCAGCACACTAGTCTGCCCCACCCCTCTCTCTGAGTTAGGTATCTAAGTCTAGGCTGCACGAAGGCACCTATCTCTGTTAGCCAGAATCCCTCTTTGGAATTAGGCATCCATGTCGTTTTTCGGAAGAGGAGACGGACCTTCTCCCTCATATCTTTTACCCCCATGGTGAGGGTATTCACCTGCGATGTGGGAGTCATCTGAGGGAGCGAAGAGAGAGAGCGAGAGCACAAGCATGAGAATGACTCTGTAGTCTGGGAAGGAGAGGATGCACCTAGGATGTGGGAGACTGAGGATTTACTCCCGCTGCTTCAATGACTCTTTCATTGTTTATCCACAATGGAACAGGTTCAACAAGATAGACTAAGGGAGATGCGCATCAGAAGATCCCATGGTTCAGTGGTTAGGGCTCTCACCTGAGAGGTGGCTGATCCCAGTTCAAATCTCTTCTCTTCCTCAGATGAAGGACCCACTCCAAGTCGCTATCTCCCACATCCCAGCTGAGTTCTGTAACCAGTGGGCAAAAAGTTATGAGGGAAGTCATCCTCCTCTTCTCCCCACCTTGGCTGTTTTGTGACTACTTGCTTGAGGGGCCACCTCTGGTAGGCAGCCAAATGCCTATTTTCCCCTGGTTTGTGAATTGGTCTAGGGATTAAGTGGGAGAAAGGTGTCCCAGGCGTCTAGGGGGAAGCAGCAGTATGCATCCTGGGAGGCAGAAACAAAGGCACTGAAGGAACTTTTGGCAGCTAAGATTTTGTAGTAAAGTTTGTTTAGATGCCTACCAGGTTCAGCAGGAGTTTTGTGAATTGCAGTGGAGCCTAAATCTGGGGTTGACTCTAGTCCTAAATGACTTGTTTAAAGTCACTCAAGAAGTCTGTCGCAACAGGAAAGTGAACCCTGATTTCTCAAGACCTAGATTAAAATCTTAGCCACTTCACGATACTTCCATCTATCAAATCATATAACTTGTGATTGAAATAGAGCATATTGTGACATTGCACTCCATAATGTTTTATGGAAATATGCTTATGAGTGTACATATGATGTAACTGGAATATGCTTTATGCAAAAGGTCTCTTGTAAGATATCATCTTTCTGTCCTGCCTGTCTGTTTTAAATTTTTCCTTTAAAGTCTTTTCCCCTCTCCCTGTGTTCCCTTTTATTTGGCCTCAGAGGAGTGGAGCACCTCTCAGAACGTCCTCCTTGCTTCAACTTGGTCGCTTTCTTATCTGGTAGAGGTGCTCCGCCGGTTTGTAGGGGGGTTCCCCTGAAGGCCACATCTGCAGAAGCACAAGAAACAATAAACAGAAGTATGATTGTTATTTCACGCATAGCATTGAATCATTATAATAAAATACACCTCTTTTTACGTACGAATCATTTTCTCATTGTTCCTTGGCAAGCACACATCTCAGTGAATACCCTAAACGGGGAGTTTGGCCCAGGTCCAGGGCTGGGCAATCAAGATGAGGCAAAGGCTCAGGTGGTTTTTTAAGGGGATCACTTCAGGCGACTAGGACATGTTGTAAATTCTGCCACATGCAGGATTTTCCACAGCCAGGGGTCATTGAAGCCGATATCTCACTACTGAGGGTAAGCAAGGGTGCATCTCCTGAATGCGTGCAGCTTCAGAGCTAGTCCCTATGCTCCTCACCTATGTGACACTTTGGTCCCTGCACAAGTGATTACTGACTGGCTCACGAAAGTTTCCTACAATGGGGGTGGGGGGAACCAATCAGCTCTGCCAAGGAAGCTTTGGCAGAGGATTGGCAAGTACGTCCAGGAAAGTTTTCTAAAGATATCTCTGGAGGATTTCCTTGAAATCTTGGTGTTCATTAACACACTGTTCCGCTGCACTGCTTAGCTACACGGGGGAATGTGAAGCACATGCAAACACAGCGAGTCTTGTACATTTCTATCCCTTCATCCACCTCTAGAATATACAAAGCAAAGGGCAGCTCTACCTCATATAACCGAGCAGCATCAACTCGAAAAGGTCACTTACCTGGTCTCTCCTCTCCCACATCATGCGCACCAAAGATGGAATGCTGGGACTGGCTAGACCCCTCCAGAGTGGAAATGAGGCCCTGACTCGCTGTGCCACTGGACGACCTTGCTGTGGGCTCCATGTCATCCTCCAACTCGACCTTCTCATCCACGACTTCATCCTCGGGGTTGAGTCCACTGTCCGCCATCTCCAGCCCTGCAGAAGTGTTCCCGGTGCTCTTGGTGGTGGCCGAGGATGGCATCTAGCTTCTTATAGAAGCGTCAGGTCTTCAGCGCAGCACCAGAGCAATGGTTTGACTCCCTTGCCTTCTCATATGCCTGCCTCATAGCCTTTATCTTCGGATGGCACCGATGTATGTCCCATAAGTAGCCCTTATCCAACATACCACGAGAAATCTGACCATAGATATTGAAGTTACTACGGCTGGAGTGGAGCTGGGATTACACATCCTCCTCTCCCCTCAGTGCCAGCAGATCCAACAGCTCAAGGTGTGCTCCAAGCAAGGGAGCGTTTGCTGCGTGGAGCCACCATGGTCAGCTGGGAAGATGCGACGTGAGCTCTCCATGCCAAGCAAACAGGAAGTGGAATTTCAAAAATTCCTGGCCCTTTAAAGGGACAGAAGCCTGTATACCTTGGTGCAAGGCAGTAGAGTTCAAACTGCTGACCAGAGTGGTCAGGATGGGCATTGTGGGACACCTCCTGGAGGCCATATAGTGACATAACCAAGCATGGTGTCTACACTGACACTTTGTCAATATAACTTTGCTGCAAAAAGCTGTATGCCTCTCATCAAGGTGGTTTTATTTTGTCAGCAAAGCAGGAGAGTTTTGTCCGCAGAAAGAGCATGGCAGTGCGTACACTTCCACTGTTTTGTCAATGAAACCTGACTTTTGTAGACAATACTGTATAGTGTAGACAAGGCTTTAGTGTCTAGCAGAGTTATGAATTTAAGCTCCCAGGCTTGTCTTTTGAAAATGTTATATAGGTTTCCTTTGAAGGTGATGACTGAAAGGTCGGACAGAGTGAGTGCTTTGTGAAAAGCATTCACCCACAGGTGATGGGGTGTTTTGGTCTTTTATCATTTTCCTTTGTGGGTTCATTTGAGAGTGTAGTGATGGTCTGGTTTAACCCACAAAGTTGTTGTCGGAACATATAGTGCACTGGATGTGGTAACACCACCTGTTCGTTGTAGCAGTGAAGATATGTCTACAGGTTTTGCATCAGGCAGGATCTGGTGCCACTTCCATATTTAGCCATAAAATAAGAAAATATAAGTTAAATTAAAAGAGAAATGTATTTACCTTCAAAATAATTTAAAATACATGTTGAACCTTGCCACAAAAATGGCAATATAAGTCCAATGTTTTTCCCTTTGATCCCAATGTATTATTATTTAATTTTTAGCACCCAGTGGTTTGCTAGGTACTTAACTGTAAGCTCTTTCGGTCAGGTTCCAATTGTACTGTCATATGAAAACAGAATGTCAATGTGCAATGCATTTCTTCCTCTGCCAACTTCCCTTAATTCCTGTCTGGTAGCAGGAAAATAGAAGCCTCTGAGTAAGTGCTTTATTTTTTTCTCTTTAAGTGTACTATTACTTTGTTTTGCTTTGTTTCAAATGACAATTCCTATTGTCCGGACACAAGTCTAGTTAACTCTGACGTTTTGAAAAACACTAGCTTTTTCCCTTAATGTGGAATACAGCCTGAAATATTCTTTTAAGTGGAAATCCAGAAACCACAAATGTATTTAATGAACTTGTTAACTTTGGAATCATGTGTGAAAGTTCAATTAACGCTAATGAAAATATGCTTCTAATAACAGTCTCAGCATTTCTAGTCACTGGAAAATTTCTAAGCACACTCCATTTAATTTCAGCTTCTGCAATGAAGCATCGCCCTTTATAGAAGTGGAATGCACTGAATCCTAATTGTTCTTGAAAGCATTAGCATGAATGTCTCCCCTTTAATAGAATTTAAAGAGCCTTCTGGTGACTAGTCAAAGTAGGTATTTTCCTGAAAAAGAAAGTACAAAATCAAGGTTTTGGTCAATCTTAAACGTTAAACAGTGGATTTTTACATTGGAATGTATAGAGCTCAAACCTTTTAGTAGTTATTCTTGTTTTCCTAGCTTGGGCAGCAAAAAGTGAATTCGGCACAAAACCTTTGTATGGCTGACTTTAATTCAAACAGTGAATTTAGATGTGCTGTTTTAGCCTCTGCTGCACCTTTTCCATTTAACTTAATAATTGAAGGTTTGAGTAGTCTGTAAACTTGCTTAGGAAACAAGCTTATATTTTCCCCTCTCATGCATGCAATGCTTGCAGTCCTGGGAAAGTCAATGGAGGGGAGGAAAAGGCAAGTTGAAGAGCTCCGCAGTGCATCCCCTCCTTTTTCTCTTTCAAGTGCTGGCAATATTTAGGGTGTCAACTTTCTTAGGCCGCAGTCCATGCTCTTGTTTTCTTTCTCCCTAGGACAAACTGCTTGAAAAACAGAAAACAGCACAAAGTTCTGGTTTTTACCCCCTGTAATTCTCTGTGCACACTTCCTCTCTCTCATCTGAGCATATCACAGATTTCACTAGTCAGGACTTGTTTTGCCGTTTGACCCCATGTAGGTTAAATTTTAAAAAAATATCTTAATGTTCTACGTTTGTCCTTTTGGAAGATCTCAGCTAATGTTTTCTCATAAGCTTGCTAAGCTTTATGGCTGAAATAAGCTAATGATTTTGGGTGATCAACCTCAACTGGGCCTGATCTTCAGGAAGTGCTGAGCACCTACTCTCTGGAAATCAGGTCCTTTTAACGTGTATCAGTTTGGGCATCTAAAAACTGAGGCATCAGAATCACTGCTCATTTACGGAAAATCTTGGTTTACATTTCTTAGCTGCTTCAGGAGATTCAAATTATCGGGCAGTCATCCCCAAGCTTTTTACGTTGCACCCCCCATTATCTCTGTCCATGCCCTCCACTTCCCTGCCCCCCGCCCCTAGGAGCTGTGGCTGGGAGTGGGGCTATGGTCCGGACCGAGGCTGGGGCTGGAGCTGCGGGTAGGCCAGGAGCCAGGACTGCGGCTGGGAGTGGGGCTAGGAGCGGAGACACAGCTGGGGGGCATGGCCGTGGCCTGGGTCAGAGCTGGAGAAGAGCTGGGGGCAGAGTGGGGCTGGGTGGCACTCCCTCCCCACCCCCCCGGGGGCTGGCCTGGACCCTGCCACGCACCCCACCCCGCCTCTACACCCCACAATTTGGAGAACGCTGCTATAGGGTAAGGTTCTCCATTGTCCCTAATTGTTTGTGTATTCATTTACAGCAGTATAAAGTAAATACATTGCCATTGTGATTTATTAGTGTTTTAACCTCTCTGCTCTACACCTGTTACTGGGCAACAAAGAATCTGACCCTTAATGTTTTCTTCATGTGGAGCCATCTCTCCATTTGTGAGCATTAAGGACACACTGTAGGTTCATCCCAAACAATAAGTCTACCAGAATATGGGTTGCAAGGATTGAATTTACCAGTGTATATACCTTATGGGTGCCTTGCAAACACAATGAAGTGATCTTGTGGGAGTGCTACACTATCCTACCCCACATTTTCAAAATGAAAATGGAAAGAATGTCTCCTGGAAAGTGGCAGCTGCTTTTTGACATTTGTGGAATGGGAGAAGTGAAAGCTTTATGGTGTGTAACTGTGACACTGCATTCCAACATAAGCTTCTCCCTGTCCTTCTTCCAACCAATAAACCAATCTTCTTCCCTTTTCACTCTCTCCTCTCCTAAACTTCTGCTGTTTATGTGTTTTAATCATAATAGCAACAAATCCTTCCATGCCGGCATTATCATACCGTTACAAATTTTGGCTGTCGCCTCTGGCACTTTCCTCAGAGTCAGGATGATATTGTCCGCTTTGATGGGACTTAATTCCGAGTGTAAAATACTGCTCTGTCAGTGAATATTTTCTACATTAAACTTTTCAGTCCAACAATAAGATACAGATTTTTGGGAGAACAGTTTTCTCATTATTACCAAAACCCATAAAAAGCTTTTTTTTAATGTTTTTAGGCGAGTCTTCACAGTTACCCAAATATTTATAGTACAGAATAATTTGCATTTCAGCCCTGCGAGACTTGTAAATGTAATGCACAGTCTGTGAGTTTAATATTTGTAAAATACATACTTTAATAATTCACAAATAGTTCTGTATATAGTGTTAGCCCATAGAGTATTAACCAAAGGAGAAATATTTTGTACTGTCTACAAATTGCATTAAGGCTAGAACTCAAAATTGCATAGTGCAATTCCACATTCCATATGGCAAAGTTCTTGTTATGAGTACTTGCTTTTGGGGGAAAAAATCAACCAAGTTCAAAATACAGATGACCATTTTTTTCCTATTAAATTTCCCACATAGAATATTCTAATTAAATCATATTCTTTTCCTCCAGGTTGACAGCAAATCAGATTGAAGTCAGTGGGGACTAATCATTTGAGTAAGGTTTTTCATGTGCATAAGTAGGTTTTCACTCTTTGTCAGTGCAATTTCCTACCCTCAGGTAATTGGTATTGGGATACAAGTTCTTTCCCTTGGGCTACAGAATCCAGCCCTCATCCATTGTAACCAAAGTCTTTGTCCTGTGATGTCCTATGATGACCTGTGTGAAATGAGTTGATGGTCGCAGTTCACTTTCCATTAGACAGGTGTCCACATTGCAAAACCATTGCCATAGTTGGCACTGACAGCCTTGTCGGGAGCTGCATCTGAGGACCGTGGACTCGGAAACTGATTCAAAGGCCACTGACATCAGCATAGACTGAAGTACTCACACCTCTACAAGAGGTGGTAATAGAGCATGGGCAAAACCTGATTTGCTGCTGCCCCTTCTTTACCAGTTCTGTGGAGAAAGAGAAGATCTTTGCCTCCAGTGCTGTCAGCCTCTTGACTTGGGTGAGCTCTGCATTGACTATAAAATATCTTAGATGATAAGTCCAATATTATCCTGGTAAATTATTCTTTTAAATATACACCTCTATCCCGATATAACGCTGTCTTCGGGAGCCAAAAAATCTTACCGTGTTATAGGTGAAACCATGTTATATCGAATTTGCTTTGATCCACCGGAGTGCGCAGCCCCACCCCCCCAGAGCACTGCTTGGCCACGTTCTATCCGAATTCGTGTTATATGGGGCTGCATTTTATCGGGGTAGAGGTGTATTTTATTCATATTGGTCTTGATTCTGCCCCACTGGAGGCAATGGGAGTTTTGCCGCTGATTTCAGTGGGAGCAGGATCACACCCATAACCACCATACGAAGAGTTGTGTAGCATTGGAAACACCCCACAGAACCATAAAGTCTCCAGTGTTCTGATTACAACTCAGCCATGTAAAGTCAATACACATTTATACTTACTGTTATTCTGTTGTGATTAGAAATACTGGCAACAAGTAATTCTCTAAAAAGAAGAACAGGAGTACTTGTGGCACCTTAGAGACTAACAAATTTGTTAGTCTCTAAGGTGCCACAAGTACTCCTGTTCTTCTTTTTGCGGATACAGACTAACACGGCTGTTACTCTGAAGTAATTCTCTACTGTCAGAAGCCAAAATGAGACACAGCGTAAGATTTCTCTACCTCCGGCTTTCTTTCCCCGAAAGACACCTCATTACTGATGCTCATTTAATCTTGGATCTTCTGTGAGATGACTGAGCTACACAAAATGGATGTTTCATAAAGTATTAGAAATTCCATGATAATGTAAACAGAAAAGTCTGATGGTATTCAACAGATCTGGTGCAAAACACCACTGTACAAAAGTATTACCCTGGTGTTTGGGGCAGTTAGTGTGGATATTGTAGTATGTTTTTAATAATGGTATGAAAAACCGCATAAGAGCTAAAACTCCAGAGGCCTGATTCACATTTACCCTAAGGCCTCTTAACACTGTCAGAACAGTAAATAAGAATCAGGACCCAGGCGTCCAGCCTTCATGACCAGATTCACATTTACACTAAGGCAGCAGAAAGCGACCTTAAAATGGACATACATTTTTTTTATCTCACCTTAGTGGAAATGAGAATCAAGCCCACAGAATTAAGAACTGGTTTTCTGCCTTAGCGCTGCACAATATTCATCATTAAACTGAAGAGCTGCAGTCTAAAATACAAATACCTTTTTAAAAAAAATGTTTGCCCCTGAGGTTTGTTTCTATCCAGGTGGAACTGCCAGGAAGTACTGTAGGCATAAGGCATTAAAGACATACTTCAAATAAAACTGAATAATCTGGTGATGTTCTTCTTTGTGTGCCCTCTGCATAGTCCCAATTTTGGCGTTGTGCCAACCAGTTCATTCTGAACAATAGAATTCTAGCTAGTTCAAATGCCTCCCTTGCCCCTCCCCTCTGTGAACATCAACTGTTCCAGGGCAAGAGTATAAAAAGGGTGTTGAGCTCCAGCCAGCTCAGTTCCTTCCAGCCATAACCATCTGAATGGATTAAGAACCACTCTGGGGTGTTCCTGAACATATAGCTGGTTTGGTTTTAGTTTGATAGTCAGTTAAATAGTTTTAATATTAATATTAGATCAGAGTAATTATAAATTATTTGGTGAAAGGAGGGCGGAACCGAAGAATAAAGCCTGGATTGAAAAGGTGCTTGTCATACCTGTCTGTGTTCTCGGTGTCTGACAGACATGACAGATGCCTGGCATGTTTGGGTGAGGGACACTCACTGCTGAAATGCTTAATTTGCTCAACCGTCAAAATATGAGCAAATCAGGAGAGGCAGAATAGGCTTCAAGCAATTTTACCACAAGAGGCTCAGTCAGCAAAACTGTCTGGAATTGTATGAGTGCAAGGTTCAGAAAAATCTCAGAGACCAGCTTCAGCTCTGTGAAGTTTTAGGGTACAACTCAGACCAGTAAGGGGCTGTGTTACCACCTGACCTGTAACCCTGGGTGTGTTAAACGCCCTGCTGCTGCAGCTCACAGCCTGGATACCGACAGCCAGAAGACAAGCATGCAGTTCCAGAGTGTCTGTATGCTGTACAGACCTGGCTTAACGCTCTGACCCCAGCCAACGCAACAGTCTGGGTTATTACTTGCAGGATGAGCCCAACACACTCCCAATCCCAAATTTCCCCAAAACCATCTGCCCTGAAGTGTCCAGCCCTATCCTCGAACCTTCAGAGAAGCAATAAGGTTTGTTGCTCCTTTAAAGAGACAAAAGTGCAGCTCATTATTTGAACTGCAGTTAATAATCTCTTCAATTCAATTCAAAAACAGCACTGGGTGGTTTAGAATAAATGTAAAACAAGTTTATAAACAAAAAGAGAGAGGTTTTACGTGACTTCAAGTAAAAGGGATAATGACAAAAATGGTTACAAGCAAATAAAAGTAAACTGCTTTCTAGTGGTTAGGACTTAACAAGCTGCCGTCTATGTTCAAGGTAGATTGGTGAGAAATTTTTCTTCTTTCCAGCCATGGCTCACGTTCTCTCAGTCAGGACCTTCCACAGAAGTATAAGGTGCTCGTTTCCCCTTTCTTTCTAGGTGAAGGATGATGTAGGGGCATGCTGCCCCTCTCTTTGTAGTCCAGTAAACCTTTGAAAAGTATCTCTCTCAAAGTTCATTGACCCTGCTTCAATAGGCAGGGTGATCTCGTACTGTTTTTCCCTTCCTGTGGACTTCCCAACCCCCTGCTGATTTGTATGTAAATAGGGCTTCCAATGTTTTGATTCCATAATGCTTGCTTTACAGTGAAGACAGGTAGATAACTCACTTCCCTCTTGTCTAGTGGAAAACCTGTTTTCCTCTGTGTCTGTCACAGATTTTAAAGCATAATATTAGTGAGTATCTAGAATTCCTCATATACTGTTAATGCATACATTTCACAATGATATTCATCACCAGTATGTTAGAAGCTTTCATAGAAGATGTTACTCAATACACTTTTATACCACAGTAATATTGCATACAATCAGTTGATTCATTTGTTTAACATATGAGGTTCAGACCTCGGTAAGAGGCTATCTCCCCCACTTACTAGGCTGATGGCTTTGTTTACCATTTATGTATATGTACCTTCATTGTCTGTACCTGGCGACTAAAGTGGTCAAACAAGCAAATACCCATTCCTTTGTCTAGGGGAGACTGTGCGTATGCTTTGGAACCAAACACATTTTAAGAATATAATTCTGGCACATATTCATAACTCTTTGTACACTCCTTGAAAATAAATGACTTAAGAATATTAATGATTAGTGAGTTGTTAGTTTTTCAATGGTATGTTACATGCCACCTTTGGGGTATATATTATGGCAACAATGTGTCAGGTGTAGTGAGTGTGTCAGGCCTGAAAAGATATGCTGACCCAATAGTGGACCAGCAATGGGCCTCTGTGTCATAGGCTCCGCGCAAACTCACATGGAAAGAAAGATAAAGCCTCTCCCTTGATATGCAGCACCAAAGGGTCCAATAGCAGGATGGATCCAAAGAGGAAAGTCTCTTCTACCGTTGTGTCAGGCTTTGTTTCTAGCACCAATCCTTTTCTCATGGACACAGATATCATGGGGAGCGTGAATGCTCCATTCTTGTTGGTGTTGGCCTCTTTGAAAAGTGCTGATCCACAAGAGGAGGATCTACCTGGCTAGAGGGTCTTCAAGGAACCCACTGTGAGAACAGTGTCTCATGATAGAGGCAGGAAACAATCTTCTTCATGTTGGATCCAGTTTCTGAAAATTAAAGCTAAGGAACTAATGGTTTGAGGGAAAGATAAAGATCCAATAACCGATATTGACATGATGCTGCAACAAATAGTAGTTACGGCACAGGTACTTAGATTGGCTCTGTCTCAGACTCTGTTGGTGATTAACCCAGGCATTGTGATTGAGCATCTCAATTGGATTCTTCCCCAGGGAAGAAAAGGAGAGTTGAGGAAGTCAGGATTTTTCCATTACTCCCACCTTCCAACACTCCTGGATCTCCAGAAAAGAATTTTTCTCTATTCTACTTTATTCAACATGGAAGATGGATCTCTCCAGTTCCATCTGAACTGTTCTGGCTCAGATTGCAGAATGGTGTGGATCAGAGGTCAGATCTGGAACAAGACTGTTACCGGCAATCTCATACATCAGTGTCAGATCTGTACGGACAAAGATATTTCCATCTGGCTTCAAATATGGACTTTTGGCTCCTTGGGTTCAGTGGTCTCTTTGACCATCTCCTGCTCCTTATCAAGATGTTACTATGTATGGGATTAGAATTTTCCCGATGCAGTACTGAGAGGGGTCACACTCCCTTTATTGGAAGGATTGCTGTTGCTGGTCGGGACAATCAGGAATGCCCCGTCAGCCTTTTGGCCTGCATCCAAAAAGACTGACAAATTGTACCAATTTCCTCAGGAAGGGTTTACATACTCATCCCTCTACTTCATTAGTAGAAGGGGCTGCATTACATAAGTCAAAGGATAGGCAAGTTCACTCTACTCCGTCTGATAAAGAAGGGAAAAGACTGGATATCTTTGTGAGGAAAATATTTTCTTCAGCTTCTTTAGTAAGCATGTGAATAGCAAATTATGAAGCTGTCATGACTAGTTATCAATATCATTTATGGGGGGAAATGGTAACTTTCCTGAATGCTCTGCCAGAGGAACTGAAAAGATTAGCAAATGCTCTTTTAGAAGAGGGGCAAAATGAGGCTAAATACTAATTGAGAGCAGCATTTAACTCTTCAGATATATCAGGTAGAGCAATAGCTTTAGCTATTGCATTAAGAAGACATGCTTGGCTGAGATCAGTGGGCCTTAGGAGACAAGGATGATAATTGAGGAACTTCCTTTTGAAGGAAATGGTTTGTTTAACATACAGGCAGATGATGTGCTAGAGAAAATGAAGAATGTCAGATCTACAGCTAGATCTTTGGGGAAATTTAATCCAACAAGAAGATCATCTTCAGTTCCATTTTTCCTGTATCAGAGACAATACCCACTTTCTTCATTGTCGGTTCCTTGCTCTTATCACCAGCCTCAGCAACATTCCTCCCAAGAACACCAGAAGAGGTCATTTAAACCTCACAGTAATAAACGGAAATCTCATTCGTCCAAGATCTCAGATTCAGTATAAGGACATAGAGCTACCAACCAGTCTTGTTATCCCTCTGTTTGGGGGACCACCTGCCTATTTTTGCCATCAATGGGAATTAATAACATAGGAAAGGTAACTTTGCATGTGGTTATTTACTAGAGGTCAAATCCCTTCCTCCCCCCAACCTCTCCCTTCCCACTATCTGCATTTTATCATCAAGCAAGGACCTGGTTCATTTGGGTTTGCTCAGAGAGGAAATTCAGTCTCTATTGTAATTGGGGTGATAGAGGAAGTACATCATGAATACACAGAGAGGGATTTCCATTCATGTTATTTTCTAATAAAAAAAGATGGGGGCTGTCACCCTCTTTTGGATCTCAGGAGACTGAACACCTTTACAAAACATTTGTGTTTCCTCACGTCATCTCTAACTTCTATAATCCCTTCCCTTTCCCTTCAGGATTGGTTTGCAGCACTGGATTTAAAAGATGCGCATTTCCACATTTAATTATGGCCACATCATTGAAAATATCTCTGTTTCATGGTAGGAGAAAACCATTTTCAGTACAAGTTCCTCCCTTTTGATTTATCTACAAAATGCCTCTCTGTCATAGCATCATATTTGAGAAAACAGGAGATTTATGTATATCCTTGCATAGACGACTAGTTAATAAAAATGTCATCTAAGGAAGAGATCGTGTTACGTATAAAACAAATATGTTTAATTTTTGCCAAAATGGGATTATGCATAAATTTGGAAAAATCACTCTTAAATCCAACTCAAAGGATCCCTTTCATAGGGGCCAAATTGGACTTAACTGTAGCAAATTTCTTTCTCCTGGAAAAAGGTTTATAAAAACAAGATAGTCTTTACAGTTTCCTCAGCAGTTAATACTCTTCCTCCCCTCCCCCTCTCTGGTTAATGGGTCTCTTCGCATCAGTCTTTGAATGTGAGGTCTGCAACACTAATTAGCAAGAAATTACAAACCAGGCATAGACAATATGCATTGTAAATTAGTAATTCCACAGTATGTGTTAACAACACTGATGTGGTGGACATGCAGTCTAAATGTGATGAAGGGTATGCCATTCAATTTGCCTCTGCCACCAGTCATACCTCTGATACATCTGCTCTGGGATGAGGAGCCCACTTAAACAACAATCTTGTGTTCAGGCGGCACTGGTTACCAGGAGAAAAGAAACTTGTTATCAGTGGGTTAGAACTGAGAGCTGGCTCTCAAATCATTCCTACTTCAGGTCAGACAATGAGTTGATCAGGTGCCATATGACAGCATTATATAATCCAAACAAACCAGGTGAGGCTCATTCTCTCTCTATAATTGTCCAAAGAGGCAAGGAATCTTTGGGATTGGTGTGTAGAACAAAAGTGTTTGCTCAGTAGTGATTTGCATATCAGGAGAAGAAAAAACCTTTGCAAATCATCTTAGCAGATCAACTTCTCAAATGCACAAATGGTCTATAAAAAACAACATGGTAACACACCTCTTCAGGTGGTGAGGAAAGCCTGTAATGGATCTTTTTGTATCCAGGAGCAACAGAAGTGTCAGAAATTTTGCTCGAGGGCAGGCAAAGTCAGAGACCCTATATCAGATGTGTTTCTGATAAGTTGGGGTCAAGGCCTCATGTATGCATTTCCCCTCATTCAGGGAGTGATAACCAAGACAAAGCCAGGGTAATTTGAATAGTAACAGTTCTTTGTGATGAACTCTGCATGTTCACGCTCCCTACCAACCTTTCCCCACTGCTTCGGAGTTGTACTTCCAAAGTACGTGGGGCCAAGGGGGAAGAAACTGAGGTGGCTGGAGTGCCATGCCCCTCTTATGCCCTCACTCTGAAATGTTCAGCATTCACTGTAGAGAAGGACAAGTGAAGTGGATGAGCACTCCCATGACTACTACTAACTAGAATTCTACCATCCAGCCTTCACCAGTCGGAGCATCCCCAGAGTGTGAATATGCAGAGTCCATCTCAAAGAACCCTTGTTACAAGTAAGTAACTTCATCTCTGTGTGGATCATTTCAAACAGATTTATATTGTATTTATTTAAATATTTAATATGATTTATTATATTTATTATGAATTATATATATTTATATTATATTTTCTATTTATATTGTCGCAGCATATTTATATTGGCATGGCTATGATGTAGCCGTGATGGCACACAGAATGGACTTCCATCTCAAATGGTCCCTTCCAAGTCATTTTTTTTCAGCAAGAGTCCGTATGGGAGGATTTAGGCTTCTTAAATCTCTCAATATTGCATCTCCAACCTCATTCATGGTCATCCTCATCCTCTATTTCCTTCAGCCTCAGTTCTATAAACCTTCTGTAAAAGCGTACCTACTGCACGTTGGACATGACCCCACCATTGCAGTCATCTTGTTCTCAACTGGTGCAAGACTGCAACTTGCCAGGTGAGATGGATTCAAAAAGGAGAGAGAGAGAGAGAGTGTGTGTGTGTGTGTGTGTAAGAGAGAACACAACAGGACATTTTCAGATGTGATGTATACATTAGCACTGGGTGTAAGACTAGGGTTGCCAACTGTCTAATTGCACCAGCCCAAACACCCTTCCCCGAGGCCATGCCTCCCGCTCAGTCCATCCCCCCTCCCTCCGTTGCTCGCCCTCTCCCACCCTCACTCACTTTCACCAGGCTGGGGCAGAGGTTTAGGGTGCAGGAGGAGGTGTGGGCTCTGGACTGGGGAGTGGGGCCAAGAGGTTGGAGTATGGGAAGGGGCTCCAGGCTGAGCCTGGGGGAGGGGATGCGGGGTGCAAGCTATGGGAGGGAGTTTGGGTGTGGGAGGGGGCTCAGGGCTGGGGCAGGGGGTTGGGGTGCGGGAGGGGGTGAGGGGTATGGGCTCCAGCTGGGCTGCACTTACCTCAGGCAGCTCCTGGAAGCAACTGGCTTGTCCGGCTCCTAAGCTCAGGGATGGCCAGGGGGCTCTGCATGCTGCCCCTGCCTGCAGGCACCACCCCTGTAGCTCCCATTGGCAGCGTTTCCCAGCCAGTGGGAGCTGCAGAGTCGGCGCTTGGGGTGGGAGCAGCACAAAGAGACCCTCTGGCCGTCCCTGTACCTAGGAGCCAGAGAGACATGCCAGTCGCTTCCAGGAGCCGCATGGAGCCAGGGCTGGTAGGGAGATTACTTTCGCCCCTGTTGCACTGCTGACTGGACTTTTAGCTGCCTATTAAAATCTCCCAGATTGGTTTCAGCAGCCAACAGGAGATAGATTCCGATTCCGGAAGACTCCTGGCCAATCCAGGAGGGTTGGCAACCATATGTAAAGCAGTGTAAATTAGCATGCCTAATGTACTTGAGGAATGTGTAAATTAAAATGGGCACTTTAACTTACAACTTCTTAAAGCCTCCTGTTAATTGCTCTTCCTGCTAAATCCCTTTCTTCCTGCTCCATAGTGTATAAATTAAACCATCGTAGATACCCTGCCAGACTGAGGGGCAGATGCTCTGTTGATGTAAATTGTCATCACTTCATTGGCTTCAATGGAGCAATGACTATTTACATCAGCTGAGGATCCATCCTTGAGTCTCCAGCTTGCTTCCCTGCCTCTAAAAAGGACTAGCCTAGTAGCTAGAACCATAGAATATCAGGGTTGGAAGGGACCTCAGAAGGTCATCTAGTCCAACCCCCTGCTCAAAGCAGGACCAACACCAACTAAATCATCCCAGCCAGGGCTTTGTCAAGCCTGACCTTAAAAACCTCTAAGGAAGGAGATTCCACCACCTCCCTAGGTAACCCCTTTCAGTGCTTCACCACCCTCCTAATGAAAAAGTTTTTCCTAATATCCAGCCTAAACCTCCCCCACTGCAACTTGAGACCATTACTCCTTGTTCTGTCATCTGCTACCACTGAGAACAGTCTAGATTCATTCATGTCTGAAATGTGGCTGCCAGGAATATATTGTGGCAATAAGTTCCACAGGTGGAGAGTGTTCCTGTATGTTTGTAGAAGGCAGCTTTTTTCACCTTTAGAAAATCAGTGTAGAGTGTATACTTTACCAGTTTGAAAGTACTGTTAATAAAAGGGAGAAGGGCTGTAGGGCAACACAGAGTGATTCGGTCTCACAGAGGGGGTAGTAATTTTAGGCAGGAGCGTAAGCATTTCTCTAGAAGACAATTTGTGCTCTTGGAGTCCATTTGAAGAGGATAACTCTCAGGTCTTTCAACAACATTTTATGAATACCATCTCCCACAGTGTACATTGGAACTAAGTAACACACCTGGCTAAAGATCCCTTGTAAGCATGCCCAATTCAAAATTGAAATGGGTCTGAGCTAAAATTTGAACACAGGATGTTTGAGTCCATTCTTTTGGTCCAGCCCATTATACGAATAGGATGAGCTGCTAAGTTTAGGTATGGATACGAACTTCCCCAAAGTTCTGAGGTATTTGGATCTCTCTGTAATTCAGAGTAATGGGGACAGATCCTTAACTGATGTAAAATAACGTAGCCCCTTTGAAGTCAGTGGAGCTCTGCAGATTTACAGCAGCTGAGAGTCTGTCCCAGGTGGGTCATGCTTGCCTCTTACAGATTCCTGAAGGATCCATCTCTTTCTCACACTTCGGCAACACTTACACCACTTGTTACACCAATAAAGCCTCGTTGAAGTTGAACTGACTCCAAACTAGTAGGCAAGAATATGACGCAAGTATCTTTTAAATATAAAAACATGAAGCTAAGTATGAACAAAGGAGAATGCATAAGATGCCAAAAAGCAGAGACATCCCTGACACGGGACAAAGATAAACGGAAGGCAGCACTCAAACAGGAAACAGCCCTTGTCACACAGCCAGCCTGAGCTTAGAATGCATGTGCAACGCAATATGAAGGTAATATTGTTTTGTTAAAGCATGTTATGAATTCCAAATTACTTCGCTTTGCTAATCTCTAGAGGAGACATTGACTGGAGCCCTGGTTACCGCCTGCCTTCTGCCTCAGCTCTAGCTTACGGTTCTCTAGTTTGTCCCATAAGTGACAGTTCTGTTGAACAAAGAGAAGTTTGTGACGACAGCCATGTCAGTGTAGGACTTTAAAGAGTCAGACTCCTCTTGTGTGTGTTTTGCAAGAAACAAAAAGCTAGGGTGCGTGCTTTTTAAGCCTAGATAAGAGTCAAGAGAGTGACTGAAAAAATATAGGTTTCAGAGTAGCAGCCATGTTAGTCTGTATCCGCAAAAAGAAGAACAGGAGTACTTGTGGCACCTTAGAGACTAACAAATTTATTAGAGCATAAGCTTTCGTGGACTACAGCCCACTTCTTCGGATGCATATAGAATGGAACATATATTGAGGAGATATATATACACACATACAGAGAGCATAAACAGGTGGGAGTTGTCTTACCAACTCTGAGAGGCCAATTAATTAAGAGAAAAAAAAACTTTTGAAGTGATAATCAAGCTAGCCCAGTACAGACAGTTTGATAATAAGTGTGAGAGTACTTACAAGGGGAGATAGAGTCAATGTTTGTAATGGCTCAGCCATTCCCAGTCCTTATTCAAACCGGAGTTGATTGTGTCTAGTTTGCATATCAATTCCAGCTCAGCAGTCTCTCGTTGGAGTCTATTTTTGAAGTTTTTCTGTTGTAATATAGCCACCCGCAGGTCTGTCACTGGATGACCAGACAGGTTAAAGTGTTCTCCCACTGGTTTTTGAGTATTTTGATTCCTGAGGTCAGATTTGTGTCCATTAATTCTTTTGCGTAGAGACTGTCCGGTTTGGCCAATGTACATGGCAGAGGGGCATTGCTGGCACATGATGGCATATATCACATTGGTAGATGTGCAGGTGAACGAGCCCCTGATGGTATGGCTGATGTGATTAGGTCCTATGATGATGTCACTTGAATAGATATGTGGACAGAGTTGGCATCGGGGTTTGTTACAAGGATAGGTTCCTGGGTTAGTGGTTTTGTTCAGTGATGTGTGGTTGCTGGTGAATATTTGCTTTAGGTTGGGGGGTTGTCTGTAAGCGAGGACAGGTCTGTCTCCCAAGATCTGTGAGAGTAAAGGATCATCTTTCAGGATAGGTTGTAGATCTCTGATGATGCGCTGGAGAGGTTTTAGTTGGGGGCTGAAGGTGACTGCTGGTGGTGTTCTGTTATTTTCTTTGTTGGGCCTGTCTTGTAGGAGGTGACTTCTGGGTACTCGTCTGGCTCTGTCAATCTGTTTTTTCACTTCAGCAGGTGGGTATTGTAGTTTTAAGAATGCTTGATAGAGATCTTGTAGGTGCTTGTCTCTATCCGAGGGATTGGAGCAAATGCGGTTATATCTTAGAGCTTGGCTGTAGACAATGCATCGTGTGGTGTGTCCTGGATGGAAGCTGGAGGCATGTAGGTAAGTGTAGCGGTCAGTAGGTTTCTGGTATAGGGTGGTATTTAAATATAGTATCTTGTTATTGCCTATATCTGCTCCCTGTTTGGTACAGTGTGTCTTCTGAGTTATATCTGCTTAATTTATTGATGGGTGGGGGATAACCACAGTAGAGGATTGAGGCTTTCCAAGCACCTAGGGCACTGACCCAACTTGGAAAAATGAAGAAATAGTATTAAAGTAAATTCATCATCATCCCAGTTTTATGCGACACTCACTGCTGTTACTTCCTCTGAATTTCTCTACCCACATAAGGGATATGTGTAGAGTCGGTATAGTGCACATTTCAACAAGGGCTCTAAAGCACTTTTAGGATCAGCACTTCATTGAACAGCTTGGCAACCATAGCAAAGTAATGAGGATAATTTCAAAAGTGCATATAATTAATTAGTACCTATAACTAAAGCAAATTACAGTTTTCCACCCAAAAATCGGACTTAGAAGTGTCCCTGAAGCTGCATTTATTCCGCTTTATGCAGCAAAAAATGTTGCAGGTTAAGTTTTTCAGAATATATAAGGTAGAAAATACACCACCAGGTTTTCTATCTGTCTATTTTTGGTGCTTATCTGACCCTCATCGCCATAATCTGAGCACCTCAGACAGCAGACTGACCTTACCATGCTGTCAACTGAGAAAATGTGGCAGGAAAGTAACCAAGGGTAAACATAATCCACTGATATGTCATTCATGGTCTCTGTCTTCCGGGCATAACCACACTGCAAAGATTCTGTCATCTTACTGTAAAACCCAAAGGTGTTTTCAGAGTGCTGTTTGTGTGGTAATAGTGAACACAAACTAAAATGAAATGAAGGAAAATGCTACCAAGTTCAAATGACCAGGCCGCTGTGCCTTTATTCCAGTTTATTAATTTATGATATGTCTTTATGATGGATCACTTGATGATTATGTTCATGTCCTCTGAAGCATCTGGCAATGGCCAACGGTGGGAAGACAGGATACTGGGCTAGATGTACCTTTGGTGTGATCCAGTAGGGCCATTCTTAAGTTCTTATATCTCAGTACAGTGCAGTTATAATCAGAAAATTGAGTATACTGAAGACATTATGGGTTTCCATATTGCTTCTCTGAGGATAGGACAAGAAGCAATGGACTTAAATTGCAGCAGGGCAGTTTAGGTTGGACATTAGGAAAAACTTACTAACTGTCAGAGTGGTTAAGCACTGGAATTAATTGCCTACGGAGGTTGTGGAATCTCCATCATTGGGGATTTTTAAGAGCAGGTTGGACAAACACCTCTCAGGGATGGTCTAGATAATACTTAGCCTTGCCTTCAGTGCAGTGGACTAGACTAGATGACCTCTCGAGGTCCCTTCCAGTTCTGTGATTCTATGATTCTCTATCTATGACTTCCTGCTAAAATGTACTGTTTGCAAATAATAAAAGAAAGGATTATTCTGACATTTCCATGTGGCATGTGAAAAGATGGTTTCTTTTTTGAGTAGTTGCTCATGTCCATTCCACATTAGGTGTATGTGCTCGCCACATGCACCAGTGCCAGAAGTTTTTCCCTCAGCATTATCCATACGGGAGTGGCTCTGGTGCCCCCTGGAGTGACACCTGCAGGCACAGTATAAGGGGTGCCGCCGGCTCCCCCCGCACCCTCAGTTCCTTTTTGCCACCAGTGACAGTGCACGAAACGTTCGCTGCTCTTACTAGCGTTTCTTAGGCTTCATTGGTATGAACTAGAGTTCTTGTAAAGTTAGTGTACATAGTTAGTAATTGAGTTAGTTAGCCCTTAGCAGTCGTTAGAATTTTGTTAGTCCCATTGGGGACTCAGCTGGAGGATGGGGCATGCCCCGGTCTCCAGGCTTTAAGCCCCGTGATCGCTGCAAACGGTCCGTGCCCTTGAGTGATCCGTTCACCCTCTTGAAGGCGTCATGCCTCATAGTTAGGGAGGCAGACGCATAGGAGTCCTTTACGGTCACTGGACCCTGGGCACCGGCAGCGGGATTCGAGGCGGACCTCGCCGGTTACCTGGCGCAGATCTATGGAGGCACATGCTCCCCAGCAGGAATGTTGGGACCGGCCTTTCCCATCGCTGGAATGCCATTACAGATCCCGGGAACAATTGGAAGACGGGAGCTGCGGGCCCTGCCAACAATCCCTGAGACGGGTGTCACCATACTCGAGGTCATTCCCCTGATGCCCGGCCCGTGATACCTCCAGGTCCTGCTCCTTGTCCTGGTACTGGTTTCGAAGCGTGAGACGTAGGTCACCAGTCTTCCATCGTGGATCCACCTAGTGCTGCCAGTCACCGAGATCCCTACTGAGGCGCACATCCTGCTCGGACCAGTCCTCCTCTAGGCATGATCGTGATTATCATCAGGCATGAGTTGCCACTCCAGTGGATCCTGGTCACTGGGTAGCAGTTGCTCCAGTACGGAGCAAGGCTCCATGTTGACAGGGCAGCCTCCCAGACCCTCATTGCCACCTGCATCGTCGGTACCAAAACCTGCCCCAGGCACAGTGGTGCCCCTGCAATCTGTGGGGGTTCACCCAGCCCACCCAGCCTGCCCACTCAGTGTCAGGAGCCTCGGACGGGCGGGTGGCCTCGATGACCCAACTCTGTCTGGTGCTTGAGGCCCAGGGGATAGGACCCCACAAGTCCATGTGGACCAAGGGAAACAGCCTGCTGGACCAACAATGGGTGCCATGGAACCCGTGGTACCGGCCTCCTCCTCGTCATCACCGGATGAGGCCATCATGGAGCCCCCTAACCCGGTTCGTCAGGTTGACAGTAAGGTGCACTAGGAGCTGTTGAAGAGGGTCGCGTCCAACCTTGGCCTGCAGGCGGAGGAGTTGGAGGAGCAAGAGGACTCTGTTTGTTGTCCTCTCCTCCACAGCCCCTCCTAGGGTGGCCCTTCCCCTTCACGAAAAGGTATTGAAGATATCCAGCGCCTTGTGGCAAACCGCCTCCTCTCTGCCCCCCATTTCCAAATGGGCAGAGTGTAAGTACTTCATCCTGACTAAGGGGCACTTATACAGATTCCATATTCAAAACCTGAGAGTTTTGTTGGTGGGAAAAGTTGATGCTGAAACTGAATCCATCTCTTTCTTCTGTACGTGAACTGGCTACACATTCTTAACAGAAGCAAAATTTTGTTCCTTTTCAATAAGGTAACAAGTCAGCCTTGAAGACAATAGAGGAAGAATGAATGCTGTGTAAGAACAAATATTTGTTTGTAGTCATATTAACTATTATCATTACATATTAAATACCCTGTTTGAGTTTTCTGCCGGGCCTCCACGTCTGTGTGTGCAAAACTGTGGAACTACAGACATATGCCTGTACTTTGTGCAAATACATGTGGGTTTTATGGGTGCAAAATCTAACTCTCGTGTAGGTGACAGAACTGTTCAATCAGGAGTGTTGGTGTTTACACCTGCGAATTATGTGTGTAGATATGTGCATGACAATTTTACATGCACATAAACTGAGGCTAAAAATAAAGTTATATGGCATTTTGACTGTCTGTGTAGCATGGTCTCAAAAGAGGTGGGCACTAATTCTTCATGCCACTACACTGGTTTTATTGCCAGTGCATGTCAGTCTCACTTGGGGATCTGGGGCAAAATCAGTACTTGGTCCTGCTAGTGAAGGCAGGGGGCTGGACTCAATGACCTTTCAAGGTCCCTTCCAGTTCTAGGAGATGGGATATCTCCATTAATTATGATAATTAATTATGAATTCCAAACCACCTGTTAATTTATTTTATTTATATTAATAAATCCATAGATCTGCATAATTGTTTACGATTTAATGTCTAGGTCCAATCCAAAATCAGGAAGAGCCTATTTTCTGGTTCCAGTTCAGATGTGACCAACATCTGACCATGACTCTGTCTTGAAGATGTACCCTAGCCTCAGCCCAACCAGATTCAAATATTCTCATCAGCGATAGGAGTACTGACTGCAACAGCCTCAGTACCTTACACAATGAATAACTATATACAAGAAGAAAGATGGCATATATGATTGATCTTGATAGAAAACTTATTTGGGAATTTATTTGGAGACATTTTCCAGTTGGGAGACTTGCCTCTTACCTTGGTGCTATAAATCTTAGCTATCTTATATGGTTAGACTAATTGAAACTTTTCAGGTTGTCTTTGATAGTTGGATGTAGGGGGGAAGTAGAGAGTTAGACTAAGGTTCAGCTGCAGTAGTATAGAGAAGTTGTAGTAATGTTAGGAGACCCCTTAATAGCAGATGTGTATATATACCCCAAGGATATCCCAAGAGATACAATAATGGTCTCCCTTCTGTACAAAGAGGGAAGTTGAAATGAAACCAAACAGTATTAACTTCCAGAGGAACAAGAAAAGAGACTGGGTGTACAACTCGGAATGAGTACTTTTTATAGAGTCATAGAGTTTAAGACCAGAAGGGGACCACCAGATCATTTAGTCAGACTACCTGTTTATCACAGGCCACTGACACAACCCAGCACCTGCTCACTAAACCCAACAACTGGAATTAGACCAAAGTATTTAAGCCCATTACATGTTGATAGTTCTGTAACCACTTGGATTATTTAACTAGTAAATGTTTTTTGTTTTATAGAAACCTTTACTGATTTGAAAAACAAACAAAATGCCTGTGGTTGGATGAAAATGGTCTGAACAGATTTACTTTTGGATCAGTTGTCATCAGAGTACAGCTTATTGATCTGTTACCATGTAGTGATAGCCAAATATGATTGTAGGATGCAGGTGGTTTTATTTATTTGAATAGTGGTAGAAGTATATTGGATGTTTCACTTAGGCCTGGAAGGGATCTCCTGGGTCATCGAGTTCAGTCCCCTTCTATTGCAGGCAATCCCATCATATAATCAAACACATGTAAAAGAAGGCACCTGCAAAAAGAATTTGTGGTCTAGATAATTTGGGCTCCCATCTTGCAAACACACGTGCTTAATGTTATTCATACAAGTAATCTCATTGACTTCAACTAGACTACTTACATCTAGAACATGCATAAATGTTTGTAGGATTGGGCCTGAGTTGCCAAATACTAATAATACTTAGTACTTGAATAGTGTTTACATTTTAAAATTAATTACAGACATTAATTAGCTCTCAGCACTCGTATGATGTTGGTTATTGTTATGAGTGGCACAATTAGCAACACACAGTTTGCCCTACACTTCCCATTATATTAACTGTTTTCATTTGCTTATAATGTCACGTAACTTTAATCATTCAGACGGAAATTTTTCCTACTGGGTGTCTATCTGAGGCTGATTTTTTATTTTTTATTTCAGCAAAAATGGTTCAGCCATTCTGAGAATGAGATTAGGCAAAACATAGTTTTGTCCTTGTTAACAAATTGGTTGTACGAATTTTTTAAACTCTGCCACCGCCAAGCTTTCTAGCAGGGACTTGAAATTTGGCTTTGGGGTTGCCCTATTGTCCGAGGCATGCCTTTTGCTCTTCCTGTGAAAAATTATTTGGATTTGGCCAAATTCTGAACCTTGGGGATGGGAGGGGGGGAGAAATAGTTCGTACATGCTCAGTAGAAGCTTGTATGCAGTGTTTTTGTAGCCATGTTGGTCCCCTTGTTAGTCTAGCAGCTAAATTCTCTGAAGATTCCATCTGCACCGAGCATGCTCATGTCCTTTGCTATGTATATCAGTCTGTATGTGTACCATCTGCACAGAGCAACTGAGCAGGCTCCATCTCGGGACTTCAGGGAATGAACAGGACTTTATCTGCAGTTGCTGCTCCAGGCTACTGTCGCTCAGAACTGATAGCAACAAGACCGTCTCTCCTGTGCTCTGTGTTTCCTCTACCCTGCTCCTTGGTTGGCAGCGAGGAGGAGGAGGAAAGCAGCCTGATTTAGAATGAAGAGGGCTGAAGAATTGGGATGGGTGACAATGTGTGATGCTTCCCAAGGGTACCCAGAGTTGTGAGGAACCTTGCTACTACCTGCATGAGGAAGCCTTGTCTAGGCCTGCCAGGGATCAGCTCCCTGACTACACCAGCCCCAAGCAACACAAGCACTCCCCTCTCAGCATGCACAGGTTCTGCTGTCCCTCTGCAGGGATAAGCGCACTCCAGCCCCCAAGTCCTCCGAGCATCCCCCTGGAGTGTCCAGCTCCTGTTCCACTGGACACTCAGACTTCAGAGATCTGCTATTCCCCAATGGGACATTACACACCAGCTGACCAGTTTTACCTCAGGAGCAGCACTTTGCCCCGCTCACAGCACTTCGATGTGTTTATAGTGAAAACAAGTAAAAGTTTATTGAATAAAGAGCAGAGATTTGAGAAGAAGCAAGTAGAATTAATGGTAGAAGTCTCTTCTGTGGGTCTAAAAGTCCAAACTCTGCTGATGACTCATTAACATGCTTCCAGGTGATGGAATTTCTGATTTTTCAGTTAGTTATTTCCTATGTTTTTTAAAGAAAACAATGTTAAAAGAATATTATGCTTACAAAGTTAAGTACTAAAAAGATAGAAAATGCCAAACTTAAAGTTGCCTGTGCAAATAATAGCTGGTAAAATTTGCAGATGACACATAAATTGCTGAAGAGGCAAATAATAAGGGGGAAAGGTCAATTATACAGACTGACCTGGATCACTTGCGCTCATTTCAACAATATGATGGTTCTTGGGGTGCCCAGGACTGCAAGGTACCTTATTACCCTGTGCTTGTGCTTAACTGGGTGTCAGCTCCATGACACCTCCAATCTGTTAGCCACCCAAACAATTGCAGGTTAACTACAGATGTACCCCAAGCCTCTTTGAAGCATTCCCCTGTAGTGTCCAGCCCTTTCTCTGGTGAACACTCACACAGTTACCAGGTCAGCTGTCCCCCTAAGGCCCACTGATCTCAGCCAAGCATGTCTTCTTAATGCAATAGCTAAAGCTATTGCTCTACCTGATATATCTGAAGAGTTAAATGCTGCTCTCAATTAGTATTTAGCCTCATTTTGCCCCTCTTCTAAAAGAGCATTTGCTAATCTTTTCAGTTCCTCTGGCAGAGCATTCAGGAAAGTTACCATTTCCCCCCATAAATGATATTGATAACTAGTCATGACAGCTTCATAATTTGCTATTCACATGCGACTGCATCCACATCAGCTTGTATGATTCAACTCAGGATTACTGTTTTGCTTAATACTACAGCACTTAGATATATTTGTAGTGAAGAATAAGTTTATTAACAAAGAGCAGAAATTGAAAGATTCAAGTGGACAGTGAGTAGGAGTATTGGAAATGAAAATAGTTACATACAAAACAAAATCAATACAATCTTTCTAGAGATTAAACTTAACTGACTAACCTCCTGTCGAGAGCATTCTTATCTCACCCAAAGCCTTTTGCAGCATTTCCAACCAAGGCTGATTGTTATATTGTTTTCATTAATGTAAAAGTGCTGTCCATTTATTTCCTAGGCATAGGATAAGGGAGTATCTTCCTGGTCTTCTACATATACCCCCAAAAGTTCATTGTCTTTGCACACAGCCAGGCTAACTCGTTTTTTTCCTGTATATTCCTTTTCTGTTGACTCCGTATGTGAACTGGGCTTCCACTAAATTGACTTACAATGCTTAATTTACATATAGACAGAATGATACACATATTACCTCCTGTCTGGAAGAAAATCTGTTTTCCTCTTTGGCTGGTGACAGACTTTAAAACACATTTTCAGTACATCTGCACAACTTCTTAAATATCATCTGTACATACATCTTGCAATGATAACGAGGATTTGTGTGACATAAGCCTTTGTTAGAGATTTCACATGACCCTTTTTGGCAAACTAGAATGAACATGCCAGACTGGGACATACCTGTAACCTCTATGCCCCCCCTTCTGTGCCCCTTTGTCAGCTGGCATTAAGAGGTTCCTGGGTCACACATGCATTTTAGTACAGCCAAATATAAGGTCCTATATCAAGGAACACATGTTCATGGGTAACAGTAGATTTTTTTTTTAAAAGAGAAAAACTTGGAATTTTTAATTTAAATTAAATACAGGTTTATTTAAATAAATATATTTAAAATTAAATTTGAATTTGACAGCTTATGTTAAGACATAAACTTATTATCATATATTAAAATAATTTAAATGAAATACATAAAGTAATTTTAAGGAGTAAGGTCTGATGCTGAAGCTTTAAAGAAAGTCACAGCTCTGACTAACCCCTGGAATCAGAGTTTTTTGACGTGCTAAACCAGCTTTTGGCAGCAGTAGCCTCTTCTGCAGGTGCAGAGAAAATATTTTCTTCCTTTCAGTTTATTCAGCTAATTCAGTTCAATGACTAATTCAAAGTTAAAAAACAAGCTGGGAGTTGAAAAGACAGAAAAGCTTGTTTTCCTCTTCCAGTTATAAAAATTAAGTGTGAGAGGATGACCTCTTCTAGTTCTAAAATCTTGTAGAACGTGGTAAAACGAGTTTAATTCACTAACTTCAGATAAAACTTTAATGTATCAATAAGTTTTAAATGCAAAACATATTTTGATAAATTTTTTAGTAAACTTTTTTCTTACAAATCTACCACATTTAAGTTATTTATTTAATAAAAAAATAAAATGCTGTTCTTGTACATTTTAATTGAACTTTCATGTAAAAGGAGTTTGACATAAATTACAAGTAAAAAATTAATCTAGTAAATGAAATATGCATCATTCACCATTTTGTAACATACTACAAGTGTAAAAATTAAGAATCTGAATAAATATAAGTAGGGCTGTCAAATGATTTTTAAAATCACAATCATGAGATAAAAATAGTCATGATTAATCACAGTTTTAATCACACTGTAAAACAATAATAGAATACCAATTTAAATTTATTTAGGACTGTCAAGTGATTAAAAAATTGCTATTAATTGCACGATTAAAAAATTAATCATGATTAATCTGCGATTAATCGTGCTGTTAAAAGAATAATACTTAAATATTTTTGCATGTTTTCTACATTTTCAAATAGATTGATTTCAATTACAACACAATACAAAATGTAGACTGCTCACTTTATATTTATATTTTTATTACAAATATTTGCACTTTAAAAAACAAAACAAATAGTATTTTTTAATTCACCTAATACAAGTACTGTAGTGCAATCTCTTTATCATGAAAGTTGAACTTACAAATGTAGAATTATGTACAAAAAAACCCTACATTCAAAAATAAAACAATGTAAAATTTTAGAGCCTACAAGCCCAATCAGTCCTACTTTTTGTTTAGCCAATCGCTCAGACAAACAAGTTAGTTTACATTTGCAGAAGATAATGCTGCCTGCTTCTTGTTTGCAATGTCACCTGAAAGTGAGAACAGGTTCTGTTCGATAATGATCCAAAGCAGTGCGGACCGACGCCTAGGGTGACCAGATCACCAAATACAAATATCGGGACGCGGGGGGGGGGGGGGGGTGAGGTGGCGGGGGGGCGGGGCCAAAAAAAAAAAAACAACCCTTCCTCCGCAAGCGCTAGAGGGAGGCCCGGGAGACTCAGGGGAAGCGCGGGGCCGGGGTGAGTAACAGTCCAGCCTGGCCGCGAGCAGGACTCAGTCGGGTGGTTGGGCAAGGAGGGGGGCGGCCCGCGGGGCCAGGCGGCGGCTGTTGTTGTCCCCCCGGGCAGCGGGACTCGGGAGCAGCCGCTGCTGCAGCTCCCGCTGCCGCGGGGGAGGAAGCGGCCATGGCGCTCCGCGGCTGCGGCGCCTCCGAACCCCCCGAGCCGGGGCCTGCTGCGGGGACTCAGCAGCGCGCACGCTGCGCCCAGCCCCTGGCCAGTCGCATCTGGGCTGCTGCCCAGCTGGTGCTATCGCGCGGCGGCCCCGGAGTGGGGGCAGCGGGCCACAGCCCCCCCATCCCGCAGGGGAACGAACGGGGCTGGGCGGCCGATGCCTCCGCCCCGGGGCCGCCGCGGGATAGCACCAGCTGGGCAGCAGCCCAGACGCGACTGGCCAGGGGCTGGGCCCAGCGTGCGCGCTGCTGGGTCCCCGCAGCAGGCCCCGGCTCGTGGGGTTCGGGGGCGCCGGAGCCGCAGCCGCGGAGCGCCATGGCCGCTTCCTCCCCCGCGGCAGTGGGAGCTGCAGCAGCGGCTGCTCCCGAGTCCCGCTGCCCGGGGGGACAACAACAGCCGCCGCCTGGCCCCGCGGGCCGCCCCCCTCCTCGCCCAACCACCCGACTGAGTCCTGCTCGCGGCCAGGCCGGACGGTTACTCACCCTGGCCCCGCGCTTCCCCTGAGTCTCCCAGGCCTCCCTCCAGCGCTTGCGGAGGGAGGGGGAATGGTGAGGCGGGGATTCGGGGAGGGAGCCAATCGGGGGAGGAGGGGGCGGAGTCGGGGCGGGGGGGGGGGGTGCGAGCACTTCCGGGCTCTAGGCTCCAGGGCATTTCCTTGTTTGTCCGGTTGTCCCGACCGCATGTCGGTCAGGACGCGGGACAAACAAGGAAATATCGGGACGGTCCCGATAAAATCGGGACGTCTGGTCACCCTACCGACGCCTGTTCATTTTCATCATGTGAGTCAGATGCCATCAGTAGAAGGTTGATTTTCTTTTTTGATGGTTTGGTTTCTGTAGTCAGAAATTTAATTAACGCATTTTTCTTTAATGAGCATTGTCAGCATGGAAGCATGTCCTCTGGAATGATGGCCGAAGCATGAAGTGGCATATGAATCTTTAGTGCATCTAGCACATAAATATCTTGCAACACCAGCTACAACATTGCCATGTGAATGCCTGTTCTCACTTTCGGGTGACATTGTAATTAAGAAGTGGGCAGCATTATCTCCCGTAAATGTAAACAAACTTGTTTTTGTAATTGAAATCGATATATATTTGAAAATTGTAGAAAAACATCCAAAAATATTTAATAAATTTCAATTAGTATTCCATTGTTTAACAGTGTGATTAATTGCGATTAATTTTTTTAATCACGATTAATTTTTTTGAGTTAATCGATAAGTTAACTGCGATTGATCGACAGCCCTAAATGTATTATAAATAATTTTGGATGTTTTTCAACATTTTCAAATATATTGATTTCAGTTATATAACACAGAATACAAAGTATACAGTGCTCACTTTATATATTTTTATTACAAATATTTGCACTGTACAAAAAAGATAAAAGAAGTAGTATTTTTTAGTTTGCCTCATAGAAGTACTATAGTGCAATTTTTTTAAGATGAAAGTGCATTACAAATGTAGAATTTTTTTTTTTTTTTTTACATACTGCACTCAAAAATAAAACAATGTAAAACTTTAGAGCTTACAAGTTCACTCAGTCCTCCTCCTTGTTCGGCCAGTTGCTAAGACAAACAAGTTTGTTTACATTTACGGGAGATAAATGTGCCTGCTTCTTGTTTACAATGTCACCTGATAGCGAGAACAGGTATGCACATGGCACTGTTGTAGCTGGTGTTGCAAGGTATTTACCTGCCGGATATGCTAAACATTTGTATGTCCCTTCATGCTTCGACGCACCTTCATTTTCATCATCTGAGTCAGATGCTACCAACAAAAGGTTGATTTTCTTTGTTGGAGCTTCGCGTTCTGCGTTTCCGCATCATAGTTTTGCTCTTTTAAGACTTCTGACAGCATGTTCCACACCTCGTCCCTCTCAGATTTTAGAAGGCACTTCAGAGTCTTAAACCACCCTAAGTGCTGTAACTATCTTTAGAAATCTGATATTGGTACCTCCTTAGTGTTTTGTCAAATCTGCAGTGAAAGTGTTCTTAAATCAAACAACATAGGCTGGGTTGCCATCCGAGACTGCCATAGCACAAAATATATGGCAGAATGTGGGTAAAACCGTGCAGCAGCAGACATACAATTCTTCTTCAGGGAGTTCACTCACAAATCTGCAGGGCTAAAGTAGCGTTTCTAGCTTTTGCAGTTTTACAAAATACCTGTTGGCACTGATAGATTGTACTTTTGAAGAGCTAATGTGGCTGTGATAGCGACTTTATTTCTAAGCAGGCGCTGAACCAAACCCAATGTGGAGTTCCATCTGGTTGAAATATCTTGTACCAGAGGTTCTTGTTTCTGCCTATTTGCAGCTTGTTGTATTTCTAATTCTGTACTGTCAGCTGGACTGTATTTGAAATGACCCACACGTTTTCTTCATTTTGCCAGCACATTTTCAAAGTCACTATCACTGAGCGCTACTATAATGTCTCTCTTCAGTATGTGTTACTGTTAATACAAACTGCACTGTCCATGCAGCATCAGTCAGGTGTGCCGTGACTCCAAGATAGCTTTTGATTGCTCAAGGATGTCCAGTCAAAGCAACAGCTAGTGCATTTTTCAGAAGCTCTAAATTTGTAGTCTGCTCAATGTGGTATAGGTTATGTATTTGTGTTGCAATGGGTCCTCGGGAAGGCAAGGTGTATGACTAATTGGAAGATGTAATTTGAATAACATCTCTCAACCTTCTATCATTTACAATGTTACGTGATCTGCAGTCCATAGCTATCCACTTTGCAGTAGCATTAGTTAAGCTGCTGTACTTTGTTTGATCCAGGGGCTTGCAGCGATTCTGAAATTCTGTAAGCGTACGCTGTCACGACTGGTGGGATTCATTTGCTGTCAGTGTGTTACCTGTAGCACAAGAACTGGAGGCAAAAGCATATTTAGCACATAGGTGGTACTGCAGACTTGAAGTACTTCGATGGTATTGGAACTCAACTACAGATAACCGTCTTTTTATCCAGAGAACTTGCCAGAAGTTTTTTAAAAATAAATTTCCCATTCAAAGGACCTGAACTTTTGCTGCTTTGCTCCATTAACTTTTTCTGATATTTAATCACTCTAGATCATGAGAACACAGTACAACTGTGCCAATGTCCGCCAAGCAATGAAGTACAATAAGTGAAGATGGTCAAAACAGAGGCGTGCGATTAATGCTTGTTGAAAAGAAGAGTTAATTTGTTTTGTATTAATCATGTGATTTAACTGCAATTAATGACTGCCCTAAAAAAATAATAATTCTATATTTGGAAGTTGTACTTTCACGATAAAGGGATTGCAATACAGTACTTGTATGAAGTGAATTGAAAAATACTTTTTCTTTTATCTTTTTTACAGTGCAAATATTTGTAATCAAAAATCATATAAAATGAGTACTGTACACTTTGTATTCTGTATTGTAATTGAAATCAATATATTTGAAAATGTAGAAAAACATCCAAAAATATTTATAACAACTTTAAATTGGTATTCTATTATTGTTCATCAGTGTGATTAAAACGGCAAATAATTGATTTTTTTTTAATCTAGTTAATTTTGTTTTCCTTTAATCGCTTGAGTTAACCGATTAATTGACAGCCCTAAATATAAGTTAAGCTATATATAAGAACGGCCATGCTTGTCAGACTAGTGGTCCATCTAACCCTGTATCCCATTTCCTGACAGTGGCCAGATGCTTCAGAGGGAATGAATAGAATAGGGCAATTTCAAATGATCCATCTCCTGTCATCTAGTCCCCACTTCTGACTGTCGGAGGTTTAGGGATACCTGGAGCATGGGGTTGTGTCCCTGACCACCTTAGCTAATTGCCATTGATGGACCTATCCTCCATGAACTTATCTAATTCTTTTTTAACCCAGTTGTAATTTTAGCCTTCACAACATCTTATGGAAATAAATTCCAGAGATTGACTGTGTGGTGTGTGAAGAATTATTTCTTTTTGTTTGTTTTAAACCTTCTGCCTGTTAATTTCATTGGGTGATCCCTCATTCTGTGTTGTGTAAAGGGGTAAATAACACTTCCCTATTCACTATGTCAATACCATTCCTGGTTTTATAGACCTCTATCATATCCCACGTTAGTCATCTCTTTTCCGCACTGAATAGTCCCAGTCTTTTTAATCTCTCCTCATATGGAAGCTGATCCATACCCCTAATTGTTTTTAGAACAGGAGTACTTGTGGCACCTTAGAGACTAACAAATTTATTTGAGCATAAGCTTTCGTGGGCTACAGACCACTTCTTCCCAGGAAAGCTTATGCTCAAATAAATTTGTTTGTTAGTTTCTAAGGTGCCACAAGTACTCCTGTTCTTTTTGCGGATACAGACTAAGGGTACGTCTATACATACTTCCTGGTCCGGATGTAAGCGATCGATCTTCTGGGATCGATTTATCGCGTCTTGTCTAGACACGATAAATCGATCCCGGATCGATCCCGGAAGTGCTTGCCGTCGACGCCGGTACTCCAGCTCAGCAAGAGGAGTACGCGGCATCGACAGGGGAGCCTGCCTGCCGCGTCTGGACCCGCGGTAAGTTCGGACTAAGGTACTTCGAATTCAGCTACGTTATTAACGTAGCTGAATTTGCGTACCTTAGTCCAAAGTGGGGGGTTAATGTGGACCTGGCCTAACACAGCTGCTACTCTGAAACCTAATTGTTTTTGTGGCATTTCTCTATGCCTTTTCCAATTCTAATATATCTTTTTTGAGATGACCAGTACTGCACTCAGTATTCAAGGTGTAGGCATACCATGGGGTTATATAGCATCATTATATTTTCTGGTGGATTTTAATAGATTGATGAGGCATGATTTCCCTTCACAAAAGCCGGGTTGACTCTTCCCCAACATATTGTGTTTGCGCATCTGATAATTCTGTTCTTTATTGTAGTTTCAACTAATTTGCCTGGTACTGAAGTTAGGCCTACCAACATGTAATTGCCAGGATCACATCTGGAGCCTTTTTAAAAAATAAGTGTTACATTAGCTGTCTGCCAGTCATCTGGCCCAGAGGCTAATTTAAGCAATAGGTTACATACCACAGTTAGTAGTTCCGCAGTTTCATATCTGAGTTCCTTCAGAACTCTTCGGTAAATACCATCTGGTCCTGGTGACCTATTACCGTTTAATTTAGCAACTTGTTCCAAAACCTCCTCTACTGAAACCTCAGTCTGGATCAGTTCCTTAGATTTATCATCTGAAAAGAATGGATCGGGTGTGGGGATCTGTCTCCTACATCTTCTGCAGTGAAAATAGATGTAAAGAATTAATTTAGTTTCTTCTCAATGGCCTTGTCTTCCTTGAGTGCTCCCTTACCAATGCCACACTGACTGGTAGACTTCTTGTTTCTGATGCATTTAAAAAAAATTGCTGTTAGTTTGTGTGTTTTTATCTAGTTACTCTTCAGATTCTTTCTTGGCCTGTCTTATTATACTTTTACACTTGACTTGCCAAAGTTCATACTCCTTTCTATTTTCTAAACTAGGATTTGACTTCTAATTTTTAAAGGATGCCTTTTTGCCTCTAACCACCTCTTTTACTCTGCTGTTTAGCCATGGTGGAATTTTTTTGATCCTCTTACTGTTTTTTTTTTTTTTTATTTGAGGCATACATTTAGTTTGAACCTCAATTATGGTGTTTTTTAAATAGTCTTTGTGTAGTTTGCAGGTATTTCACCCTTGTAACTTTTCCCTTGAATTTCCATGTAACTAGCTTCCTCATTTTTGTGTAGTTCCTCTTTTTGAAGTTAAATGGTACTGTGGCGGGTTTCTTTGGCACCCCTCCCCACACAGGAATGTTAAATTTAATTACAGTTAATGAATGCTATTACTGAGCAGTTCAGCTATATTCACCTCTTGGACCGAATCCTGTGCTCCATTTAAGACAAAATCATGACTTGTCTCTCCCCTTGTGAGTTCCAGGACAGGCTGCTCCAAGGAGCAGTCATTCATTCAGGGTTCTGGGCGGCGCTTACCTCAAACAGCTCCCAGAAGCAGAAGTATGTCCCCCCCCACTGAAGTATGGCCAGACAGCTCTGCACACTGCCCTGTCTGCAGGCGCTGCCCCCGCAGCTCCCACTGGCCGCAGTTGGGTGCCTTCCCCTAAGGTATTTGGGGGTGAGGTTTGGAGTGTGGGAGCTAGGTAGATCACCCTTCTCCCTTCAGTTTCCTTTGGGCAGTGATGTGGTGCTGCTATAGAACGTTTCCCCCACCTGTGTAGTTGGTGGGATGACAGTTGCATCAATGTCTCTAGTAGTACATCAAAAATGCATTCTGCTCCTATTGTCAGCTAATTCTACTGAGCAATGGTATTGAGAAGGGTGCATCCTGTCCATTAAGAATTAGCTCCCAGATCTCTCTGCAAAGAGGGAGAAGTAGTCACCTTTTAAACACTCTCTGCCAAAGGCCTGTGTCTGGCATTGGAGGAGGTCAACCAGGCTCTCGGAGAAAGCAGTTGAGGTGAACTCTCTCTTCCTGATAACGTCTATGGTTAGAAGGATGGTCTTGGGGCTTGTTGAGGGGAATGCAGGGAAGGGGACTCATGGGTTTCCAAGTTTCACAGAAACCTTAGCACATGCCCACTTGTTCACATATAAGGGCTGAGGTTCACCCCACACATTGAACCTTGAATCCAAGGCTAGATGTCACACAGCTCTGCATTGGGATCTGTTGCCCTTCTAAATCTAGCCAGCAAAGAATTGTAAGTTTGCATCTGGGTTGGGGGTGAATCGGCTGGGCCCCAGGAGCATCCCTAGACTTAATGCCATTTGGCAGACATCTCAGAAATTGTCAAGTGTTTTTACATCCAAAGTTTACCTGGTAAACTGGGATTATGAGCAATTTGTATCCTCACCTAAGGGTGGTTTGCTTTTATGCCTTGGTGTTGTGCCTTGGGCACAGTTGTTTGAATTAATGTATATATGTACATTTTTAAAAAATTACTGTCCAGATCTTGTAAATACATTTTCATCTTTGTCTAAGCACTTTACTGTATGCTGCTATACTGCTGCTTTCACACCACTGCTCCCAAGCAGAGTACGGATTTGCTTGTGGGGAGGGAGTTTCTTAAAAATGCATCCAGACAATTAATTGTTGTCTTTTTACTAAACTCCTCAGATGCTAGGAGATAAATTCTACTTTTGAGAGTGTTTGTGTGTCTCCCGCTGGAGCAGTGTACGGGTGACTTGCAGGGCTCAGAGCCACGCATGAGTGCATTTTCACTCTGATCCTGCCAATAGTTATCGCTGAACATAGGGATCACTACCCTGAGAATTCCTTAGTCTCTGAGTTCTGAAAACTGAGTAACGGTGGCAGACTCTTTACTCAAGTGGCATTGGCAAGCACTGTCATCAAACGGTTAAATACATACAAAGAAGTTTACATTTTCTGGGGAGCAAAAATTCCTTAATCCCATTAGAAGAGAGTCAAGTGTATAATTTACAGTTTTGAACACTTGCTTCCTAACAGTATATTTCCTGAGAATTGCATAGACTAGCCAGTTAAGGCTCACTTGTGAAACAATTTATGCTCTGCATGAGGTCGCTATTCGTGTGCCAATGACTTCCATGGAAAATTCGTGCAATGTGCCTCTTTCTGTCACTTACACTAAACCGTTACTCATTAACATAGGTTGCATGCTGTACAATGAGAGATTTGGGAGGGGGAGAATAATGAAAACGAGGAGGATCTGGTACCAAGATGGAAACTGGGCTATTAATAAATGCAAAATATAGAAAATTAAAGTTGGATGTATAAAAAACATATGTCCTAAGTGGGAAATTGTCTTGCCCGATGTAACAGCACATACAGATGGGTTACATTTGGTAACATATGAATCTATTTGAACTAACCAACTACAAGAATACACACTGGCACTCTTGCACAGTACAACCCTCTTTCCCTCCAAAGTTTGGATTAATTACACAAACATGCTTTTTCTCCTTCAGATTGTTTGCTGACTTTGTATTCTAGCAGTTCCACTTCTTCAGGAGTGTGATCTGGTGGTTACAGCAGGGGACTGGGAGCTAGGATGCCTGTGTTTGTATTCCTGGCTCTTTCATTTATACAGAATGTACCCTCGAGCAAGTTACTAAACTTCCCTGCGCTTCGGTTTATCCATCTGTAAAATAGGTATAAAGAGTAAGGATACGATTCCTTCACGGAGGTCATGGATTCTGTGACTTTCTGGGACTTTTCTGGAGCAGGACAGGAGCAGCTGTCAGCACCGGGGTTGCTGGAGGAGCAGCCCCCAGGCTGCTAGAACAGCTGGCCAGTGGTCAGCCCTGGGGCCACCAGAGCAGTGGCCGATGGCCAGCCCTGGGGCCGCTGGAGAAGCAGTCCCAGAGCTGAAGTAGCAGCAGAGTTAGGTCAGCACCGCTGGGGCTGGAGCAGTGGCAGGTCTGAAGCAGCTGTCTGTGGTCAGCCCTGTGGCTACTGGAGCAGGAGCCACCAGAACGGAGCGGTCAGCCTCAGGGCCACTAGAGCACCGGCCAGTGGCCAACCCCAGGAAAGTGGCCACCAGGCTAGCGGTTAGGGTTAGGTCAGCCTCATAGGGGCTGGAGCAGCAGCACTCAGCCCCTGCCACGAGCAGCAGAGGAGCCCTTGTAGTGAATAGGTTTTAGATATTAGTATCTTTGTTCACAAACTTTCCTGGCATCTTTTTTTGTCCTGATTCTATTGTTCCCTGTCACACAATACTGTGGTTGTACTGATCTAATGTGAAGGTAAATGGCTAGCTAATATAACGAACAAAAAACTGACTTTAAATGTACAGTGCAAGGAAAACTCATTTAGAGCATTAAAAATCTTTTTATATTCAGAGAAAATTACAGTATCTCAACAGTTCTTGTGTGTCGATTTCAAATGAGATTGCGAGTGTTTAAAATATTGACATAGAGAGCAAACTGAATTGGTGAGTCTAGAAAGTCTTGCTTTGATGAGAGAGAAACATAAGAAAATGTCTGTTTTGTCATGTGCTTTAACTTGGATACCTTCTCTGCACAGCTGTGTTAATAAAGTAGGGTATATTTCCATGACCCTAGGGGTTTTGCTTGCAGGTTCCTACATGCTGAGTAAAAGAAATGTTGATTAATGTGACACTCTCAAGTCAAATGTGGACTGTAGATTACCATTAAGTACATCATTATGTTATCTTTGAAAAATGTAGTAGGTTTCACCTGACAGATAATGGCTTTTCCTCTGCCACGGCAACAGATGAATAATAAACTAATACATGGGATGAACTAAAATATATCAAAATAAGTGTTATTTTTGACAGACAAACAGCCTTTGGTTTCCACAAATTCTTGAAGGAGTCAGTGATCTATTAAGAATGCTTTATGAAACTTCCTTACTGTATTTCTTTCCAGTCCTGTGATTTCAAAGTATGCCTTATTTCTACATGCTAATGTTTTTTTTTATATGGATCGATGGTGTGTGGCTGCAGAATCTGCATGTGAGTTTTAGTATCGTACTTGGATACAGCTTTATTGAACGTGGGTCACTGTAATGGATCAGTTATAAAAAGTAATGGATTGCTTCCTGTTTCTGCCAGCTGATTTGATCTCTAAGTTCATTGTAAACTGTGAGTTACATAACTGGTATGGAATCTGAGTCCTACATTCTTATGGTTAACAGTGATTACATTAACTGTTTGTACACCCCAAATAATTTAAAACAGGTTCTTCAGCAAGAGCCAAACAAGCTTCAGAATATTTCTGCCTTAGACGTGCCAGTGAACCGCAACTGCCATTGATTCTGTCACTAACATAGAGTGAGCCAGCAAGTCATTTCCGAGCCAGTTCCAGTTTCTGACAGTATGAGAACCACAGTTTTGTCAATGGACTAGAACATTGCTGTTTTAAAACTGCAGCATCTCTGTGAAATGATATACACAGAGATAACTTGTCCATTTACAGCCAAGATACACAACTGATGAAACCTGATGGGCTTAGAACAGAATTCACCTACTCTGGCAAGTCAGGTTTCTTAGGGGGAAAAAAGTATCTCAGTCCTTTTTATCACTTCAATATCTATGCATGTGCTCTCACACTCTTCTCTCTGCCCTCCCTTCTTTTCACACACACACATATATATAGATATAGATATATAAAAACACACACACACACATACATACATACATACATACAATTTTTACCTGGGTGACTGAAATTGCCACCTAAATAAGTGGCCGGATTTCAGATGAGCTGAGCTGAGCATTCCTAGTTCCCATTGGCTCCCATGGAAGGTGTGGGAACTGTGCACCTCTGAAGACCATGTCACTTGTTTTGGTGCCTAAAGTTAAGTGGCACTCAAGTTTTAGAACACTGGTGTTAACCTGTCAGTTCTGCAACTTTACCCCTCTGTAAAAAATAAATAAATCAACCTCAACTTTTGATCTCCTCCCCATACCTCTAGAAATTGTAGAAACATCAGTGAAATAAGCCCTTGCATGTGCATGCATGTGTGATACTAACCTAGCTAGTGTAACTGTTTCTGTCAACACCTCGCCTAGTTTACGTTGCAGTAAAACTAGAGTGCCTTGTTTTCACTGTGTTTTTTATCTCAGGATAGCTCATGCATGTTAGTTACCCCAAAGTAAAAAATACATCTTCTTTAGCAGTGAAGAGAAGCCCGGAGTCTGTCTGTTTCTCTCTGGACCAAAATCCTTTTAGATAAAATTCTGTCAATACAGAAACTCCTTAAAACATTTTGACTTAGAGCTGATTGGAACCTTCATTTCACCTATTTTTTAAGTTGGCATCATCCCTGGTAATTTTTGAAGCTGTTTTCACTTTTCCCTCTCTCAGGTAGATTGTGTTGTTTGCATTTTACTCTCTCTTGGAAAGTCAAACTATAGGAATAGAAAAGCATGTTTTGTTTATACATAGTTTACAGGTAGGATCAGTTTTCATTATTTTAGACCAGTAACCAAACGCTGAGGATAGCAATTAATACTGAATGATCACATGAAGCCAATTGTAGCATTCAAAGTAGTGCATTTATAGACCTTGCCTGAAAAAATACTTGAAATTAACCTGGCTGTATGATATGAAAAAGAGATTTACTGTTCTCTGCCCAGAGGGCTCATTCTTGCCCTTACATATCTAGTTTCCCTATAATCTGTTTTATAAAATCTCCTATTGACCACGTGTCTGAGCTCAGGGATTACATTGTGACCAATAGCATCACTATATTCACACCCTACATGTTATTGTAATAATCTTTGTGCGAAACATGCCTGGTGAGGTGGTATTTAAAAGGAATAACTCACTGATCATCAATATTCTTACATAATGTATGTACGATATGTGTATTAAGAGTTATGAACATAAGCTGAAATGATGACTAAAAAGTGTTTACCGGACAAGTCTGGGAAGGGGGTAAATGGGTTTCTCAAAGACAAAGGACAAGCTGATGCCTTTAGCCTGGTGCCATCAAAGTTGATTGGCAATAACTTGTCAAGTGTCCATTCTTTGGCAACAAAGCAGGGCAGGAACAGATTGCTCTGCATTCTAGCAAACAACATGGAACCTCTTTCACCACGAGACTCCATGTCTCTGTCCTCGCAGCTGTAATGAACTTTATTTAGGGGTAACCCCCAGGAAAATGCATTTCAGAAGGGTGAAAAAGAAAGAAAGAAATTAATGGAGATATCCCAGCTCCTAGAGCTGGAAGGGACCCTGAAAGGTCATCGAGTCCAGCCCCCTGCCTTCACTAGCGGGACCAAGTACTGATTTTGCCCCAGATCCCTAAGTGGCCCCCTCAAGGATTGAACTCACAACCCTGGGTTTAGCAGGCTAAACTGAGCTATCCCTCAGTGGACTATAAAACTGAGAGGGCAAAAACACCCCAATCTCTCTCATTCACTCACTCACCTGAGAAGACAAAGGAACCAGCCCTTTGACTTTGGGGGGAAATCCTGACCTGAGAATTTGGTCAGCCATATTGCTGGGAACCCAGGGTAAGGATTTTTCCTTGAACCAAGTCTAGCTTGTTAAAACGCTTTGTAGTAGCTAAAAATGATTTTTATTTCTCTTGTAACCCTTTCTGACTTTAATATCTGATACTTGAATTCACTTAACATCCTATCTTCTTTTGTTAATAAACTTGTTTTATATTTTAATCTAAACCAATCCTGTGTTTAAACTGAACTGTTTGGGAACTCCAGTTAAAGTAGCAAGCTGTTTAATATTGACCCATTATAGGGACAACAGACATTTAATATTTGAACAGCTCAGGAGAGGGCTGGATAGTGCAGAACACATATTCTTGGGGAAAATTTGGGACTGGGAGTGTGTTGGGGCCACCCTGTAAGTAGTAACCCAGGCTGGTGGAAGTCAGAGTATGACTGGAGTGTTGCTGACAGGTTCTGGGGCAGAACGGCTGGGCCAGGACTGTAGCTATACACAGACATTCAGGATGTGACCAGCACGCAGTCTGGCTGTTTGTGAGAGGCCCAGCTTGGGATATACCACAGCAAAGCATTATCAGGCACCCGGGGTTACGGGACAGGTGGTGACACAACCTCTCACTGGTCTGAATTGCATCCTGGAATGTGACATACATGTACCTGAAAAGCTATGGACTGATAGTATTAGACACCAGATCTCATAGGCAGTGGCAGTGGAAACCTCCCTACACTTCCCTACTAATGTCAGTCTGTTTTGGAGGGACATATGGTGAAATATAATCAGGTTCTATGCCAGTTCATTCCTTGGCCTCCCAGTTCATGCTACCAGCAAGGTTGCCAGTTGCTTCTATTAGTGATATGCACACCACTCAGTTAGGAACCGGACTAGGAAATCAGTTCATTTCATATATACCATGAAAGAGCTGACAGATGGCAAAAACTTGCAGTTGCTATCAAGATTTATATTGGACACCGAAAGGTGAAAGGGTCTGCATCCTATTATCAATCTGTTGAACCATCCAGGTCTTTGAGCCTTAGATATTTAAGTGAGAAGTTGATGATGAATGCACACAGCAGGCTGGCTGGGGACAAAACCAGAAAGAAAAATTTGTATTTAAAATTTCACATAACGTACTTTTAATTGCAAGTGCATGTGCCATCTCTAGCGTTGAAACAGTGCACCTTCACAGGATCTTTCAACTGAGACCATAAAACACTTCATATTTTATTATCATGACACTCCAATAATGTGTGAGACTATAATGACCATTTTACATATAGGCAAACAGAGGCATGAAAGGTTAAGTGACTTGACCAAGGAGATTCACAGAGTCACTGTCACAGTCTAGAATAGAATAGAACATAGGAGCCCAGAACGTTTGTTCCCCTGCTCTAACCACTAGACTTATTACCTATTTATGTAATAATATTTTCTGTGTGTCTTGGTTGATTGGGTACCATGAAAATCTGTTTCCCAAAGTATGAAGAATGATTTCCTTACACTGAGGGACAAGTAAACCTATATGCTTTAGTTAATGCTGATAATAGTAATTATAATACTTAGCACTTACACAGTGCTTTATATTGTCAAAATGCTGACATTTAAAAGCTGGCTCTGCAACTTTAGTTATTTTAGTAGCATAAAACGTATTCATATCTTTGGTTCTTCTAAGTGGATTCTACTAGTGTAAATGGTGTATTCTATATATAGTGTGAGATATGTTCTTGACACTTCAAAATATTAATAAAATATAAGTGCAGTAGATGTTAGATATTTGCATTCTGATTAGTTGCAGTAAATATACATTCAAAATAAAGGTAAATGTATACTCCAATGCAGATTCTGCATGGAACAGAAGCAACATATTTCTCCTATGAATATTTGTACCAACACAATAAGAGTTTAAATAATAATTTATATTTTGTCAGTTTTATCCTCATGTTATCTGTAAGTAAGTTAAAATTAAACTGTGTCTTCAAACAAATCTGGGACTCTGGATGCTGGCAGAGAGCTAAACAGTTGATGAGTGGTTGAGAAATACATATATTTTAAAGCTCTCTTTGTATTATGTGCAGAACACACACAAAAAGAAAAAGAAATTTGCCCTTAAATCCCTCATAGCTCCACCTTTTAAACTTGATACAGTACAATTTTAAAAATATATATATATCAATATCAGCACAGTATCAGAGGAAGGGACATAACTACTTTCTAGGTTTTTCCTTCTCTTGCCTCTAAGCTTTAGCAACTTCTCTCAAAGCAGCTAATCCTGTATCTATAAACTGTAATGTCATAGGATTAATGTGTGGCTGAGAACATGGGTCAAATCTGCTTTAGATCACAAGAGTTTGAGTTCAGCGCCTAGCTGAAATATCACAAAACTACCACATAATTTAGTACAAGTTGCATTCCTATACGCCAGCTGTTGGTTGCCTTTAATAAAAAGAGGCCCAGGATTGATTTTCACTGAGAGTATATTTTTCTTTGTCTGAAATCAAGGTAGTCTCAGCTGGAAGACTGTAGGGAGTTCTTAAAATGTTTGTGCCTTTGACATAAATAACCCTTTAAAGTCCTGTCTTAAATATAGTATAGAAAATATATTGTGACCTATTATTGGCATTTTCCATATTTCTTTTGTTACCTTATAAGGCCCTGATCCTCCAAGTTACTCTGCATGGCTGGGCCATCAAACCATAACTGAAGTCAGTGAGGCTCCACGTAGGCTAGCAGAGCAGTTTGCAGGATCTAGGTCTAATAGACTGGGAAGATCATTAATTTAAAAACAAAATCCTAGACTAAATCGTACGATATGTGGAATAATTAAAAGAATCCTTGGAAATCTGGACAGTCTGATAACTGGGCAGAGGTAACTGCTTGCCTCTTCTGCGTTTATGCAGAGTACGTTGTGAAACACAACAAGTCTCCCATAATTACCTAGCACTCCAACGTCCATAATATCTTTGGCTTAGTCTGCCTCCTTCATACTACTACCAGCTATTGCGTTTGTGTATCTTTACAGGTGTTTCCTAAATGAAAGCTCGTGTGATAGTCCAAGGTACTTGAAAAGGGAGTAACATCCGACAATAGATTCCTATAGTATATTCTCTAAGAATATTTATACAATCTCTTCAATAAAATAGAAATTAGAAATAGGCATCAGTTAAATGTTTCCTCTTAATGGTTGGTTCATATTATTTTTCTTTTTAGTCTGAGATCAGAGTGTTTTCAGTCCTTTATGAGCTAAAATCACCATGCAGCTTAAAGAGACATATGTTATAGTACAATATTGTGAGCTGTATTATGCAACATTAGACTAGCACCAGTAAATGTGTTATGTCCTAGCACAGTGGAGTCCCAGTCCATGACCATGGCTCTTAGGTGCTCTTTATTGGTAATACTAATAAATAACGATAATAACCTTGTTTTAACTGTAGTTATAGCCCCACTTTACTATGGTTTGATCAACCTTTCTGTAGTTGCACTACCCACTGAAAAGACCATGATGTGATAGCTATGATTTTGAAAAACTCAGTTTTCTCCTGCAGGAAACAATTAATCAGATAAAATCATTAGAATAAAAAACCTGCATAGACACAAAAAATGACTTTTCCTGTGTACTGCCCTCTTGTGGTATCACCGTCATCTCTATGTAACAATTGATTATGTTCAAAACTTTGGGCACTTGCTTCTAAATTGTACTTCGAGCCCAGTCTGGCACCATGCTGAGCACCTCCAACTCCCACTAAAGTCAATGGGAGTTGAGGCTTCCCAGATTCTTGCAGAATCAGGCCCTTATTTGCTCCCTCCAAAAAAAACTGGCATTCCATGTAGCCCATAAATATCTTTGCAAGTTAATAGTGCATCTGACAAACTTCATTTCACTTAAAAAGGAGCCTCATTAAAAAAAAATCTCTCTTCCAGAATTTGATACGGTGCTAGAGGACTTTCCTGACAGTCTCTTTCTCATGGCTGTACAGGTTCTCCGCTCTGTGCTGCTGTTTCCAACAATAGAACGCATGGCTCAGTCCCCGCAAGGCAAGCTCCTGACACCTGTGCTGTGCAAGCTTCGGTACATTCTGTACATGCCAGTCTACCTGCTGTCATTTCTCCCGGAAAGAGTCAAAACTTCCATGGTGCAATTTGTGCTGCGAGGATTGAAATATCCCGATGAAGCTTCAATAGTTACCTCCCTAAATCTCTTCAGTGTGGATTGTGTCGGTGAGCAGAATATATATTTTTTTTACTATATCTACTTTTGATCCTACCGCTTCAACAAACGAGTGACCTAGCATGCTGTATAGGGCATGAGTCTTTAAAAATGAACTTGAGGTTAAAACAGGAACAAATCTCTGAACAAATTTTAAAGAGAGGCAGGATTTGTATGTGTCCCGAAGTCCTTTTCTCTTCTCAAGTTAAGAATTCTGGAAAGGATACAGGGAAATTTGAACCTGGTCGTAAAATAGTGCTCTGACTATTTCCATAAAATGATCCACAATATTTGGAGTTTTAAGAACCTTATCAGAACCAGGGAGTGAATCAAGTGGTTGGACGTCTTGAAAATTTCTTTTCTTAAACAGAGACTGTTAGGTTAAAAATTATATTTTCCCAAAAATCTATTAAAAAAGAAAATCTTTACCTGTACTATTAGCACCTTAAATTATTAAAAAGAATGCATTTTAAAGTACAATTTACTTTACACCTTTGGAGTTTTTGTTGACCTTTTTCACTTCACGCAGGTTGGACAATGAAAATTTGGACATTTGACACTGTTTCTTATAGTCAATTTTTTTTCTTTCTGGCTGTAATTAACATTACAAAGTCCGTAGCGGGATGCTATTAAATGCAGAAAAGAAAATCCCGCTGACGTTTACACACATGAGTAACTTTACACCCATGAGGAATTTCATTAATGCTTTACACGTATGAATTTTAAAATTCTCCAAAGAAAGGCAGAAAATCAAAATTCTTCATATGTTGTGGCATACTGTAAAATAAAATAAAATGCATATATAAACTTTGTCCATCTTTCATGGACAAAAGCAGCTTTCAGGTAGGGAATTATTCACCCAAATTCTGCTGAGCATTCCAAAATGAAAATCAAAGCATATTGTGGTGTTTTACACATTATTTCAATAAATTAACACTTGAAAACACTTTGATATAGAAACTGACATGCGGTGATTCATAGATTCATAGACTCAAGGACTGGAAGGGACCTCGAGAGGTCATCGAGTCCAGTCCCCTGCCCTCATGGCAGGACCAAATATTATCTAGACCATCCCTGATAGACATTTATCTAACCTACTCTTAAATATCTCCAGAGATGGAGAGGAAAATGTAGTAAAGTCCATTTGTGTGGAGGGTTGGTTATTTATGAAAGTCTCCAGGTTGGAGAGCTCTTTCTTGGTGTTTTTCTGTTTGCTGTATAGGATGCTGATCAGGTGGTTCCTCAGTTTCTTTGATAATGTATGGCATAATCTCTCACTGTGGTCTGTGCAGTATGTAGATAGCAATGGATTTTTCACCTTCAGTCCATTTGGTATGATGTCCATCCGTTTGCATTTGGAAAGGAAGATTGGAAAGGAAGATTCACTTGCATCTGAAGAAGTGAGGTTCTTACCCACGAAAGCTTATGCTCCCAGTACTTCTGTTAGTCTCAAAGGTGCCACAGGACCCTCTGTTGCTTTTTCCAGAGATGGAGAATCCACAACCTCTCTAGGCAGTCTATTCCAGTGTTTAACCACCCTGACAGTTAGGAACTTTTTCCTAATGTCCAACATAAACCTCCCTTGCTGCAGTTTAAGTCCATTGCTTCTTGTTCTATCCTTAGAGGCTAAGATGAACAACTTTTCTCCCACCTCCTTATGACACCCTTTTAGATATCTGAAAACTGCTATCATGTTCCCTCTCAGTCTTCTCTTTTCCAAACTAAACAAACCCAATTCTTTCAGCCTTCCTTCATAGATCATGTTCTCTAGACCTTTAATCATTCTTGTTGCTCTTCTCTGGACCCTCTCCAATTTCTCCACATATTTCTTGAAATGCGGTGCCCAGAACTGGACGCAATACTCCAGTTGAGGCCTATCCAGCGCAGAGTAGAACAGAAGAATGACTTCTCGTGTCTTTCTCACAACACACCTGTTAATGCATCCCAGAATCATGTTTGCTTTTTTTGCAACAGCATCATACTGTTGACTCATATTTAGCTTGTGGTCCACTATAACCCCTAGATCCCTTTTTGCCACACTCCTTCCTAAACCGTCTCTTCCCATTCTGTATGTGTGAAACTGATTGTTCCTTCCTAAGTGGAGCACTTTGCATTTGTCTTTATTAAACTTCATCCTGTTTACCTCAGACCATTTCTCCAATTTGTCCAGATCATTTTGAATGTTGACCCTATCCTCCAAAGCAGTTGCAGTCCCTCCCAGTTTGGTATCATCTGCAAACTTAATAAGCGTACTTTCTATGCCAATATCTAAGTCGTTGATGAAGATATTGAACAGAGCCGGTCCCAAAACAGACCTCTGCAAAACCCCGCTTGTTATACCTTTCCAGCAGGATTGGGAACCATTAATAACAACTCTCTGAGTACGGTTATCCAGCCAGTTATGCACCCACCTTATAGTAGCCCCATCTAAGTTGTATTTGCCTAGTTTGTCGATAAGAATATCATACGAGACCATATCAAATGCCTTACTAAAGTCTAGGTATACCACATCCACCGCTTCTTCCTTATCCACAAGACTCATTATCCTATCAAAGAAAGCTATCAGATTAGTTTGACATGATTTGTTCTTTACAAATCCATGCTGGCTATTCCCTATCACCTTACCACCTTCCAAGTGTTTGCAGATGATTTCCTTAATTACTTGTTCCATTATCTTCCCTGGCACGGAAGTTAAACTAAGTGGTCTGTAGTTTCCTGGGTTGTTTTTATTTCCCTTTTTATAGATGGGCACTATGTTTGTCCTTTTCAAGTCTTCTGGAATCTCTCCTGTCTCCCATGATTTTCCAAAGATAATAGCTAGAGGCTCAGATATCTCCTCTGTTAGCTCCTTGACTATTCTAGGATGCATTTCATCAGGCCCTGGTGACTTGCAGGCATCTAACTTTTCTAAATGATTTTGAACTTGTTCTTTTTTTATTTTATCTGCCAAACCTACCCCCTTCCCATTAGCATTCACTATGTTTGGCATTCCTTCAGACTTCTCGGTGAAGACCGAAACAAAGAAGTCATTAAGCATCTCTGCCATTTCCAAGTTTCCTGTTACTGTTTCTCCCTCCTCACTGAGCAGTGGGCCTACCCTGTCTTTGGTCTTCGTCTTGCTTCAAATGTATTGATAAAATGTCTTCTTGTTTCCCTTTATTCCCATAGCTAGTTTGAGCTCATTTTGTGCCTTTGCCTTTCTAATCTTGCCCCTGCATTCCTGTGCTGTTTGCCTATATTCATCCTTTGTAATTTGTCCTAGTTTCCATTTTTATATGACTCCTTTTTATTTTTTAGATCATGCAAGATCTTGTGGTTAAGCCAAGGTGGTCTTTTTCCACATTTTCTATATTTCCTACCCAGTGGAATAGCTTGCTTTTGGGCCCTTAATAGTGTCCCTTTGAAAAACTGCCAACTCTCCTCAGTTGTTTTTCCCTTCAGTCCTGATTCCTATGGGACCTTACCTATCAGCTCTCTGAGCTTACCAAAATCCGCCTTCCTGAAATCCATTGTCTCTATTTTGCTGTACTCCCTTCTACCCTTCCTTAGAATTGTGAACTCTATGATTTCATGATCACTTTCACCCAAGCTACCTTCTACTTTCAAATTCTCAATGAGTTCCTCCCTATTTGTTAAAATCAAATCTAGAACAGCTTCTCCCCAGTAGCATTCTCAACCTTCTGAAATAAAAAGTTGTCTGCGATGCAGTCCAAGAACTTATTGGATAGTCTGTGCCCTGCTGTGTTATTTTTCCAACATATATCTGGATAGTTGAAGTCCCCCATCACCACCAGATCTTGGGCTTTGGATGATTTTGTTAGTTGTTTAAAAAAAGCCTCATCCACCTCTTCCACCTGGTTAGGTGGCCTGTAGTAGACCCCTAGCATGACATCACCCTTGGTTTTTACCCCTTTTAGCCTAACCCAGAGACTCTCAACACTTCCGTCTCAAAAGAAGTGAATTTTGATTTTGTTATAGTAATCTTTTAGAGACATTCTTACCTGACACCTAGACTTTCCAGTGAGTCCTGCTTTCTAAGAGATTGTTTAGACCCCTGCAACGAGCTCTGCCAGGGTAGACCGAGTCACACTGACTTCAGTGCAACTCTGCGCAGGTGGAAGAGTCTGCACTCGATCCTCATTCGCAGGATCAAGGCCTTAGATCGTAAAGTGTCTGGACAGGGAGTGTCTTTGTTGTCTGTTCTGGACAGTGCACAAATTCTAATATATAGTTCCAAGTAAGCAGTTAAGTAAATCAAGTTATAGGGGTATGGGAGTACTTGGAACCTCACAGAATTAGGCTCAGAGTTACTAAACATTGTTCTCTAAGTAAGGGGCATGTCATCTTTTACAGGAGTTATCATCAACTTAGGAAGTAAATATAAGATCACAGTATTTTTTGTGTTCCTTTCCTCAGTACCCCAGCCGTGGCAAGAACTCAATTCTAGGATGCGAACATCTCTATCTTATAGTAGTTTTCATCATGCTAAGTGCACTAGTTGCTTTAATTTATCTAACATCTTCCCAGGCAAAGAGACGATTCAGATATAAGCAGCCAAGAATGTCCACCTTATACCTTTAAGACATGCTCCTCAGTTGCTGTAAAATTGGTGTTGCTCCATTCACTTTATTGAGTTAAATCAGGTGCGGGTCTGAAGTCCTGAAGCCAGTCTTGCAAACCCTTATGTAAGTGGGTCTTACTCATGTGACCGTTCATTGGGCCGCATCATGCCATCCGTTTTTAAGCAGAATTCCCCATTGATTTCAGCAAAGAGTACTGTTTGGAAACTGATGGCACTATAAAAGCAGCAAAGAGTCCTGTGGCACCTTATAGACTAACAGACATATTGGAGCATGAGCTTTCGTGGGTGAATACCCACTTCGTCGGATGCATGTGATGGCACTATGTGGCCCATTGACCTCAAAGGAACTACACGCATAGGTTACCGCTACCCGAGCAAGTTCGGTTTTACAGGATCAAACCCATAGGTCTTTTTTGTAGATTCACAAACAGGGAAGAAAGAAGGATCATAGCATGGTCATCAGTTCAGCAAAAATATATTTAGTTCAGCAATCTGGCCTATTTAAATCCTGTTGTATGTAACTACTCATCTGTAAACTAGTGTAGCATATGAAACTGTCATAAATGTTGTTCTGATCGACTCCCCTGTCCTTTTAATAGCTATTAAATATGATTCAAAAATGTTCTGAAAATGAATTTGTTTCTCCTCTCCAGGAAGTTTGTGTCGACTCATTAAAAATACACATATTACCTTTGGCACGTACATCTGTTGAATTACTGCAATTGCAATAAAAGCTATGATTAAGGGCAAGAAAAAATGGTAAAAGTTTCCTTAAAAGTAAATGTGTCCATTAAAACAAACTAACCTGCCAGGGATTTGTTACCACATCCAAAGCTTAGTCACAACAATGTGTTTTCTCTCCGCTGAAAGGAAATGAGATTTATAAAACTTAATTATAACAAGGCTTTGAGTTCCGATCCTGTTTTCACTAGAGTCAAGAGTAAATCTCCTTTCAGAGGGAGCAGAAAGAGGGCCTTAATGAGAATTGTCAACCAAAGAGATGAGTGTATGGAGATAGAAAGGTTCCGTTCCTTTTTGCCCACCCCACTACTGATTGAAAAAATATTTGCTTCTACATGTGATCTAAAATAACATTTTGTTATTATTATGTATTTATTCTTTAGAAACCCCAGTCAAAGATCAGGGCCCCATTGTATTAGGCATTGTACTGACATACAGGGATAACAAAACAATAGTCCCTGCCCCAGGGCGCTTACAATGTCTGTGCAGACGGGAGGCAGCAAGAGGACAAACAGACACATGGGCAGGGGGAGGGAGAGAACAAGATAAAATAACGTACCTATAAAGATGCCATCTACAGTCCTGAAAGCGGTTTGCTAAAGACTGACGCCAAATCATCAAAGACTTACAATGAAGTATTTTTGAGGAAAGGTATTTGAAGTGGAAATGTTATAAATTGCAAACTAATTTTAGGATTTGGAACCAAGTGTTTCAGACCTGCACTAATGAAGAGACAGAAAAAATGTTACAGTACTGAGTATGGGACTTTATTAGCCTTGCCATTATCTGAAACATAGACAGTCATTAGGTTAGCAAGTAAAAATTAATTTGTAAATTCTCATACCTAATAAAAATAATGATAATATAAAACTGGCCTTGTTCTTCAGTACTGGAACATTTATGTGACTGTAATGTTTTGAAATCTGAAAACATTTCTTCTGTGACATGGAAGTATGGGGTTTATGGTGACAGTAAACCACTCTATCTACATAGGACAGGATTTATTGTCCACTAGTTTGACTGGCAAACTTCCTCCATTTGTTTCTGTAAAATTTCCACAAAAGCACAGACATTACATAATGGGTAAACACTGCAAGGCTTTTTAGAGAGGCAGGCTTGTAGGTCAGAGGTTAACGTCTGGATGACAGCGAAGATACAGATAAGCACAATAGCAAGAAAAATCTCCAAATGGCCCATATGCCCGGTCATCCTTTGTGATCTTGAACCTGTGACTTCTCTTGAGGAATCTCCCTGTTTGTTTAACCTGTTTACAGGCCACGGGAGTAGCTAAAATCTGTGGAGGGGATAGTTTGCTTTATGGTGTTTGGAAAGGATGGGGAGGAGTGAAAAAATCATAACTTGGAAAACAGCATTTGAAATTGTTTTAAAACATCATAAAAATTAAGAGTGGAGACAATAATCTTCCTTTTGCTATATTCTAGAGGGCTGTGAGAGGATATAAAATGACATCGAAATATACTGAGCCACAGAGTTTGGATCCAAATCAAAACTTCTCCAAAGTTTGGAGCTTTTTGGATCCAGGATTTGGGTTTGGCTGATGATAAGGTAAAATTTGTCAAAAGTGTCATAGGCACTTGAAGGTAGTTAAGCAATTAGGTTGTTTTGAGAATTTTACCCCTGGGGGCAATTGGGACGTTTGAGTCTGGATCTGGGAAAGTTTGGGAATGCTCAGATCCCAGGATTTGTTTTTGATCCATCTAGCTCTTTAAAACAAAGAGACATTCAATAATGGCATATTAGCTACAGATGGTTTATTTTGTTGCATTCAGCAGAAAACAACATGATCTGAGTATTCGGGAAAGCTTTACCTTTATTGCCAGTTAGGGAAGCAGAACGTTTAGTGGTTAGCGAGGACTAGCTGTCAGGACTCCTGGATTCTAACTGGAGCTCTGCCACTGACTTGCTGTCTTATCTGAACGAGTCATTTCCCTTCTCTGCCTCAGTTTCCTTATATATAAAATGGGAAGCTTCCTTGCTGGTAATGTTGTTGGAGCACTTTGAGATTAAAACATTACCGAAGTGCTAATTGCATGACAGCATCCGTTCAGCCTGCCACACGAGCATTGTGAAAACTATTCAAAACTATTTAACATCCACCTTTCCCAGACCTTTTTTTAATTTTAAATGTTTTAAAAAGTATACTAGGCAGTTTGTTTACAAGTCTGTCATTTTAAATGATGAAATACAAATACTTTCCCCTTCAATTCTCAATGACAGTTTTCAGACTTAGGAACCTAAAATTAGGCACCTACATTATCTTACTTTTAAGCTTGATCTTTGCTTTGAAATGAAGACAGTATCATTTACAGAATGTATTTGCTTGCCTTGAAAAGACAGTCTTAACTCCTAAAAGATTACGGGCCAAATCATTAGCTTGTGTAAATGGACACAGCTCTGCTGAAGTGCACTGATTTGCCCGTAACCGCCTGGAAACTAAAATCCTCTGTACAGTTACGAGGGTGTTGCCTACAGTGTTCTGCTAATGCCTTTCACCTTGATTCAAGGAAATCATTTTCCTGTGATGATGGTGGTGGTGGTGCTGGGATGGTGTTATTATTCATTATATTAGGGCCTAGAGCCCCAATCATGATCAAGGTCCAATTGTGCTAGGCTCTGTACAGACACATAGTAAAAAACCATCCTGGCCACAAACAGACAAGACAAAGAATAAGGAGGGGAATCAGACACACAGAGAAGTATAGTGAGACACCAAGGTCGCACAGCAGGGCAATTTCTTCAGATAATACTGTAAGCCTTAAATAACCCATTCCAGTATTATAGGAGAAACCTTGCAAAATTTGTGTTTGCCTTGATAGCCAGAGATTCTGAATTTTGAAGGTGAAGTTTAGTTACAAGTCAAGTCAGTGAAATCAGCATCTTGCCTGCATGATTAGACAGTTGCATCTGTATAGCATGGACCAGATTGTTACAGCTGTACAGTAGGAACCAGTGTGGCCATGGAGAGAGGTCTCCTCCCTCTTTCCCTTCCACCCTAGTGCACTCATGCAAATGCTAGTCACAGTGGCAACCCTTAGGCTTCTCTAAGGGCAGGTCTACACTTACAGTGGTGTGTAGAGTACAGACACTGCATATCCAGCTAGCATAGGTATAAATAGCAGTGTAGAGAGTGAGGCACTGCTTAGGTGAGTAGAGTACAGATATGCCAGCACCCTGTGCATATACACCTCCACCCCGATATAACGCGGTCCTCGGGAGCCAAAAAATCTTACCGCATTATAGGTGAAACCACGTTATATCGGGTAGTGAAGGCTGTGCCTCCCCAAACAGCCTGGCCCTGCCCTCTATCCGACCCCCACCTACTTTCCGCCCCTGACTGACCCCTCAGAATCCCTGACCCATCCAACCCCACCCTGCTCCTTGTCCCCTGACTGCCCCCTGAGACCTTCTGCCCCTTATCCAATCCCTCGGCCCCGGCCCGGCACCCTTAACACGCCACTGAGAGCAGCGTGTCAGAGCCGTCCCTAGAGGGGTGCGGGGCCCGGGACAAATCAGCCTCCCCACTAGTCTCCTCACCGTGCGCCCAGCACTCCCGCCCGCCCGGCCGCCGCTCGCCTCCTCACCCCACCTACCCACCCGCCTGCCCACCGCTCGCCTCCCCGCTAGTCTCCTCACAGTCTGTTCGGCGCGACTCCCCGTGTCTGCCCAACCACTGCTCTCCTGCTCGCCATCTTCCCGCCTGCCTGCCTCCTCACCCCCCTCATGCCTGACGCTCACCTCCCCATTCGCCTCCTCACCCTGCTTGCCCACCCGCCTCCCGCTCACCTCCCACCCTTAACATGCCGCTCAGAGCAGCATGTCGGAGCTTGACGCGCTGATCCGCCGGAGCGCGCAGCCCGCTCCCCAGAGCTCTGCTTTACCGCCTTGTATGCGAACCCATGTTATATTGGATCACGTTATACTGGGGTAGAGGTGTATACCCTAAACAGCTCTGTGGGTGTCCAACCAGTGCCTTCCACATCTACACTGCTATTTTTCACAGTGTAGTGTCCCACTGCCTCCCTGCTGCCAGAGCCTTTCCCTGACACAGGGAAAGGCCCTGGTAGAGGGGAGGCAGTTAGGGAAAGGCTCTGGCAGTGGGGAGCTGCCAATCTTTCACTGCTGTCTCAGAGTGGCACAGCATCTGATCTCCCTCTCTTCTTACCTTCTGACTAATGGGGGTTCAGAAAGGACTTTCCCTCAGAGCAGGTTATTCCATAGCTGCCTACTGCAAGGTGTCTTAAACTTTTCCCCTAAATCTGCTGCTACCGAATACTGTCAAGAGACAGGACACTGGACTAGGTGGTCCACTGGGCTGACCCAGAATGGCAAATCCTATTCTCCTTTGCTCCTGCAGTCACAGAGCCTCCCCAGGCCTTTCTGTGCTGCCACAGTTGAGCCTCATACGACATGACATTTTAAATTATTATTGTAATATGTATTTTTGCGAGGCACTTAAGAGAGTGTTTCCTTACCTGTAGAAATACAGTAATATTTTATCACCTGCCTTCCAGGAAAAGGGGCTAAAGAATAACAGCCTTTCATATTTTCATGCTTCCTCTGCTACTGTTTATTTTCCTGTGCGATGCCTGACTAAAATGTTTGCTTAATGTTGTCAGACAACTCACCTTCCCAAGACAGCACTTAAACACGGACGGAAAAATCCCACATCTGCTTTATTCTCTCTGTGAGTGAACTAAAGTTTTCCCAATTTAGGAATAGGATGCTCATATTAAATTATTGGAGGAAGGTGAATGACTTTTATATATTTACAGTCCTATTTATTTTTTTAAGTCACTCTGCTTTCTAAATGTACCCCATTTCCAAAAGAAAGAGAGATAAAAGTTTAACAAGGGCATTTTATTACTTGTAAAAGCTTTTATTTTCCTACAGATGCCCTGTGCATGCATATAGGAAAAATAATACTAAATCTGGAAAATAAACCAAATGGGAATATATATATATTATTTTCCAGATTTATTATTCATTTTCTTTTTCAAAGAAAAAAACATATTAAATACTGTCAGTTTTATTCTCATCATAAATATTACTCATGGGTCTTGAATGTTTTGATAATTGGGCCTGTTGATAATGTCCAAGAAGTACATAGCACAGTTTGGGATTTGTTTGAGGGTTTGTGTATTCACGGTTTTGGAGGTGTCATCCCTGGGAACTGAGTTAATTTGACAAACTGGTGATGAGTCAGGCGATACACTGCTAAGAGACTGGAAGTTGGAGAAGAAAACCCTGCAGCATGGAGGAGTTGTTGAAAATAGGTATCTGCTGGTTAAATGCTAGCAGCTGTATGTTAGACAGTAGCAGTAGTGACAGTCATCTGCATAGTGGGGCTTTGTTCGTTTTGAGCCTGACCCAAAGCCCACTGAATTAAGTGGAGAAATTCACATTGATTTCAACAGGCTTTGGAAAAGACCTTTTCCTGTGCCTTTCTCAGTTCCACAAGGATACGTCTAGAATAGAGTTTGTGGTCATGTTGTGACTTGAGTTAATTGATTGGCAATTAACTTCATTTAGGTAATAGCTTTGACGGTAGACACTCCACAAACGTTTTCTCCGGGGCACAAACATGTACCGCTTACTTTAGGGTAAAATGGTTCCAACAAAGCTAACAACACTCAGGAGTAAACCACAAACATTTGTGTCCTGGAGTAAACATTTGTGGGGGTATCTGGATGAGCATTTATAAAGGCACTAACTAACTCAGTTAAATACTGGTCATTTACAACAGGCTCACAGATTCTAGTCTAGATGTGTAGTGAGTCGTGAAAAGAGTATTTAAGCCAGCCTTCCCATGTGTCATGAGTGTACTGTTGGAAGGGTGATTTCAGTTACTGCTAATTGCAACAATCAGGTGAACAGGTATTTGAAGACAGCAGTACCAAGCCATAACTAGAATTGTGTTGTATGTATGGCGATCGGGGTGGGGGTTCAACACTACAGAACATGGGAGTGAAATCAGCCCAAGCTGACTGAGGGAGGTGTAGGTTCACCTTCCCATGCTAATTAAATCCACTGTGCCTGAGTGGGAATTCACCTACTTAGAAAGCAAATGGTGATCCAAGTGCTGCCCTCCATCATGGTTCCATGAGGAAGGGTCAACTTTAGGCCCTGATCCACAAAAACATTGAGATTGACTTCAGTGGAGCTACTCATATGCTGAAATACTTGGCTAGAATGGGGCCTTGATTCTAGGGTGTCCAGATGTCCCAATTTTATAGGGACAGTCCCGATTTTGGGGTCTTTTTCTTATATAGGCTCCTATTAGCCCCCACCCCCGTCCCGATTTTTCACACTTGCTGTCTGGTCACCCTACTTGATTCCCATCAGAGCTCTGGCAGGACCCTCTGCATGGAGCTGCTACATTGGAACACACGCTGCCCATTCTACTTTGTAGCCAGCCCTTCCTCCTTTTGAGGTCCATTCTGTGCCCATCCTACACAACAAGTGAGGTTTTAGTTGCTTTCCACCATTAAAACCTAGACCCTCCACCAGAATTTCCATCACCAGGGCCATCTTGCAGAGGATGCGAGAGTTTAATTGGTTAAGACTGAGTTTGATTGGTTAAGACTCAGTTCTCTCCATCACTTGAAGTCAATGGGAGTTAACTCCAAGTTACTCAGAGCAGGAATAAGTGCACAGATATTTCAATTTCCGTCACACACCCCACTCAGGCTGTGCATGCTGCAGTGCACAAAGCAAATGAATATTTTTCTCGCTCCCTGACAAGGCATCCATTGTTTGTTAAAGCACCTGGATATAGTTGTTGAATAATGTTTTGTTTATTGTTGCCGTCAGCCCTGCTGTGCTTTTTTCGAGTGCTCCCGGCTAAATTTCGTGTATAGTTGTGGTCTTGCTGTAACTTTAATATCGAGCAGATTGGAGAAGACGTTTATATTAAATGCAGCTATTATGCATGTTGGGGGGGTTATTATTATTATTATTCTACACTAATTAAACTGTTTTCACTTGAGACCCATGTGTAAACCAGCAAGGAAGCCAAAGCAAACGTTTACATCATGTAAATCTCCAAACGTCAACATTTTTTTTTTACGTTTATTTTTTTCTCATATTCCTACTTCAGTCATCCCTGGTACTAAACAGTTCCTTCTGTTTGATGCTTTAAACAGTAAATTATACAAAATTTCCAAGATTGCTGTTGGCAATAATTACAGATAGAAAATATGTTTTCCCCTTAGGAAATTACACTGCTGTTTGGTATTATTATTTCTTACCACCGTGTTCTGAGCTTTTCTAAGGAATGACAGAGATTGCTTCCTTGGGAGCAAAGGATAAACTGGAAAGGAAACTAGTGTTACACTCCTCTGAAGAACCTTACAATAAGATGGGCAACTTACCAGGAAAAAATGTGACCAGATGGTAGTACATTCCCTGAGGAAAACATATTTTCAAAGGCTAAATCTACTCCTTACAGGTCATTTCAATTTGACATGGAAACTCAACCTAAATTTGATTAATTACATTGCAATTTGGCTAATACTATCTCAGTAGTGAGAGGACATTTAAGAGACAGGCAAACCGTAATATTCAAATAAGCTACAAAGTACAAATGAGCGAGGGGGCTTGTGTTTCCACCCCTTCGGAAATAATTTTCATACGTCGGACTCTGATCATTTTTTTTTCTTTCTTAGGGAAAGTGTGGCCATCAATCCAGTGCTTATGAGCAACTTAGTGTTACACAGATATGGAATCTAGAGACAAACTGTAAACCCTTTGGGGCAGGGATTGGATTTAGCACAGTGGGACCAGAATCCAAGTCATTGCAGGATTTTCTGCTTTTGCACATTTTCTAGCATATTGTTCATTCTACCTTTAAATATGCCAGATGTTGGGAAGTACACTTTCAAGAACTTACTTATTTAAACATATTTCTTGTAACGTTTGCAACAATCTGAAATGATCATATGGCCAGTCAACCTTAGTAAGGGAGGCTTCCGAGAAGCATCATGGGGGAGGGAGGCTAAGAACTTTTGAGAAGACTCTGCAGACAGCCCCTTTATGACATTAGACTTGAATAAGAATGTATCGTTGCAGACTTCCATGTACGTAGTACTGCCAGCACCTAGGACTGTGGGACCCTGATACTGATTGGTGCCCTGGTGCACAACTTTAACACACAAAAATAATACATATGAATGAAGTAACTCGTCGCGCCATACAAAATCAATTATTCTCAACTTCATGTCAGCCCTTCCCCTGTCCCTAGTTCTTACTGGCTTCTGCAGAAAGCCGTTCAATCCATGCTGATCACTACCTGTCTCTAAGGCAATACCGTACATTTGTATTGTTTCTATTACTGTAGCGCCTTGGAGCCCCAGTTATGGGCCAGGACCCCATTGTGCTAAGCGCTGTACAAACAGAACAGCTGCAGAGAATAGCTGCAAAACATCAAGAAGTGATTATGTTGACCCAATAGATTTAGATCCAGAAAACTAGCTGTAGCCACTCTTGTAAATCTTTACCTGGTGGAATAGAAATTATATTCTTCTCCCCCCATCCTAGTTGGGTCTCTTGTAGCTCCGTGGACTGGGCCAGGAAAGACAGGGACTCTCATTTTGTCTAGGTTGCTGGAATATATAATGCCTCACAAGATATTGCTGAAAAATTAGTTCAGAGTGGGCTGGTCATGGATGAACATAAATTTCTCATGCTAATTGGTACAGTATTGAGTTGCTAGGAACAGGGAAATTGCCAGACTAGATCAAACCAGAGGTCCATCTAGTCGAGTATTTGCCTCTAGCAAAGGCCAAGCGCATCTGACAAAGGTGCAAGAAGCCCATGGAAGGCGGATGTGGGATAATCCTTCCCTCAGCATAGATCTCAAAAGGTTTGTCTACACAGCCCGCAGCAGTGAGCCTGAGAGCCTGGGTTGACAGACTCGGACTCACACCACAGTGCTAAAAAGAGTTGTGTAGATGTTCGGGGCTGGAGCTGGGACTCTGAAGCCTAAGGACAGAGGTGGGCTTCAGAACCTGAGCGGCCCAAGCTGTAGTATCTACACAGCTATCTTCAGCGCTTCACGAGCCCACATCTGTTGACCCAGGCTCTGAGATGCTACCTGTATAGACATATCCTAATAGTTAGAGATTGGCTTATGCCCTGAAACACAAGTTTTAATATCCCTTCCAAAATTGTTGTTGCCGTTAATTACGGTATCACTGGATGTTCTTTGATATCCATATAAACATCCAATCCCTTTTTGAAGCTTGTTAAATTCTTGGCCTCAACAACTTCCTGTGCAACGAGTTCTACAGTTTAATCACGCATTGTGTGAAAAATATTTCCTTTGATTGGTTTTGAGTTTTCCACCATTTAATGTCATTGAATGTCCCCTTGTTTTGTGTTAGAAATGAGTTGGCAGACGATTACTAGAGCTTACTGAAGGAAGCTCTGCTAAGGCCTGGTGGTATTTCAGATCGTTATTCAGAGGTAGAGATGATACTGAAAGCGGAGGTGCTGCAAATGCCAGTGAGGACAGTGACATAATAGAAAAGGCTAGAAATGCAGGCAGCAAACAATGAAATACGATTCAGGCTGGAAAAATGCAGGCTAATAAAGTACATCTGTGGAAGAAAAGAAAAAAAGCCTAAACAGACATACTGTGTGGAAGGAGGCGGGTATCTGGAAAGCAGGAGTGCCAGAAGTGATTGGGAGTGATAGTGGGCAGCAATCTGATAGGAGGTTGCCATGTGATATGGTGTCAAAATACCCAATGCAAAGACACCATGTCATGGAGCAGGCAAAAGACTGGAGAGTAGAGCACAGGGAGCAGGAGCTCGGTGTGCCAATTTCCATGGGCTGGATTGTGCCTGGCTTGGGCAGGTGTGTAAATGAGAAGGGTCGGGGATGAAGTGGCACAAGAAGCCTTCCCTCACCTCTGCACACATAGTGTGTCTGAACCTGTCTGGCGAGCAGTAGCACTAGCCTCCCAGCAAGGAGCGTGGGGAGGGGAGAGCCGGGGCCCTTTTCCCCCTTCTTCTGAGCCTGTGGGTGGGTGGTAGAACCGCTGCTGTGGGGGAGTGCTGCCACACTCACCCTGAGGAGGAACTTTGGCCGAGTCCAACAACATTTTTCCTGATGCCCCTGCTGGAGCGTAGCTCCTCTTCGTACTCCCTGGCCTGGCTCCCACCAAATGCAGCTGGGAAGTCACACACACAATTGGGTCCAAAGATGTCATGTGCCCATTAAAAAAAACAAAAACAAAAAAATCTTTCAGGCATAGTGTGGGCTGTCCCCTCACTCTCGCTATTGGTTAGTACAAGCAGAAGCTCAAACTAAGGAACTTCCAACCGGAGTGGCTGAGCAGATTAGGCCTTTCATCAAACCTGTTTCTGAGCCACCTCCAGATTTGTGAGCAGCATTTGCTTCCCAGGCACGAATAAATTGCCTATCAAACTTGCTTTATTCTCCCACATTACTGACCTATAACATAACTTTGAGCCACCTTTAATGAGCAGAATTCATAGGCTCAGTCAGTCCTGTAGGTGGGAGGATAGGCTGAGCGGAGCCAACAAGCGTGGGGGGAATGAAGTGCTCTCTAGACTGTGGGTAGCTCTGTGTAGTCCCAGATTTGCTGTAGCCTGAAGAACAAATGATGGGGCACCCAGTATTAAAGGGGCTGTCTTCATGGCCACTCATTTTTTGTTAGAAAAGAAGTCTTCATATTTATTTCCTTAATTGCTTGGTCAACCAAGTGGAAAATAATTTTTCTTTGGATCTTCTCTATTGTTCCACTAGTGTGCCATTGCTTTGTATCTATTTTTTACGTTACAGAGGACCCCAGATGCTTGGGCAATTAAGAGAACACAGTATTGTTTTTACATTTCTTTATTTACCTTGCTAAGTGTTTATTACATAATGAGACAATGGGGACAAGAGCTAAAGTCATGGCATCTCAAAGCGCTGTTGTTTTTTACCTAATTCAGGGCTCACGTCCATCTCAAAATGTAACCACGTGTTAGTCTGAAGTGCTGCACTCTTGTATTCATAAATTGGTTTGACGTGGCTAGACTACATTTGTTTAGACTTGTTTTTTCATAACAGACATGTTTCCAACTTGCCGTGCACCACCACAAGTAACACAATGTGGCTCTTCAATGTCCAACTGGAGTTTGCAATTAACTATTCCTGCTAATACAATGTTCCTGTTGCAAATCAGCAACCTAGTGGTATTTGCAGATTGCAACATTGAGTCACCAAGCAAAAAGCTAGGGGGTTTCAAGAAAACGCGCACATTCTGTTCAAACTGTGGAAGTGAAGTAGAAGGAAATCACTAAATTGCTTGATATGTCACATATAAACTTAGCCGAGCTGAGTAGCATCATGTGTCCTGCCTGAAAACTTGTACAGGTTTTAAAGTTTTAGGGCCATTTCTTCAATGCAGCTCCATTGACTAATATAGAGCTGCACTACAGATACACCAGCGGAGGATCCGGCTCTTAAACCTGAGAAATAAATTCGGCGATTGGACTTCTTGTGCCATCAAAGCAGGGGAAATCTTTTATTTTATACTTTACTTGCCTTACTGTATATTGGGGTAAATGAGGGGAGTTTGAACTTCAGCTCAGTAGATATAGATATTCATTTGACAATTGGTTAATTGAATCAGCATTAAATAGCCCGAAAGACTGAAAAGCTTGATTGATTTCAGTCACTGTGGTTTGTGAAAACTATTAATTTAGCCGATGGATATTAAGCCCTTGCTGTGACACTTTGGGTTAAAGAACTACCAATGATATAAAGCAGTCTTTTCTTTTCTGGGTCCTTGATTTGAGTCTAATCAGTGTTCCTCTGTCACAAAACCACCAGGAATAAATCAAACACATTTTGGCACAGTTAGCCGTCTCTGCTTAGCAAAGGCCTGAGACTAAATTGACACTGATGCTTAATCACCTCTAATTCATGGAGAGAGAGTGATCCTTCCAGGTCAGGAGAAAGGTCATTGGCAGGATCATGTGGAGAAACTTGCGCTGCAGTTAACTGCACTATACCTGACCTGTGAATAAATGAAGGACTTCCATTTTCAATCCCGCCATTGCCTTCACCTTTGCAGTATGATGTATATAAAGGACATACATATGAAACTTTTTTTTTTTTTAAAGAAAATAGGCAGGATTTACCAGTTCAAAATGGCTTTACATTTTAAAAGTGAAGTGTAATTTTTAATGATAACTTTATTAGCAGCTTTGTGGGGTTTTTTTAATTAAACCCTAAAGTTTTGGTTCTGAATATAAAGGGACACCAACAACTTGCAAAGTAATCAATTTAATAAAATATATTAAAAATTATTTCAGATACTACTACAGCGGTCTCCGATCACCCTGATTGCTATGTGAAAAACCCACATGATCAGAGGAAATTGACAGAGGTCCTGATCCTGCAAAAATGAATATATTCTTAACTTTATACTCTGCGAGTTGTCTCATTGAAGCCGGACTACTTACAGCGTGTCAAGATAAGCGTGTGCGCACATTTTTGTAGGATCATGGCCTAACCGATTATGCAGAGGAAACAACGAAACTGGCTGTGCACAAATCACTGTCATGTACACAAAATAAACAAACCGGACAAGTAGAAATATAGTTTGAGAGAGGGCGTTGGAGGGGTGGCTAACTTTTTTCTTTTTTAGCACTCTTAGATGTTACTTATAACAAGCGTAGGTAAAACAAATGTCAGACATAAGTGTATTTTTAAATTTTACAGTGCGCCTCTTTAATGTCTGTAAAATATGTAGGAGACCAAGGGCCTCAATTTCAAAAGAGCTTATCTCCCATTTAGGTACCAAAATAAGTGGTCCGAGTTTCAAAAGAACCTGGTACGTTTCATGTTGATCTTGTTTGAAAATCTGGTCGCACGAGTGCCACGATGGGAACTGCTGAGTGCTGAGCACTTTGGTAAATCTGACTTTGTTTAGGTCCCTAAATCTCAGCCGAGGCCTTGTCTACATGAGAAAGTTGCACCAGTTAAACTTAAATCCGTTTTTTAACCAGTGGAGTTATGCTGGTGCAAACCCCTGTGTAGACACTTTTATTTCAGAGGAAGAATGGCTTATTTCAGTTCAACTTACATCAATTTCTAATCAATTTAAGATAAACCAAACTAATCCTGATTTAAACCAAAATGAGGCCCTGATCTTGAAGACACACAGGTTCTTAACGTAATGACTGTGAGCAGTCCTAAGGCTTCTAATGATAGCAGAGTTAAGCACGGATATGCAGGAATCAGGGTCTAACAGTATCCACACAGCCTGTTGCACCAGTTTCACTAAATCCATTTAAAATTGCACTTTAATTAAGCCAATGCAACGTTTCCATGTAGATGAGCCCAGACTTTGGGTGCTGTTGAGCATCTGAAAATTTGGCCCTTCGGCCTGCTATTGCAGGGCTTTTTAGTATTCAGGACAGCCGTTTACATTCAGTCCTCTTGTACTGGCTCTCTGTAACATGCAGTATGTGAAGCAGTAGTGGAAATTTTTAAAGGGACGTGATCAAGTTCACAAACTTTGTTAGTGTTTTTTAAATTATCTTTTATAAATCCTAATTGATGGTAATCTGTGTTTATGTAATGTTTTCCTTCCAACTATTTCAAGGCTTTTTACAAACATTAACTAATTAATTCACACACCACCCCCATCAGGCCACCCTGTATTATTATCAAATGGGGAAACTGCGGCACAAGGATTTTGTGACTGCTTCAAAGCCACAGAGGAATTCTGTGGCAGAGATGGGGAGATAATTCAGACCTCTTGATTCCTCATCCAACTCTGTATCTAAAAGATAATTATTATCTTTCACATTACTGAAAGATGTAAGGAATTTAAAAAAAAACATGTTGTTTTTTAACTTTTGTTTGCCTTTAATAAACCAAATTTACCTGAACTCAGACATGCAATTTATTTCTGAGTGGCACTGCTCACTCAGTGTTTCAAACGGCAACTTTGGTGCAAAGGTCACAACCCTGATGTAACTTGGACACAGTCCTAAATTAGTGGCATAGTTCAGGTGATTACCCCAGGCTCCAATCCTGCAAAGATTTATGCACATGCTTAACTTTGCACACTGTGAGTAATCCCATTGATTTCTATGAAATTACTCACAGTGCATAAAGTTAAGCATGTGCATATGTCCACATGATATGGGCCCTGCTTTGAACAAAAGAGGTACACTACACTGTGCTTGTTTACATCCTACCAGAAGTTGGAACAAACAATAAGTATTGTTCCAGGTTACAGGACTCTAATAATGATTCTAGGCAGTTTCATAGAAATTTTCAGACAAAATAAGCCATTTGGCTTTTGTCTCACACTGTCCTAGCTGCAGAAATGGGTGACAAGCACCTAGCATGTGACATCAGTGGGGAGCCTCCCACTGACCAATTTGACAGAAGATTTCAGATGTGTTCGTTAATTTTGTGTGCCTCAGATTCTGGGTGTCCAACTCGCAGTCAGATTTTCAGAAGGGCCAAGCACTCCACTCCCATAGACTTTGGTTAGAGCTGAATGTTCTCAGAACCTGTTGAAAATCAGGTCTAAAGTTGGGCATAAAATGTAGTGGATACTTCTGAATAATTTTCTTTGAAAACAAAGCTCAGTGTTCTCCTAGTAAGGAAACAGGACAACATGTCAAGGTTAGCAGAGTACGGAACTAGGAAGCGGTGGCAGAGAAGGATTTCTCCCTGAACTTTATGACTTTGTTTTTGAGAAAAATATCACTGTGAAGGAGTCCAATTTGTCATATTGTAACAGCAAAGGGGAGAGAAAACCACTGATCCTGCCTATAAACAATATATCTGTACACCCAATTTTATTCATTCAGTAGCCACTTCACAATATACATATTTAATAAATAAACAGAGTGCAGTATTGATGGTACATTATTTTAAAATGTTGGGATTTTCCATTTGATTTAACCAGTTAATGTAAGTATGATCTAGCTCACAACATTCTTTAAGGCTTTGATGCTACTCTTTGTTTAAGCACATCTTAATTTTATGTCCACGTGTGGACCAGTTCACTTCAATGGGACTACTTGCATGCATAAGTCTTTTCAGGTTCAGGCCTTAGATTGTTCCAGGGTAGTAAGCTGTTATGAAAGATGTCCATGTCTGTTGTACATCTGTGCTGTGCATGTATTTTATTGCTGCAGTATATATTTATACCTGTCCTATTGCATTTAAACTACTAAATAGAATATTAATTATAAAAATATAAAAAACCCTTTGTATTCCATTATTATATTGGTCAGCGAAGAAATAGCAGTAGGAAGGTGTTATCAGTTTTTACTATCACAAGAAGTTGAGGGGCTGATTTTCACAAGTGCTGAGCACCTACAGTTCCAATTGAAATCAATCAACTCGTGGCTACTCGGTATCTTTGAAAGTCCACGCCCCAGGCATTTTCACTTGGTTGGCCCCTTGTAGAGAGGGGTGGGTTGGGATAGGGATGGGGGGAGGGGTGTTTTTAAATGGTGAATATTCGTCATTCACCCAGTACACTGATGTTTTCTGTACCCTTTCCTTTTTGGTTGAGCATTTGAGTTATTTTCAGGTTAGATTTTTATATAAATATCTGGAGAAGTTACTTTTTAAAATATCACCACTAGCCCTGATAAAATAATAATTAGGAAGAGGAGTAAATTTCACGATGTACTCCAAAAGCATTGTGTTTAAGAATTCAGGAATTGCCAGACTAGATCAGATCTGAGGCCCATCTTGTCCACTGTTCTGTCTCTGACATTGGCCAGTGCCAGATGTTTCAGATTAAGGTGTAAGAACCCCTCAGTCTGCAGATGTGGGGTGATCTGCCTTCTACATTAGGTCTCTTCCACATTTCTATAGTTAGAGACAAGTTTAAGCTCTTATGCATGAAGTTTAACATCACTTGCACCAAAAAAAATGGTTATATGTTTTCCATATAAATGTGCAATCCCATTTTGAATCTTGTTAAATTCTTCACCTCAACAACTTCCTGTGGCACTGAGTTCCAAGGTTTAATCACACTGTGTGTGGGAAAAGTATTTTTTTTTAATTTTCCACCTTTTAATTGCACTGACTGCCCTCTTGTTCTTGTGTTATGAGACAGCGAGAACAGACGTTCCCAATCTACCTTCTCTATACCATATTTCATATATTGGTATCATGTCCTCTCTCATTCATCGCCTTATTTAAGTGAACAATCCCAGTCTTTTCAGTCTCTCTTTGTATGATTTTCTTATGCCTTAGATTATTCTTGCCACCTTTCTCTGAATCCACCTAGTTCTGCAATACCTTATATCAGATGGGGTGACCAATACTGCACTCAGTATTCCAGATGAGGCTGCACCATTGATTTACATTTCAGTATTCTCTGTAGTATTCACCATCCCATTCCTTGTGCAACCTAACATCTTGTTTGCTTTTTTAACTGCAGCTGCACACTGAGCAGAGGTTTTCGTTGAATTGTCTACAGTGACATCCAGGTCCCTTCTTTGAGCTGATACTGTTCAGTTAGACCCCTGTAAGAGGTCCAAATAGTTAAAAATTTTCCTCCCCACATGGATTACTGTGTATTTATTGACACTGAATTTAATTTGCCATTGCATTGCCCTTTCACCTAATTTGTTTAGGTCTGTCTGAAGTTCCTCACAGTCTTGTCTGATCCTGACTAACCTAAATGTCATCTGCAAATGTTGCTACCTCACTACTCAGTCCCCTTTTCCAGGTCATTAATAAATTTATTAAACAACACAGGACCTAGTATGGAACCTTGAAGCAACTGCTGTTAACCTTTTGCCATTTAATCTTACCCTTTGTTTTCTGTCTCTTTGCCAGTTTTTGATCCAGGCAACACTTTGCCTCTCATGCTGTTACTACTTATCTTCTTTATTAGCCTTTTCTGTGGAACTTTGTCAAAGGCCTTTTGGAAGTCTAAATAAATTATGTCAACTGGTTCTCCTTTATCCACTACTTCATTGACACATTCAAGAATTATAAGAGATTAGTGAAACATGATTTTCCTTTTCAGACTCCACGTTAGTTAGACACCTTCCAGGTGTTTTGTTGTTCAGTTTTCAGTTATCATTTCAATCAATTTACCAGCTGCAGATGTAAGGCTTACCAGTCGATAATTCCCCGGTTCACTCCAGGGTCTTTTTAAAATATAGATACAACACTTGCTGCTCTCTAAATCTCTGGAACAGTGGCTATGTTTAATGAGATTGCAATTTTTTTGGTTAGCAGTTCAGCCACTTCTTATTTAAGCTTCTTCAGAACTCTTGGATACACCATCTGGGCCTGATGACTTATACTTTCTAAATGATCAGTTTGCTCCAGCAGTAATTTTTCTGGCACCTCAGACTGTTGGCGCATCTCATCCTTATTACGAGAAAAAAGCAGGTCTGAAGTAAGAATCTCCCCAACATTCTAATTGATAAAGACCAGGCAAAGAAATCATTTGGCTTCTCAGCAATGTCCTTGTCTTCCTTATTTGTTCTCTTTAGCCCTGATGATCCCACAGGCTCCCCAAGTCTATTGCAGGTTTCCTTCCTCTTGTTCTTTGTTTTTACATCTTGAGCTAGTTATGTTGTGGTCACTGTTACTTAGTGGCACAGCCATTGTCACTTCTTGATTACCTTCTATGTGTTTCCTAAGATATCAAGAATAACCTCTCCTCTTGTGTGCTCTAGAACTGGCTATTCCAAGCAGTCACTCAAAGTGTCTAGTGTTAAAGTGTCAAGAAATTGTTTCTCTAAACTTTGTCCTGTTGTGCTGTTTAACCCGTTTATGTGGGTAATTGAATTCCACCTTTATTACTATTTTGCTAGATTTTGCTGCCTCTTCGTAATCCTTCACCGCTGTGCACTTAGTTTTTTTTTCTTGATCCAGAGGCCAGTAGTGTAGCCCTACTGCTATATAGACATTCTCACAGCTCGGGGTTTGTACCCATATTGATTCTACGACATTTCCTATTTTTCAGTGCACTTTAAAGCCAATGTTTTCAAAAATGGCCTCTGATCTGAGATGCCGTCGGTCTGATTTTCAGAGATGCTAAACAGCCACTACACTGGGAGTCAGCCGAATCTGCAGGTGCTCAGCACTTCTGAAAGTCATGCTCCACGGGTCTAAGGTTACCACACGTCCTGGTTTTCCCGGATACAATATCTATTTTGATCCCCCACCCTCTGTCCGGGAGGACTTTTTAAATAAGAGGCAATGTCCAGAATTTTTGCAAGCAGATGTTGCAGCTCAGAAAGAGCTGTCTCTGTGTCCCAACTGGTCCCTTTCCTGCAGTCGTAGCTCATTGGTTCCTTCCTTGCAGCCACAGATCCTGCCCACTCAGGCCCTGGCTCCTAGCCCTGGGGATGGGGAGAGGCAGGGAGGCTTTGACTGACGGCTGGCACTGCGTCCCGGGCCTGTGCCAGCCACTTTACCACTGTGACAGGAAGTGACACTGCCCCCCACCTCAAGAGTGAGGCCTCAGGTACCTGCTCCAGTACCACCACGGTACCCTTCCCAGTATTCGCACACCCCTACAGCAGCCCCCCAAATACTCCCTCCCAGTACACACACTCCTCCAGCACCCCCATGCCCCGTCCCAATACACACTCCCCTCCAGTACCCCCAAATATCCCTCCCAATACACACACACATCCTTCCAGCTCCCCCACCAGCACCCCCTGCCCCAGCAGTGTCCTCTTTTTGGGAACCTGAAATATGGTAACCCTAAAGGTGTCTCATTTTGTGCACCCAAAATCATCAGTCGCACATGAAAATTGTAGCCCAAGGCTTGGATCTTTGCAGGAGCCTAAGGGAGTTTGGTTCTTAACTCCCACTGAATTTCGGTGGGAATTGGGCAGCCCCGGACGCTTTTCTTTTTGTTGTGCAAGTGGTTGCTTCTGCGCTCCCTGAAGAGGAAAAACCCTCTTTGTGGGCAAATACCACAATAGCAACTCAGTATGTCTCAACAGAACCCATCAGTGAGCAATCTGTCACCTCCTGAAGCAGAGATGGGAGAGAGGATTGGCTAAGGTGGGAAGAGGGGAGACAGGAGACTCTAAATAGGCTGCAGGCAGAAGACTTTTTAGATGTCTGTCCTTGCCCTAACTCAGTTTTGCTGTCGCTGTTGGGCTGAGAACAGGAAATTGCATGCGGTATCCCTAGCAAGATTGTCAAGTTCCACGTTGGTGGTCAGTAATATTTTTAATGTATATAGCCCCATTCATCCCAATCCCAACAGGCTGGCTTCTGGTGCTCTTGCAAATTAGTGGCAAAACTCCCATGAACTTCAACTGAAGCCAGATCAGACTATACACAAAGCACTGCTAGCAACCAGCCACCCTGGTGATGGCTGCCAAGAAGACATGGTTGGGAGGAGGGGCCATGGCCAGGTACGCCATCCACAGAGGGCCTCATGGGGTCTTTTATGTCCATAGTAAGCAGACAGGACCCTGTTTTTAGAAAGTCTTTCCTGAAAAACCAGCATCCAGCGTAGTATTAGCCATCATGGATACCTGACCATTCCCTCCTCAGGTGAGGATTGCTTCTGACAGCCAGATAGCTTAGAGTCTGTTCTAGTGCAGTACCTAGCACAAAGGGGTTCTGGGTTGTGATTGGAACCTCTAGGCACTACCACAATCCATAGAATAATAATAATAATTAACATTAACTCAGAATTACCTAACTTACAGGAGTATTGAGAAAATAAATTACTGTATATATTTGCAAAGTGCTTTGAAAATGAAAAAATGCTGTTTGAGTGCTGAGAATTCCATCCATTCTGATTATTCCAAAAGAGCATACTAAAGATCACACCGAAGAATATAATAATAATTAATTAATACATTGCACCTTTTTCTTCACTAATACTTTGGGTCAGATAGCCATCTCAGAAAGTCGATAGCAAAGTGGCAGTGTCATATGAATAGTGAAAAGTGAATTTCACTGAAAATTATCTGATATGTTGCTTGATATTTTAGGGCCCAAGGCCCAGTCCTGCGAACGCTTTCTATCAGCTGTGTTGCTTTTCGTGGATTTTGCAGGATAATAAGTGCACAGCCGGTAGCATTTGTTTGCAGGATTGGGCCCATAGCTTGCAGTAAGTGTAAGAGATTTGCTTTCTAATTGCATTACTGTGCATTTATTTTTCTGCAGCGAATGTCCTGTATATGGCAAGCCAAGAAATGATGAAGGTTGTGGAGAGAGACAGTACAACTATCAAACAAAATTTAAAGAAGGTAACCGTTTAATCTTCAGAGTTTTGTGAGATGCCTAATCACTTGGGGACAACTTCTGCGTTCAGTTGCACCAATGTAAATCCAGAGGAATTCCACTGGGCCTGATTTTGATTTCAGACCACTTTTACACCAGTGTAACTCCATTGACTTCAGAGAGGTTACTTCTGATGTACACCAATGTAAAAGAAGACTCAGACCTGTTGACTCTAATTACTCTGGCTTTACACCACTGTAAGTGAGAGCAGAATCTGGTCCATGATATTTTCTACTTAAGATCAACAATTATTATTAGACTAGTAACTGAAAACCCATGCTATTGCATAGGTGTAATTCGTAAAGTTGTGTGTAAAAAAGCTGAAAATGTATGAGAACTTAAAAATTGGACAGTAACAGACCACAAATCCCAGTGATGATTGAACCTGATGATATGCTAAACAAAAAGAGCTCTCAAACGTACTTGTAGCTGAATTTGTTGTCACTTCACAGTAACTCAAGAGACATTCTAGGCTTCAGAGTGATGTTTGGGGTTGTTGTGTCAGTGGTTATGTTGATTTGTGTGTCGGTTGCATTGTGCTGGGAGAATTGTGTAGATTTGTATGGGTGACAAAGCGAGGGGTGTGTGGTGAGGAGCTATGTATTTGGGTTATTGTGTGTACTGGTTGTGGTGTTTATGGGTATAGGTGGTTGTGTTGATTTGTGTCTGAGGGATTGTGCTGGAGGATTTATGTTGATTTGTGTGGGTTGCAGTTGGGTGCGGGCAGTTAAGTCAAGTAGTCCACCATCTGAGCAGTCTCCCTCACAGAACCAATGAATTAGTTCCATGCAAATAAGCTGTAGAGTAAGTGTGGTGATTGGTTGGCATTCACCCAAGAGTTCTGAAAGAACTCAAATGTGAAATTGCGGAACTATTAACTATGGTTTGTAACCTGTCCTTTAAATCAGCTTCTGTACCCAATGACTGGAAGATAGCTAATGTAATGCCAATATTTTAAAAGGGCTCTAGAGTGATCCCGGCAACTACAGACCGGTAAGTCTAACGTCAGTACTGGGCAAATTAGTTGAAACAATAGTAAAGAATACAATTGTCAGACACATAGAAGAACATAAATTGTTGGGCAAAAGTCAACATGGTTTCTGTAAAGGGAAATCATGTCTCACTAATCTATTAGAGTTCTTCGAAGGGGTCAGCAAACATGTGGACAAGGGGGATCCAGTGGACATAGTGTACTTAGTTTTCCAGAAAGCCTTTGACAAGTTCCCTCACCAAAGGCTCTTACATAAATTAAGTTGTTATGAGATAAGAAGGAAGATCCTTTCATGGATTGAGGACTGGTTAAAAGACAGGGAACAAAGGGTAGGAATAAATGGTAAATTTTCAGAATGGAGAGGGGTAACTAGTGGTGTTCCCCAAGGGTCAATCCTAGGACCAATCCTATTCAACTTATTCATAAACGATCTGGAGAAACGAGTAAACAGAGAGGTGGCAAAGTTTTCAGACAATACTAAACTGCTCAAGATAGTTAAGACCAAAGCAGACTGTGAATAACTTCAAAAAGATCTCTCAAAATGAAGTGATTGGGCAACAAAATGGCAAATGAAATTTAACGTGGATAAATGTAAAGTAATGCACATTGGAAAAAATAACCCCAACTATACATACAATATGATGGGGGCTAATTTAGCTACAACTAATCAGGAAAGAGATCTTGGAGTCATCGTAGATAGTTCTCTGAAGACGTCCACACAGTGTGCAGTGGCAGTCAAAAAAGCAAACAGGATGTTAGGAATCATTACAAAAGGGATAGAGAATAAGATGGAGAATATCTTATTGCCCTTATATAAATCCATGGTACGCCCACATCTTGAATACTGCATACAGATGTGGTCTCCTCATCTCAAAAAAGATACACTGGCATTAGAAAAGGTTCAGAGAAGGGCAACTAAAATGATTAGGGGTTTGGAATGGGTCCCATATGAGGAGAGATTAAAGAGGCTAGGACTTTTCAGCTTGGAAAAGTGGAGACTAAGGGGGGGATATGATAGAGGTATATAAAATCATGAGTGGTGTGGAGAAAGTGAATAAGGAAATGTTATTTACTTGTTCCCATCATGAAATTAATGGGCAACAGGTTTAAAACAAATAAAAGGAAGTTCTTCTTCACACAGCACACAATCAACCTGTGGAACTCCTTGCCTGAGGGGTTGTGAAGGCTAAGACTATAACATGGTTTAAAAGAGAACTAGATAAATTCATGGAAGTTAAGTCCATTAATGGCTATTAGCCAGGATGGGTAAGGAATGGTGTCCCTAGCCTCTGTTGTCAGAGGGTGGAGATGGATGGCAGGAGAGAGATGACTTGATCTTTACCTGTTAGGATCACTCCCTCTGGGGCACCTAGCATTGGCGACTGTCAGAAGACAGGATACTGGGCTGAATGGACCTTTGGTCTGACCCAGTATGGCCATTCTTATGTTCTCATGTTGAGTTACCTCTGACATCACAATCATCTCAAACTCTTTGCATGGCATAGATACATGCCCTGCTGTCTCAGGCAGTGGTGCTGGAACAATTTTTATAGTGGGGGGTGCTGAAGGCAGAAACCATGTATGTGGGTTGTTATTACTACTTCAAGCCAGGGGGTGTGGCAGCCCCCTAGTTCCAGCACCTCTGCACTCAGGTGTAATTTGTAAAGTCAAAATGGCAGAGAACTTAATTGGATAGTGACAGACTGCAAAATCCAATGATAATTGAACCTGGTGATATTCTGAATAAAAAGAGCTCTCAGCCTTCTTTATAGCTGTTTCCAGTGCTTCACACTAACTCAACAGACACAGGAGGCTTCAGAGTGCCAATCCTGGAAACTTATTATATAGAATCAGATTCTGTGGGCTTGATTTTCCACTGCACCTGAAACAGCCCAGGCACAGTGCAGAGGGGTCAGGGAGACAATAGTGACTCCCTGATCTTCAGCTGCTTGGCTCTGGTATAAATTAAGGCCAGATAGGGGCAACTTTGACTTACTCTACTGAGGGACCTTACACCAATGGAGAATCAGGAGTAGCAAAGACTCGCTCAGTCACATCCCCTCCCTTCTCCATGCTTTTCACACTCTCCCTCCCTGGACCTGCAAGAGTGGTTTCCAGCACTTGACACTGGCAGAGATTCCCTCTCTACAGAGGGGAATTCTCCAGTGTAAATCTCCAGCTACCGTAGCCCACTGTGTGCCATGCAATGTAAGCAGGGCAAGGTGAACTTGGCAGATCATAGAAGCCAACCACGTCTATTTTCTGTCAGTTGGTTAAGGTTAGATTTTGATTTTATGTGTCACTTTTCTGCTGCACGCTTCGAAATGCATTTTAATATTTTGCGCACTGGAAATAAAATACTGCTAGTTGGGGCTAGGTAACCAAAAATCTCCACTCACCGTCAGCAGTGCCGTAGCAATGCTGTCTATCATTCCTTTCAACACAATTATTCCCTTAAGCTGCCCAGACAGGTTTGGCGTGGATGCAGATAGAGAAAGCACAAGATGCAATCTCAACGAATCCTTCAGAAGAGCATGCTCCAGTTCTGATGTTCAAAAAACGTTGCCATGACACTCTCATCATGCAGCACTGGGCTTGTATGATTTTATTTTATTTAACTCGGCCTTTGTGGGGAAGGACAATTGTCCTGTCTCCCTTAAAGAGAGTCTTAAAGAAGAACCCGAAGGCCTGGTCCTTGCAGGTAGTCTCATTGACTTGACTTAAATAGAACTAATCATATGCTTGATCCAAAGGTCATTAAAGCCACTGGAGACTCCCACTCATTTCTGTGTGCTTTGGATCACACCCCATGTCAGTAAAGCTTTGCAGGTTACGATGGGACTGCTCATGGTAATAAAGTGAAGTAGTTATTTGCAAGATTGGACTTTAGGCACTTTTGGAAATTTTACCTTAATCACATGCTTAACTTTAAGCATGAGTAGACCCATTGACTTCAATGAGACTATCGATGTGCATTATGTGCTTTGCTGGGTCAGAGCCACAGTGCTTATAGCTAGAGCCCTACCAAATTCATGGTCCATTTTGGTCAGTTTCACGGTTCTAGGATTTTTTAAATCGTACATTTCATGATTTCAGCTATTTCAATCTGAAATTTCACGGTGTTGTAATTGTAGGGGTTCTGACCAAAAAAGGGGTCACAAGATTATTGTAGGGGGAGTTTTTCATAGATTCTAGGATTGGAAGGGACCTCGAGAGGTCATTGAGTCTAGTCCCCTGCCCTCGTGGCAGGACCAAATACTGTCTAGACCATCCCTGATAGACATTTATCTAACCTACTCTTAAATATCTCCAGAGATGGAGATTCCACAACTTCCCTAGGCAATTTATTCCAGTGTTTAACTACCCTGGCAGCTAGGAACTTTTTCCTAATGTCCAACCTAAACTTCCCTTGCTGCAGTTTAAGCCCATTGCTTCTTGTTCTATCCTTAGAGGCTAAGGTGAACAAGTTTTCTCCCTCCTCCTTATGACGCCCTTTTAGATACCTGAAAACTGCTATTATGTCCCTTCTCAGTCTTCTCTTTTCCAAACTAAACAAACCCAATTCTTTCAGCCTTCCTTCACAGGTCATGTTCTCAAGACCTTTAATCATTCTTGTTGCTCTTCTCTGGACCCTCTCCAATTTCTCCACATCTTTCTTGAAATGCGGTGTCCAGAAGTGGACATAATACTCCAGTTGAGGCCTATCCAGCGCAGAGTAGAGCGGAAGAATGACTTCTCGTGTCTTGCTCACAACACACCTGTTAATACATCCCAGAATCATGTTTGCTTTTTTTGCAACAGCATCACACCGTTGACTCATATTTAGCTTGTGGTCCACTATAACCCCTAGATCCCTTTTTGCCACACTCCTTCCTAGACAGTCTCTTCCCATTCTGTATGTGTGAAACTGATTGTTCCTTCCTAAGTGGAGCACTTTGCATTTGTCTTTGTTAAACTTCATCCTGTTTACCTCAGACCATTTCTCCAATTTGTCCAGATCATTTTGAATTATGACCCTGTCCTCCAAAGCAGTTGCCATCCCTCCCAGTTTGATATCATCTGCAAACTTAATAATCGTACTTTCTATGCCAATATCTAAGTCGTTAATGAAGATATTGAACAGAGCCAGTCCCAAAACAGACCCCTGCGGAACCCCACTTGTTATGCCTTTCCAGCAGGATTGGGAACCATTAATAACAACTCTCTGAATACGGTTATCCAGCCAGTTATGCACCCACCTTATAGTAGCCCCATCTAAATTGTATTTGCCTAGTTTATTGATAAGAATATCATGCGAGACCGTATCAAATGCCCTACTAAAGTCTAGGTATACCACATCCACAGCTTCTCCCTTATCCACAAGACTCTTTATCCTATCAAAGAAAGCTATCAGATTGGTTTGACATGATTTGTTCTTTACAAATCCATGCTGGCTATTCCCTATCACCTTACCACCTTCCAAGTGTTTGCAGATGATTTCCTTAATTACTTGCTCCATTATCTTCCCTGGCACAGAAGTTAAACTAACTGGTCTGTAGTTACCTGGGTTGTTTTTATTTCCCTTTTTATAGATGGGCACTATATTTGCCCTTTTCCAGTCTTCTGGAATCTCTCCCGTCTCCCATGACTTTCCAAAGATAATAGCTAGAGGCTCAGATACCTCCTCTATTAGCTCCTTGACTATTCTAGGATGCATTTCATCACGCTCTGGTGACTTGCAGGCATCTCACTTTTCTAAATGATTTTGAACTTGTTCTTTTTTTATTTTATCTGCTAAACCTACCCCTTTCCCATTAGCATTCACTATGTTTGGCATTCCTTCAGACTTCTCCGTGAAGACCGAAACAAAGAAGTCATTAAGCATCTCTGCCATTTCCAAGTTTCCTGTTACTGTTTCTCCCTCTTCACTGAGCAGTGGGTCTACCCTGTCTTTGGTCTTCCTCTTGCTTCTAATGTATTGATAAAAAGTCTTCTTGTTTCCCTTTATTCCTGTAGCTAGTTTGAGCTCATTTTGTGCCTTTGCCTTTCTAATCTTGCCCCTGCATTCCTGTGCTGTTTGCCTATATTCATCGTTTGTAATCTGTCCTAGTTTCCATTTTTTATATGACTCCTTTTTATTTTTTAGATCATGCAAGATCTCGTTGTTAAGTCAAGGTGGTCTTTTGCCACCTTTCTATCTTTCCTAACCAGCGGAATAGCTTGCTTTTGGGCCCTTAATAGTGTCCCTTTGAAAAACTGCCAACTCTCCTCAGTTGTTTTTCTCCTCAGTCTTGATTTCCATGGGACCTTACCTATCAGCTCTCTGAGCTTACCAAAATCCGCCTTCCTGAAATCCATTGTCTCTATTTTGCTGTACTCCCTTCTACCCTTCCTGAGAATTGCAAACTCTATGATTTCATGATCACTTTCACCCAAGCTGCCTTCTACTTTCAAATTCTCAATGAGTTCCTCCCTATTTGTTAAAATCAAGTCTAGAACAGCTTCCCCCCAGTAGCTTTTTCAACCTTCTGAAATAAAAAGTTGTCTGCAATGCAGTCCAAGAATTTGTTGGATAGTCTGTGCCCTGCTGTGTTATTTTCCCAACATATATCTGGATAGTTGAAGTCCCCCATCACCACCAGAACTTGGGCTTTGGATGATTTTGTTAGTTGTTTAAAAAAAGCCTCATCCACTTCTTCCACCTAGTTAGGTGGCCTATAGTAGACCCCTAGCATGACATCTCCCTTGTTTTTTACCCCTTTTAGCCTAACCCAGAGACTCTGAACACTTCCGTCTCCTATGTCCATCTCCACCTCAGTCCAAGTGTGTACATTTTTAATATATAAGGCAACACCTCCTCCCTTTTTCCCCTGTCTATCCTTCCTGAGCAAGCTGTACCCATTCACACCAATATTCCAATCGTGTGTATTATCCCACCAAGTTTCATTGATGTCAACAATGTCATAGTTGTATTTATTTATTAGCACTTCCAGTTCTTCCTGCTTATTACCCATACTTCTCGCATTTGTATATAGGCATCTAAGATACTGGTTTGATCTTGCCTTCCAGTTTTGCCCTGACCCTCCTTTCTCTCTGCCATTATAGCCCACGCTCCCTCTTGTTTCCGACCCATCTCCCAGGTCTCCATGTTCCCCACTTACCTGTGGGCTTTGCTCACCTGTCCCCGTCAAACCTAGTTTAAAGCCCAAGTATTGCTACCCTTACTGCCGCACTGCTGCGGGCTGCGGCACTGTCTTCAGAGCTGGGCAGCTGGAGAGCGGCTCTGTTGGCAGGAAGCCCACCTCTGAAGGCAGAGCTGCCACCAGCAGTAGCGCAGAAGTAAGGATGGCATGGGGTATGGTATCACCACCCTTACTGCTGCGCTGATGCCTGCAGAGCTGGGCCCTCAGCCAGCAGCCGCCACTCTCCAGCCGCCCTGCTCTGAAGGCAGCAGTGCAGAAGCAAGGGTGGCATGGTATGGTATTGCCATGCTCACTTCTGTGCTGCTGCTGGGGGGGTGCTGCCTCCAGAGCTGGGTGCCTGGCCAAGAGCCGCCGCTCTCCAGCCACTCAGCTCTGAAGGCAGCGCAGAAGTAAGGGTGGCAATACAGTGACCCCCCTGCAACTCCTTTTTGGGTCAGCACCCCCAAAATGCTGGTCTCCCCTGTGAAATCTGTATCTTATAGGGTAAAAGCACACAAAAGACCAGATTTCACGGTCTGTGACGTGTTTTTCATGGCCATGAATTTGGTAGGGCCCTACTTACAGCTACGTAGTTCCATTGAATTCAGTGGGACTGCTCACATGCTTCAGGTTACACACATGCTTATTTCCTTTGCTGAATCAGAACCTATGATAACAGTTTGCAGGTGCCTTTGTCTGCTTTAGTAAGTGTTTTTCTTGACACTGTCAACCTATGCAATGCCTGGGCATGCAGGAACCTTTGAAAACCTGTGTTAACTTTGTTTTATTGATTCCACTGTGTCGTCACCTTTCTAAAAGGGCAAATGTACCCAAGAAAATGAAATGTTGAGGCAAGGTTATGGGCAGCTGGCAAGCCAAAGAAGAAGCAGAAACAAATGTGAGGTTAAATGCCTCTCTTTTTTTATTCTTCCTTCTAGTAATTTCTGGGAATGTGAGAATTAGGGGAAAAATCTGAGTTGGCCTTAAGTTGAATTGGAAGTATATTGACAGTAAAAGTGGGTTTAATTTATAAAGGTTGGAAGTTTATAAAAATAGGAACTATAGTCCAAGTTGCTATAGAGTTGGCAAGTTGTCGCTTTAAAAAATTTATACTGTTTAGTAGTCAGTGTGATCATAAGTTAAAAGCCAACCTTAACACCTGACTGTGCCAGCTGCTGGGAAATAGAAAAGTTATTTCTGGATCATGTTTTCATGTTGTGTTCTGAAGGAGAGGGAAGAGGAGACACTAAATTATTCCAGTCTCCCTCAGTCCAGATTTAAGTGTAATTCTTACTAGTTGGGGAGCAATAGAAAATATGTTTCTCTTCAAAACTAGGGTTCCCAGTCTAACAATGCTAATTGGTCAGATGTGTGTTTTGTGGGGGTTGGAACATTATTTGGGTCGTTAGTTGAGGCATTTCACTTGCAGACTTCTAAAGAGGGAAAATATGCACATTTGATGGCAGTGGCAATGGAATTGTATGCAGAAAATGGAGATTTGCCTTTTTCCCATATAATTATGGTGGATTTTTTTTAAATAGGGGCACGAACATTGTTAATGAAAACCATGCAGTGAGTGAATCTCCAATAGGCTCGGTATTGCAGCACCCTCAAGAGTTATGTTAAATTACAAAATCCAGACAAAAAAGGTAGGGTTTAGTGATGCAAGACTAACTTAGCTATGGCGGTTAATTATTGTTAGCTGATTATTCTAGAGCCAGCTGAACTGAGTTCCTTAACTGTAATAACACCTACTCCCTTTCCTAACAGAAACTGGAAGCACAGATACTGTACTAGAGGAAGTTTATTGTGATTTTTACAAAAAAGGAAATGTGCTGTAATTCAATATTGGTAAAAGACGAATCAACACTGAACATCACAATCTTTGCAAGTGTAAGGAAAAGTCAGAAGAAAGGGTAAATGGCTATAGCAGATTTTCCACAAGGCTGTGATAAGCAGTAACATTACCACATAGTGTTCCCAAATGATATTTAATTCCTTTAAGTATATTCCTGGGCTTGTTTTAAGGCCTGGGCTTGTAAGTCTTACTTGTGACTTAACTTTATTCACATGAGCAGTCCTGTGGCCATCAATGGGAATGCACTCTTAAAAAAGGACTAATATCTCCGCTTTTAGGGCTTCCAAGAGAAGGCATTTAGTAAATTCTTGCACTCTGGTTTTATAGAAATCCTCCCAATTTTTGTCCCATTTCGTCACACCCAACGTGCAGTGGTTCATGGCTATTTTTTTCTGTAGGACCTGCCCCAGAGCCCACCCCTGCCCCTAGGCTTCAGATCCTGAACTGCAGCCTAAGCCCGAACATCTACACAGCTATTTTTAGCACCATAGTGTGTAGATCCAGGCTCTGAGACTAGCTGCCACAGGATCCTGCTTGCTGTGTAGACGTACCCATAGTCATAGATGAAGAAAAATAGAGCCCAGTGTTATGAGCTGAGAACCAGGTCAGTTTCAGCTTTGCTCTGCCTGGCCTGGCCTTTGTCACTGTGGGTCACAGTGGGCTAGATGCTGCTGCCCTCCCTCATCTTTCCCCTTCAATTGTCATGTTGAAGTCAATGGAACTGCTCGCCAAAGACCAGGCTTTGGTATCCTTACTCAAGTTGAGTAGCACCCTACTCCATGGCAATCCCAATGACATAGGGGAGGTAAGGTCCTGTTGAATGTCAGTAAGGCTAGGTCTATACTACCCGCCTGAATCGGCGGGTAGAAATCGACCTCTCGGGGATCGATTTATCGCGTCCCGTCGGGACGCGACAATCGATCCCCGAATCGGCGCTCTAACTCCACCAGCGGAGGTGGTAGTAAGCGCCGCCGACAAAAAGCCCCAGAAGTCGATTTTGCCACCGTCCTCACAACGGGGTAAGTCGGCTGCAATACGTCGAATTCAGCTACGCTATTCACGTAGCTGAATTTGCGTATCTTAAATCGACTCCCCCCGGTAGTGTAGATGTACCCTAAGAGTATCAGAATCTGGTCTGGAGTGAGCAAGGGCAGCAGAATCTGATCATATATTGCTAAAACTTCAACTGCGGTTTTCAAATCCGGTTTCTTATATTTGAAGTTTAGACAAACTTTCCTTATGAGATTGCACGTTACTGACACAGCTAAATATATATTGCAAAGCACTTTATTTAAGCTTTTAAAAATAATCTGTATTATGTAAAGGGCTGTTCCAGTCTCCCTTATTTATGGCAAATCCTATGCATCCTTTATTAAAAGGATATTTTTTACCCGATAGTCTTTGAGTCTCAGGCACTGTAAGTAAATAGTTCTCTGTGTAATCTTTGGTCCACATGCATAGCTGCCTTTAGCATTATTAACAGATATTTTTGCATGAGGTTGCACTGAAGCAAAGAGAGAGCGAACAAACTTCCCTGTTGTCCAGACATATACATTCCATAAACCCTGATGGGGATTAGGCATGAACACCAAGGAGTCTACTCTACGCAGTGTATTCCATAGCATGAAACATATCGCAAATACAGAGGAAACACATGGCTAAATAGCCACGTGTACAGAACCCACTTTTCAGAACTCAGCACTTTCATCACATTGAAAGCTGGGTTTCAGTTTCCTTTCAGCTCTCAGTTTTTACAGAGAAGCTGATTTTATTTATTTAGGTTTCACAAAATCTAGTGCTTTCCTTAATGTTTGTTTTTTAAAACCACACAAATAATTAAGATCTGTCCCTTACAACTTTACCACAAGCCAGACAAGTAACTATTCCAAATACTATCCTGTGCTGCAGATTGACAACCAGCCCATCTGCAAAGTCCCAACAAACAAACAAAAATTGCTCTACAATGTGCCTGGAAAGTTAACAAATCTGGGCTCTGACAAAGCTAGCTAGGCAGCAAGGTCCAAAGGCTTTGCCATCACACCCGTTGATCTCAACCGCAGCAATAGCGCCAGGGGAGAGAGGCGGTGTCTCAGAGAACCAGGTCCCAAAATGTTTAGAGTATTATAGGTTAAAACCAACACTTTGCATTCCACCCAGAAACGGATTGGTGAAGCCAAAGCACTGCTGAGGCAAATCCAAAACTGGAATAGAGCATCCCAGACCAATCCATTTCTGTCTCATTTACATTATGCTCTTGGCAGGAGGAGGAGGCACTTCCACAAATCAGTTTCGATACATTTTGACTGAGGCAAAAATTAATCCTGGGCTAAAGTCTTTTAAACCAGCTATTGACTAGTTACTTTGGAGAGACCCTTCAGGGAGGAACGCTGCTGCCTTATCCCATGTATGCATGCGGGAGTAATAATAGAGTTAGCATTTCTGACATCAGGATTTTACAATGAGGATACTGATACTAGCTTGATTGCAGTGGCACGTGTGCCGCCACCAGTTTATATCCACTCAGGGCCAATCCTTTGTTCCGTGCCATCAGTTGGAGTAGTGCTTGCCCAAGGAGTAGTGTACTCTGTGTTGTGTACCAAATTCCAAAAAGATAAAGGAAACTGTGTTTAATCCAATCGATATTTTTAACTATTTTTGTTTGTTTGTTTTCGGTATTGACCTATCAGAGTCATAGAAGAGGCATAAGGAAATTCGACCCTCAATAATTTATACTTTTTTTGAACTGTAATACATACTAAAATAAATGCCAATAGAGTCAACGGCAGGAAATCTTTACTGTTTTCTTAAAAACTCTTTAAGATGTAAACATCCTGTTGATATCAATCTCAGATTCTCCTAGTGTTTACACAGCAGCAGCTATCATTGGGCCAGGTCTGGCAGAGGAGCTGATAATACTGTATGCAGACAACATTTAAGGAGTTAAGGTTAAAAATACTTAAGAGTAAAAGTGCTCAGAAGAAAATTGTCGTTACTACTATATGAAGCGTTAAGATTAAACGTAAACCCCAAAACTTTAAAATCTTGAATTACCCAGTTAAAACCTTAACTCTGTCCCTGTAGAGAAATTCTGAGAAAAAACAGACAGCTTTGTTCATTCACAAGCAACAGGTGCCTCTCATGAGGGATCACATAAGCTAAAATGCCTTACTCACAGGATTACCAACTCTCACAATTTTATCATGTCTTGTGATATTTGAGGGTTTTTCTTAAAGCCCCAATTACAGTAACTCCTCACTTAAAGTCATCCCGGTTAATGTTGTTTCGTTGTTACATTGCTGATCAATTAGGGAACATGCTCGTTTAAAGTTGTGTAATGCTCTCTTCTAACGTCGTTTGGCAGCCGCCTGCTTTGTATACTGCTTGCAGGAAGAGCAGCCCGTTGGAGCTAGCTGGTGGGGGCTTGGAACCAGGGTGGACCGGCAGCCCCCTATCAGCTCCCCACTCCCCTAAGTTCCCTGTGCAGCAGCTGCCCAGCAGGCTAGCAATTGCAGCTGTCCCTCCTCCCACTGCCATGTGCTGCTCCTGCCCTCTGCCTTGGAGCTGCTCCCCCAGACTCCTGCTTGCTGTGCGAGCAGGAGGGAAGGAAGAATCAGGGCTAATGTCAGGGTATCCCCCTCCCCCCTGCTCCTGCACCCTGCTTACCCCATCTTCCATAGAGCAAGGGGACACACCAGGGCTCAAGACAGAGGAGCTTGCAGCAGCTGCGGTCTCAGCAAGCTGATCTAATTAACAAGGCAGTGTACTTAAAGGGGAAATGCGCATATCTTCCTCCATTCCTGCTGCCTTGTAGAGTGAGAGAATTAACCCTGGAGGGCTCAGCCAATTGCTAGTTCATCATTTAGCAGTAAGGAAATGTCCCACCCTCTGACTCTTCCACCTCAACCAAGCTTCACAATCATCATCACTGTGTACGAGTATTAAATTGTTTGTTTAAAACTTATACTGTGTGTATATATATATGTAATATAGTCTTTTGTCTGGTGAAAAAAATTTCCCTGGAACCTAACCCCCTCATTTATGTTAATTCTTATGGGAAAATTGGATTCGCTTAACATCGTTTTGCTTAAAGTTACATTTTTCAGGAACATAACTACAACGTTAAGTGAGGAGTTACTGTGCTGGATCAGGTTATTACCTGAGTGTCTTAGCTTTCATTTTTTACAAAGTAAGTGTCTAGTTCTCCTGGTGTCAGCTACAAAATGTGAATCTTACATGTCCCAAGATCAGAAGGAAAATAATAAGAATCTCAAATTTATTGTTTTTTTCCCTTAAATCTCATGATTTTTTAAGCCAGTCTTGTGAATATTGGGGCCTGACTCATGTTTTTTGAATACTTGGGTTGGCAATAGTGTACTCCTAATGGTATAGCGATTGTACTGACTCCGGTCAACTCTACAGCCACACATGGGCCAGAGGAAAAGATGTATTTTACAGATTCCCAAGTACACAAATAGCATACAGAAGGCCAACATGCCCCACTCTTGATGAAGAGTCCACGTGCCTCCAACTACTCATGTTTCGTTAATTACAGAGCTACTTAATCTAAATGCAGTAAAACCTGCCTTAGCGACCACCTCTGAAGAGAGACCACCTGTCATGAGTGACCACTTACAGGGGCCATGGAATGTTTTCCCCCTATAATTTAACTATGAAGAATCTCTGAACAGTAACAACCTGTCATCTGTGACTAGCGACCACATTTCCTTACTCCCTTCCGTAAAAACAAACCTGTAGGAGAAACCAATCTTCCTTACTTCTGTGCTGCTGCTGACGGCAGCGTTGCCTTCAGAGCTGGGTGCTTGGCTAGCAGCTGCTGCTCTCTGGCCACCCAGCTCTGAAGACAGAGCAGAGAGCAGCAGTTGCTGGCTGGGTGCCCAGCTCTGAAGGCAGTACCACTGCCAGCAGCAGCACAGAAGTAAGGTTGGCATGGCATGGTATGGTATTGTCACCCTTACTTCTCTGCTGGCACTGGAGTGGCTTGCACAGCTGGGTGCCCAGCCAGCAGCCCCCACTCTGCAGCCGCCCAGCTCTGAAGGCAGAGCAGAAATCAGGGTGGCGATACCATAAACCCCCTACAATAGCCTTGCAACCCCCTTTTGGGTCTGGACCCCCAATTTGAGAAATGCTGTGTACTTTTGTATACTCTGCTGTTCTACTGTATTAATAAACCTACCAAGAGATTTTAAATACCGTACAGAACTGTATTGTATACTGTATGTAATGTTCATTCAAAAGGCGATTCAAATTAAACATGAAACATGGGTAATAATAGTAGTCTTTTTCTACATCACAAAAGTGCCCATTTTACAGCAAACCTTTGAAGAGCGACAAGTCACCCCTTTTGCTAACTCCCATGAGGTGTCGCTCTTGGCAGGTTTTACTGTATACAGCCTGGAGGTAAAGAAAGTCTTTTCCATAAAGTGCTAGCTGCAGTGGAGAACGTTTGTTCTCAACCAGTCACCAAATTGTACAGAGGGACAGAGGAGTAGCCGCAGGCTCAATAAGCAAAAGAATTGGGGAAAGGAGTAAAGGGCCATGAAGTGGGCCAGAGCCAGGCGATTGATCTTAAAAGGAAGGAGGGCACATTTGAATTGTGGAGGTCTGAATGAGTTGGGATTAATGGCAAAGTTCATCTACAGTTTTCTTGGCAACATGGTGTATAGGTGAAGAGTTTCACTGCTTTACCCTTTACAGAGAGAATTTCAAAGCTATAAATGATAGTTAGATACCGAACTCCCATTGTCTTTTCGTTGGTGCCTTAATTCCATGTGTGCCTTTGAAAATCTCCCCCGCCGATTGTGACCCACATTTTAGATTGTATGGCACAATCCATTCAACACCTGGATTCAGGTAGCAGAACTGACTATCAGAAAACAAATTTGGATTCTAACAAAGTTCAGGAATTTCTAATTAGAATATTTATGAATATAATTTTTTTATATTAAACTGGCATGGCTGGTAATCCCACCTATTATTAAAATTACATAACACTGCCCATTGCGAGATTCTGTGTTCAGTAGCTTAGTTGTGTTTATGTTAAACACATGTGCGCACGCAGTTAGATGTATAACTTGGATTAGTTACGTGTCCATTAAAGACTGGCTGATACAGCCAGTATTCCACTGTATCCAAAATTTGGGTTGGTGAGCTTCAGTGAGAGGAAAACAAATGAGACACAAACATTTTGTGAAATGCCATCCATAATGAAATTTTGGCCCTTTGCCCACCTCTACTCCAGTATACAATGAGGTGTATTTATTTCTATTTCAAATTGTTGCAGAATCGTTTAAAATTAAAACAATTGAAGCTTTTTTGTGATTGAAAACAATCTTGTTTGTCTCCTGATTTGTTTGTGTTGCTCAGTTATGCGCTGAAGCTCAGAAATGAAATATGCAACAAATGTAATTAATGTAATTGGACCAAGCTGTACATGTGACCCATTGAGAAATCAACATATTTTTCGTACTTGCATTCAGACATTTTAGCACAAAGCATCATTTTTTGACCCATTCTTGCACATTTTCAAAATCTTATGACTTTGCCGCCTGTAAACCCTTGAAAAAGTGGTTATGAAAATTTGAGACGATACCAGAAGGGTTGTGAAATGATTTCTAAGAAAGAGACATTTTCACTTTCCTAGTAGAGAGGAAGATGCTCCATTGGTTACAGCATTAACTTAGGACTTTGGAGCCCTGGCTTCAGATTCCTGCTGTGCCAGAGACATCCTTTGTGACCTTGGACAACTCATTTACCATCTCTTAGCCTTGGTTCCCCATCTGTAAATGGGGATAATACCTCACAGGGGTGTTGTGAAGATAAATACATTAAAGATTGTGAAGTGTACAGGGATCATTTTGTTTTCATCACCAATGTGATGACTGGAACAACGTTATCTGGTGGTTCAACATCTTTCTTGGTGTATGGGAGAAAGAAGATGGTATGTTTATATGTAAATTGTATCAGGCCAGATCCTGAGCTGGTGTAAATTGATTTCAATGGAGCTGTGCCAGCAGAGGATCTGGCCTTTACATTTAATTTTTCTTTATATACGGTAGTGTTAAAGAATATTTAATATGTGTATCCAGTCACAACTTAACTGGTCATTTCTTACTAGACAGAATCATTGGAAAACTCCCTTAATAACATAGATACTGTTAAGAAGCTTACGGTCTGCCCTGGTGAGGCATGGACTTCTTGATCTAATGGGTTTAACAGGGTTTTCAATCTCAAATAATAATGAAAATCTTCGCCCTTACTGAGTACTCATCCAGTTGATCTCAGAACACTTCACAAAGTATCATTATCCCTAGTTTTGCAGATGGGGAAACAGAGGCATAGCGAGGTGAAGTTATTTTATCATGATCAGTAGCAGGACTGCTGGATCATGCCATTTCCCCTCATTTCTAGGATTCTGTGTTGTTCCTTTATTTGACTATTGCTCCCTCCTTCCCCTTTCAAATGAATGTTTTCTCTATGCTTTGATTTCTAGCTGATTTTTTATTATGGAGTTGCAGACAACTGGTGCCCACAACAGTATTTTGAAGAGATCAAGATGGATTTTCCGGATGGGGACATTCGGCTCTGTGAGAAGGGAATCCGCCATGCTTTTGTCCTAGATGCCAGCAGAGAGGTGGCGGCGATGATCACAGACTGGTTACAAGACATTCTGACCAGATTATAAACACTCGTTCAGTGAATAATGACAAGAAAAAAAAAGTTGCCCTTTGGTGAATGTGTAATTCTCTGTCAGAGTCTGACCCTAATTTTTCTGTGCATTATAAATTATGGCTTGTTTTCTACTGAGACATCTTACAGAAGGATAAAGTCCCACTGACTGGTCTAAAGTATAGCTCCATCAGCACAATAATATTGGATCCCCATGCTGTACCAGCAGGGCTCTACAAGGCATTTCAGGGATTCTATCAAATATAGATCAGGACTTTACAGAGTATGAAATAATTATCAGCTGATAGCACTGTCCACAAAATTGGTATGAGAACTACCAAGACATCTCTCTGGACACTTGGCTGGTAAGTGCTAGAAGAGCTACACGTTCAAAATGAGAGCAGGGAAAGGACAGACCTAAGGTCAAAAGTGTCAAAGTGGAATGTCTCAAGTTAAATAGCTAAATCCATGTTCATCCACTTACATAAGTGGCGTAGTTCTCAGAGGTACTGCACACCCACTGCGGTCAATGGGAACTGCAGGTGTTCAGCCCCTTCAAAAAATCAAGCCACTTTTGTCATGTGCCTAAATATAGATTTAAGTCCCTAACTCTAGAGGGATGCAAGATTAAAACTTTTGACCCAAATGCACAAGTTGAATGAATTCACAATAAGAAAATGGCCAACATTTCTGTCACAATTGGATGTGCATATGAAATTTCATGAACCCTTTTAAAACATATAGGCCCAGATCCTCAGATGATGTAAATAAGCTCCATCAGTTTGTCAGTTTGTACCAGCTGAGGATCTGGTCCTTACTCTAATACATTACTGATAAGTACACTTCATCGTCCTCATGCACACGCCTTCGCCCTTTTATTTCACTTCAATCGAGATTGCAAACAGTGCAAAAAAAAAATCTGTCATTGTGAAAATGACTCAAAGCTAAGAATGAAAACTCTGTAGGCATTGGGAGCAGAAATTGCCAAGAGAGACAGGTGGAATCAGGAAAAGATGTCCTAACAGTGAGATTGTGAAATAGTCTCTCAAAGGAAAAGATATGAGCCCAGTCCCCAGAGACACTTAAAAATAGAAAAAGCACTCGATAATATAGTGTAAGGAGCAATCCTTCCCTGGCAGGGAGATTGGTGACCTAATATGTCTTTTACATCTCTGACTTGTATGATCCATTAAGAATTTAAATAAGGCACTAGGGGAGATGATAAGGAAGTCCTGTATGATGCAGGAGGTCAGACTGGATAACCCAAGAATTCTCTTCTTGCTATTCCTTTATATGATTACACACACAGTCATTTCTGTTTAAGTTCCTTTGTTACTTTCTGATATTTAAAGGCAAACTGTAGCAGAATCCAATTTCCAGAGTTCTGTGGACTTGTCTTCAAAACTCCAGAGTTGTATAACATCTGGTACACCAATGAATTTATGGATGATGTTTGTGAATGATGTTAATGAAACAGAAGATGATGCTTAAGGTTGAAATGTTAGGCAGTCTGTAGTGGCATAAGTTGAGTGTGTGTGAGGCAATTGTCCCAGACTGTTTTGTGAAACACCCGGTCACGGTTATTACAAGCTCATAGAAGCCGCCTTCCCTCAGCAGGACCATAGTGGCGCAATAGAATATATGTTGTTGCCTTATATGGTCATAACAACTGCAACAACAAAAATCACTGTGCCCAGTTTTGAAATCTACAGTTATATGTGTGGTCAAACAGCCCCCAGATGCTGATGTGCAGTCATTTTAGATGTTCTTTCTGCTGCGGCTTCTGAACCCATGTTCTGGTATAGATACTCCATGTGCAGGGTGAAGCATATATATGTATGTTAGCAACAAATGTCAGCATTGAGTTCAGTAGATTCTTCTGTAATTACATGTTGATATGATTGAATAAATTGTTCATTCCTTGCAGTATATTGAATTGAATAGCTGGGTATGGAATCAGTTTGTAAACATTCAGCTGTTTTAAGTGGCCCTTCCAGAGGTAGAAAATCTTGCCGTAACAAGAGACTACAAGCAACCACCGAAGCCTGGAAACTGAAAACCTATGGTGTACTCTTGTTCACGGTGTATTATTCATATACAGAAGATGGGGAACTGACTTCACAATACATGAACTTTGTGTATTCTTTTTATATTGTTCCTCTCTTGTGCCCTGTTAAACGATGATAGTAAATCCCACTGAATGCACTGAGACCTATCATGTGGGTAGAGATGGTCAGTAACAGCCAGACCTGCTGCTAAATAATCCCTTATGACTTTATTAAATCTGTTTGCTCTAAGGCTAATGAGAATTTTATGAATCAATCAATTCCTTCCTCTTGGGAGCTGATTCCGCATGGTTGAAGTCTGGAAATACGCTACTCTGCTCAGTGCTAACAAGAAGGGGCCTAGTTTTCAGAAGTAGTGACCCCCCTCTCCGCCCTGCACCTCTTGTTGAAGCCAATGGGAACTAATCAGCACCTCTGAAAATCAAGCTCTATGTGTTGTGCTGACTGATCTGATCTGCAGTATGAGAAATATTATTCTTTTCACGCTGAGAGCAGCAGGCTTTTCACCAGGAAAATCCCAACTCCTCTGGTGCTAAGAGGTTAGCCAAGATCCGAGGCACAGAACTTCAAAAGAGAGCATGGGTCAAACATGCCAGTTTAACTGTAAGAATACAGTAAAACCTTGCTAATTTGCAATAATGACTGGTGACTGATTGTAAATGAATTAATTTTGTGAATTAGGCCCTGATCCAGTCAAGCTCTAAAGCTCATGTTTAACTGGTGAACAGCCCCATTAACTTCAACGGGACTTCAGCTGAGGCTTAAGTGCTTTGCTGAGTAAGTATGAGATGTTGCATATCTAAAGGTAAACACAAGGTAAGTGTTTTGCTCAATTGGGGCCTTTTGGAGAAAGTGAGCAAACACAGAAAAGTACAAACATTTCTAGCAAAATGGACTTGCTTGTATTTTGACATCAATTATTTGGTTTTAATTCTCCTACTTCATAACCTAGTGCCTGCAGAATTTTCAAAAACTACTGCCTGACTTAGGAGCCCAATTCCCATTTTCAAAAGTGACTTAGGCACATAGGAGCCTACATCTCAGTGAAAGTCAATGGATTTAAGCTTCTGAATCACCTAGACTATTTAATCTTTGCTGCCAACAGCACCTCTTTGTATGTGTTATAGTATCTGTGGTTTAGTGAGATTCCACTATGTAGGAGAAGTTTGCCTGATATATGTACAGCAGTTATAGTGGAGATTTTGCACTGGGACATGAAGCTAAGCAGGGAGGACAGTGTAGGTACACACAGAGAGCAGAATCTGTCCTCTACAGTTGTTCACATTTACATATTTAATTTTTCAGCGAATCCGTTCATATTTGCATCTTTTCTTCATCTTTTCTTCCACCACCCAACACCCGAAGCCTAGCTAGCCTACGAACAAACACTCTGAACAAGAGACAAAGTTGTTTTGTTAGCACAGTTGCTCAAAACGTTACTGGATTTGTGTAAACCTGCTAGACCCAGGAGACTGTCATGTTACTCTCAGTGTCACCGGTCACGCTCAGGCTCACAATTACAGTGAGGTTCTGCGTCTCTTCGCTCACAGCAAAACGTTCTCTTTCTCAGCGTTTAGACAAAATAAGAATCCAGGGAGAGTTTGTGAGTGACCAGGCACCATTAAAGCAGCATATATTGCTAGAACCACTGATGGGATTTTAGTAAAAGCAAAAACTGTAGCGGCAGTAAATACAATCCGGTTGCCAGAAGTGATTGTTGCTCAAGGCGGCATCACGCAGAAGTTATGAAACAGGACAATTCTCATGCACAAGTGGGACAGAGGAAGAAAAAGCCACTGCCTTTGCCTCGAGAGAGCCTCAATTAGAGATTATTTTCAAGTGTTCAAGCTGATGCTAAGTGAAGTGGATTTTTCCATTTCGTATATTGCACAAAAGTACTTGCAAGAAAATAATTGTGCTGCGGTTTCCTACCAGTTTGCAGAGGCTAATAAATATAGCATGTTGTTTAAAACATATGACTCATTTTTCAATGTGTAGTTTGTTGTTCAAATCCTTGCTGAAAAGTTCTCTACTACCCTCTGTGAAGAAACTCAGAGTGTAAAAGACAGCTGGAGAATGCTCCTTGTTTTGCCTATTCACTAAAATCTTGATCTAAGATCCTTTAAAGCCCCCAACTCTCAAATACACTACACTGTACCCAATCTTCACCAAAATCCTTTGGTATGCAGGCCACATGGAATGGAGTTTGGCAGGGGGAGGGGCAATAGAGGCATTCCCAATGCCAGTGCCCAGTTTTTCGTTTTTATTGAAGGGAGAAATCTTTTTAAATTGCCAACAATGTTTTTGTGCCAACTACACTTGTTGTTAGGAGGAATAATGTTCACAGTTTGAGCTGTCCTATATAAATGTTTACTTCATCTATTGTTCCTTCTGTGTGGGTCCCTTTTCACTAACAAAACAGGTGAATCTACACATAAGAGATCAGACAAGAGTGAAAGTCAAAGGGATATCAAATGCAGATTATTGGTCAAGGACCCAGTACAGGGAATCGCTTAAGCATGTGCCTAACTTTAAGCATATGAGTAGCCTCCTGGAAATCAATGAGGTCATTCAAGTGCTTAAAGTTACACACGTGCTTAAGTGCTTTCCTGAAGTGGGGCCCAGGATAGGTGGCACCGGGTAAAAGTCCTTTTACAGGCTAATCTTTCTTATCTCTAACTTACAGCAGACGAGAGTGAAGATTTTAAAAGAAAAGGAAAACAAGTTATGTGGCTCACCAGATGGGGGTTTCCTTCTGTTATCATAACCCTATGGGCTTGCACCAGGCAATTTCCAAAACAGGACAGAGCCAAACACAGCGACATTCCTTTGGAAATTTCCACTTTGTGGGAGAGAAAATTGAAGTACTTGCATAAATGAAACAATGTCCAGGTAATATTTAACTGGTGAACATAGACTGAGCCGTACCTCCTGTGCTATACTTTGTACAAAAGTCCTCCCAAATCATCTCCCCAGACATCTCTTGGGGTTTACTAAAATGTATAGAACTGCATGGGGTATGACAGGAAACACTCCAGTTAAGTCTCCACATGGGTATAAGAGCCTGATCCGAAGCCCATTAAAATTAGCTGCAGTCTGGAAAATGCCAGCATTATAAGAGTTAAATACTTCAGGCAAACTTCTAGTGTCTGATCTGCATATGTTTCTCTCTGGCTTTGAAAAGTGATGTTGGTCTGTTGTGAATGAAACACATATCTGATGCCTTTCAGGATTTTTCCATGCTCCCAAATGTGCCTTACTGCAGATAAATACGCTTACAATATTGTAGATGGTAAAGTTCTAATAGGAGGCATTTTTAGTAATACACCACTCTTTCATCTTGTGTAAATCACTGAGCTGGTGTCCATTTTATGAACACAGTTTAGAACAATTCATTCTCTACACCTTGATTTTTCTGGCAATTGTGTTTATGCAACTATTTCACCAAATATAAATGTCCCACTGAAAACACATGCAGCAAAGATTCTTGCATAGATATTGGGCAATCCCTTAATGAATGTAGTCCCCAGAAAGGAAAGGTTTTCGTAGGATTTGTTTTCCTAATTCATGCAGCCCATGAAATTAAAAGTTAGTCTAAAAAGCATTTTTGAAAGGACTTTGCCAAAATAGCTTTTTATTATATATAAAAGGAGCCTGACATTTCAAAAAATAAAAATGAAGAAAGAAGAAATAATGAAGGAAGACCAAAATCCAAAGGATGCTTAATTATAAAAATTACCTAATACAAAAATTGCTACCTAAATACTATGTGATCTAATGTCTACAAATTATCACTAGAGCTGGTCAAAAAATTCCCAAAGCAATTCATTAATATTTTTTCCAAAATGTTTCCCTTTTTTTTCCAAATTTTGAATTCAAAATTTCATCAACATTTTCAAATTCAGTTTGTTTTGATCAGATATTTAAATCATGCATATTTATCCCCTGGATATCATTGGCATTATATCTGTGTGAAAAATAAATTACAGAGCCATGTGAGGGATGCAGTTGTCAGTCACATTTTACTGTCACCTGCACTCTGCCCCCTCCTTTGGGACAGCTGTTAACATTTCTAGACTCTGAGCAGTCTCCAAGACTTGCCTTTTGTCAATCAGCCATAAAGACATTTCCTTCTTTCCCCCTTCCTACTCTTAACAGGTGTTAAGACTTAATACTGTGAGGTGATAATCATCCTAGGCCTAATACATCTAGGCACATAACTTCATACCAGGGGGACTACTCGTGCTTAAAATTAAGCACGTACTTGGTCATTGGCTCCACAGGAGCCAATGTGATTGGCACCTCGCAGGATCGAGCCTTCAGTGAGAGCATGACTTGGCCTAAGGTTGGTAATGGGTGACAGGGAAAAACTCAGTTTTACTCTCAGGGCCTTATTTTCACTGACACTTGTGTAAATCAAGAGTAACCGCAATGAAATCACAAGAGTTACTCTGGTGGAAAACTCCTGTAAGTGGGAGGAGTATCCAGGTGCGTAGAGTCCAGTTCAAGGGTGGGAAGAGCATTAGATGCCCAACTCCCATTGAAAGACAATGGAGTTGGGCCCTTACATTCCTTTTTTTGCCACCCTTTCTCATACCTGGCTAGCATGTGCTCTCCAATCTGCCCTGAGTAAGAGGTGGGGTGTAGCACCTCACGTGGGTCATCAGGGTTTGAACAGGTGGCATTCAACATCACAGCACAACCATCTACTGTTTGAACTAAAGGAGTAATCCCTTTAGACCTTGAGCCACTTCCCACTAAAGTCAGGGGAGAAGCTTCTATTGATTAATTGCGAGTTGCCTGTCTAGTAGCCAAAGTAGGTGGGCCGTTATTAGTTGCAGACCAGACAGCAGGGATGTGACACACCCTCGTTGCTCTGCACATTTATATAGAACAGAGTTTGGATTAGAAAGGAAAAAGTAGTTAATTTTACATTGCATTTGTTTTTGCTTTTAATATCCTAGATAAACCAGGAAGTGCAGACACTTTAGCGATACAACTAGACCAGTGAAGGATGTTCATAACCAAACGTACTCCATTTTTCAACACACACAAATCCTCAAAAGGAAGAAAACTTTTCAGAAAAACATATCCATAAAATATTTAATAAACTTAGCTGTACAAAATATTAAAAAGGTTAATGAAGAGTATACAAGAATGCTTATTTAACAAATATATACTGCTATAAAATATATTCAAGAAAATATAGATTGCTGTTTACAGTTCATTTACAGTTCAATATGTACAATTCTATTTAAACTTTAGAATACATACACACAATGCATTTACACCATCAGTTACAGAACTATCTTCGGTAGAAACATATCACATAGATCTGGAAAAGGTGAGCAAAATGAATGTATAGTTTTGGAGGCATATACAGGGATATGAGAGAAAATATTGTTTAGAGAAAAGGGGTTATACAAGAGGTACATACAGGAACAAGGACCCACAGGTTGTTTTTTAGGCCTTCTTTAATCAGAGAAAAACACATATAAATAAAGCTATGGCTGATCAAGGCAGAGTCTTATTTTGCTGCAAATATTGTGTTCTTACTTGAAAGAATGCAATTGCAATGATAGTAAATTCAGTAATGGAGCAGGCTTGGATGAACATTTCTCTTGGTGTCATTAGAAATATGGAGCAGGTGGAGGGGTGTTTTCTGCAAAAAAAAAATGCATCACATTCTTGCTCAGGGAAAAAGTCCAGAATTTCAAATATGTAACAGCATGAAATTTGCCCCAAAATGTTCAGCTGAAGTTGTTAACAAACAGACTTCAGCCACTTTTATTTCAAAATAAGAGTGTCCACACACAGACACGCACCAAAAATAGCTAAATTGGTTTTAGGAGACAGATGTAGTTAGATGGGGGAAGGCTTGTGAATAAACCCAGCCCTAAGTGTATGCTTGAAAATGTTGGTCTTTATTCTTTTTAAGTGAAGAGGGAGAAAACGAATGATGCATTGGAGAATCCCACCTGACTTTCCAAACATATAGGGCGTATAGGCTTTCTTGAAGTTCATGGCAAAACTCCCCGTAGGGCCAGGATTTTAACCCATGATCTGATTCTGATCGTTCTTACATTGGTATAAATCAGGAGTAACTCCGCTGAAGTTAATGGAGATGCACCAGGATACAACTGATGTCAGATCCGAATCAGGCACTTTGGCTTCCATTCAGCAGAGCATCCCCATTTAGCAAAGCACTTAAGCGTATGATTAATTTTCAGAACACGTTTAAATCCCACTGACATCAGATTGCTTCAAAGTTAAGCATGTGCTTAAGTGCTTTGCTGCTCAGGGTCATAGTGTTCCTGTTTAGCATGCTCTGTGAGTTCTAACCCACCCTCTGTCTTTGGTTATGAGAAGCCTTCCAGCCTTGAAAAATCAGGCCCCCAAAATATAAAAATATGCTAGAAAGTAATGATGAAGAAAGACAAGGCGCAAATCCAAACAATTGAAAATGAAATGCCATTCGGCCATTACTGAGATCAAGGTTTGGTTTACAACGTTCAAAACCAAACTATTTAAAAACCATCTAGATTTGCAATACTATTTTTAATTCCCAAATTTCTACCCTATTTCATCTGGTCATAGTTTCAGTATAATTGTGAGCCTGATTCTGATCTCCTTTGCACCAGTCTGAGTCAGGCCCGTCTCCAATAAAGTAAATAAATTTACACTGGTGGAAAACCACTGCAGGTAAGGAGCAAATCAACCCTAGTACCCCTGAATAGTCTTTAAGTATTAGAACATGGAGTTCTAATAATGGCTGAGCGCTCCCAAAGCTTTGTAAAATGCCAAGTTCTGCCTTTCCACTCTGCCAGTGTGACTGTACAGATCTCTATTTATTCCCCAATACTGAAAAGGTGACCATTCAACCTTTTGGGCCAAATGCTTTGCTGGTGTAAATCAGCGTAGCTCCATTGAAGTCAAGGGAACCCCTCTGGCTACAGCAGCTGAAGATCTGGCCCCAGTGATTTACCTGAAGAGGAAACAGCTGTCAAGGGTCCCAAGCTGCAGAGCATGTCATCATATTACTAGCGAATGATAATGTAAACTATGGAAAAATACATGGAGGGAGGGGGGAAAACAAATATCCCCCCGATAGGATGTTACTGACTGTTCAGAGCCAATGAAATGGGGCAGGAGGAATTGTTTTAGCTTCCTTCTCTTCAAATAAATCACTGATAAAAACCTAGGATATTATAACATTGACGTGCGTTACACGTTACACTGTAGCCTAAGCAGTTTTATGTTTTCTATGGCACATAATCTGAATCCAATTTCTTTTATCCATAATATGGTGCATTACTAAGCACAAGTCAGTGCACGTTATGCAAAGCGATCTATGTCCTATGCAAGTCTGCTTGTTTTGGATCTTTAAAAAAATTAAGAGTCAGATCTTCAACTGGTGTAAGTTACCAGTTGAGGATCTAGCTCTACATCGCTCAGCCATTATTAGCACTATTGCAAGGCAAAAAATTAAACCCATTCCAACCTCAGTTATACAAATGTCATGGGGATATTGACTAATTTGGTATATTTGGCCTTTGGGGGACTGAGTCAAAGCCGATGGAAGTCCAGTGGAGTCCTTCCATGGGCTTTCAGCTCAGACCCTTGGGTAGCTAGTGGGAGCTGGGGAGCATGACCCTATTTTGAAGAACAGGGAGGTTTGAACAGTACAGTATTCAGATTGTCATTGTTTTCTCCTTTGCTCAGACTTTTTTTCTCCTCAACACAGCCACATTGCCCCTATGGAAATAAAAAAATAGCCACTGTTATTACAGTGCTGGCTACAAGAACAACAGGAAGCCACCATGTTTCCAGATGGACTCACTCCAAAGTAGGTACATACCCTTCGTCAATGCCACAGCTATTAGCATTTATGATGCCTGTGTCAGGGAGGCACATTAGAAGTGGAGTTAGGTCTTTTGTGTATGAATTTTAGTGATTTTAAATGAAAGGTAGATTCCTCACCTCTTTCAATATTACACGTGAAAGTGTGAAACCGATCCTGCTTCTATTGAACTCAATGGTAAAACTCCCATTAGCTTCAGCTGGCAGAAGCAACCCCGAATTCATCACATCAGTTCTCAGGGCTGATTCACCCTGGTGTTAGTCCAATTGTAACTCCATGAAATGGCATGCAAGTGGAGCAAGAGAATGGTGAATCAGACCCCCTTATCTCTGATTTCCCGTAAGGTCTCCGTCCTGCAAATACTTATGCATGTGCCAAACTTTATGCATGAGGATTTCAGTGGGATCACTCAGGTACAAAAATTAAGCATGTGCCCAAGAGCTTGCAGGCTTGGGGCCTAAAGCTGTAAATGGAAAGATGATTTGTTTGCTTTGGAAAGTGAAAGTGAAGAATACAGCAAAATATGAACATTACAGACTATCCAGTTGTCTTTTTAATAACACTGGAGAGAGAGAGAGACAATGACATAATCAAACTGCTAGTGTGCAAATATCCACAATATTTTTGTCTCAATATCACATTTCAGTATTAGACAGGCTTTGAGGAGCTTAGACTATGTACACACTACCACTTATGTCGGTATAACTTATGTCACTCAGAGGTGTGAATAAGTCACCCCCCTGAGCGACGTTAGTTACACCGACCTCAGCGCCAGTGTGGACGTAGCTACTGCCACTCGCGGGGGCTGGAGTAATTAGGTCGACAGAAGAGCTTTCTCCCATCGGCTTAGAGCATCTGTACTAGCAGTGCTGCAGCTGCTCCGCTGTAAGCTCTGTGATGTAGCCATAGCCTCTGTGTTTTGTTATTATTGTGCATCTGTCCATTTCTGGTTCTGGTCATTAAGAGAATTCCAGGCATCATACAGCTAGCCAAAGAATACATTTTGGGCCTGAATCTGATCCACTTACCCCGCTGTCAACTAGGCATAATTTCACTGAAGTCCATACAGCTCTATCAGTGTAAAACTGTTGTAAGATAAGAAGCTGTCACTACAGCTGTCTTAGTCTATGTCAGTGATTACACCTTTTCCTTCTATGCTTGTCTTTCTATTTCACGTCAAAAGTTTTTATTATAGTCTTGGTTCTTTAAGAACATTTAAAAAAATCTGTGAGAGGAAGAAAAACGGTTTAAACGTTCTGGAAAAAGTGATTTTTGCCAGTAATCAGCTTAGACATCATAATGATTAGCAAGTTAACTTTGGCACAAACCCATTTTGCCTTCAACTATCCCTACCCTGCCATTCCATAGAACACATGTGCCTGTATACACAACAATACTCTTGAGGTTTTAGGACCCCATTCAGGAATGTACTTAAGCATATGCTTAAGTTCCATTGGTTTCGATGTGCTTAAAGTTAGGCACATGCGTCTGCATTTTCCTGAAAGCAGAGGCTTCCCTGAATTCGAGCATTAGTGCCTCCAAATCAAATGGTAACAATTTGCAAGTTTCCTCTTGCCTTTGTGAATTATATCCCATGGAGGGGAGAATGGAGCCAACAAATTGTAAATACACAGTTCTTTTCAAATGCTTAATATTTCTAACTTAGCTGTAATTATATCCTGCAGATAAAAACAGTGCTGAAGGTCAAATAAACCCTGCTGTAGAATATTCTCTGCATGGAAACTGTGGCTTTTTTATTGGAAAGGTTGTATAAACACTGCAGATGGAGAACCTGTAATTATCCATTGAAATCACTCTAAACCTACTGAATTCACATTTGTTCATGTTCATACTCCACTATCCTATTTATAATGCTTAGATGTGCCCAAAAAGTTAGCCCAGGCAAGAAGTATCTGATCAAAAAGACATTCTTAGTTGACTGTTTTTATTACTTCAAATGTTATTGTTATGGCTTTGATTACAAGGAAAATGAGAGGACCAGTGGTTAGCGAATTGGCCTCGGACTTGAGAGGCATGGTTTCAATTCCTGGCTCTGCCACAGACTTCCTCCGTGACCTTGGGCAAGGCATTTAGTCTCTCTCTGTGCACCAGTTCTCCACCTGTACAATGGGGATAATATCACTGCCCTACCAGGGGTATTGGGAGAATAAATACATTAATGACTGTGAGATGCTCAGAGACTACAGTGATAAGGACCACATCAGTACCATAGAGAGTGATTCTTCCTAGCACACAGCTTGCCTTGATGTATGTCGTTAGCTGTAGTAGCTATAAACATTGGTGGGAGCCAGGCCGTACAGTATTTAAGTCCCACTAAAGGCCTGAGGAAATGGAAACCTCAGGACTTGGGTCGGACATAAGTGACACAGAGGCTGTGTGCAGTCTCTCTGCATCAGGGGAATTTCACCCACCACTTTAGAGTGATGGGGGCAGGATCAGCACGGGCATGTCATTTTATCTTCAAATATTGCCAGGGAAGGATTGTTAGGGCTCTAGGGATAAAATGGGGTTTAGGGCCCTATTTTCCAAAAGCGATCAGCAGATTTTCCCTGGCTACTTCCAGTATTTTGCAGCTGCTTTAGAGTGATGGTGTTCTACACACAGAGACGGTTGGCAACAGATTGCAAACAGGTGAACTAAGAGAACAGAACTCATGACCTTTAGCTCCAAAATTGGCATCTACGGGAATAATGCTGAGCAACGCTCCTTCTACTAGAAGACAGTAGTGTGCTTATACACACAAAATGTATCCCAGCTCCACTTTATCCTATTTCCGTCTTCCCTGCCTTCTTTCTGGACTTACACCTGGGATACATTTGACCCCAAAGACCTGATTTCTATCTCACTTACACTCGTCTTTTGCTGGTTAACTGCAATGGAGTTCATCCTGGCTTATTCATGTGAGTGAAAGCAATATTAGGCCCCAAAGGTGAAATCCTGGACCCCTCAAAGTCAGTGAGAGTTTTGCAATTGACTTCAATAGAGCCAGGATTTCACCCTTGGTGATTAAATCCTGCATCTATAGAGCAAGCGTATGGAGAACAGTCACAAGGAGCTGTGGCCTCATGTACTTGCAGATCTTACTGTAATTTCACTCTTTCTTTACACCTCTGTGTTGCAATAACTGATATTCCTGCTGAGAACAGAAATAATTACCCTGTGCAAAATTGGTCAGGTGCCAATCCAGAATAATGCCATTACCTGCAGTGAAGTCACTCAGGATTTACTCCGGTACAACAGAGAACCACCTCTAGCCCACTGAACAAAAAGATTGACTCTCTTTTCTTCCTCCATGCTTAGAACATGAGCATTTTTGCAGATCTTGTCTTAATGAACAGATCAAGTCCTGGCCTTCAGTGAGGAATACAACAATAAATTTCTTGTTGCCAAAACACACTGAAAGCTCTTTTGATGCTGCAGAAAGTCAAGGGGAATTGGATTCTTCCAGAGCAGCAACACTTTCAAATAAAAAGATAAATGTGTTTTTGCTCCCCACTTTTTTTTTGCCCAGTGATTGCTATTCCCATGAAATTCTCCTAACATTTTGCAGGCAAAAAAGAAGACAGAAAATCTTTCTTTCTGAAGGATGTGCAGCTGTAGTTTTCTCTGTCTAAAACCAAATGCATCTACCTAACAGAAAGGCAGCCACAGACAGCCGATTGGTGACTGGTTCTAATATAAACGAACAATGGATATCATCACAGCCTCTCTCACTGTGCCTTAAACTCACCCCATTTTTTTAAATGTAGTGATCATGAAAGATGCAAGAGACTAAATTTTACTGTTTATCCACAGAGTAGGCAAAGTATTCACTACGGGCAGAACAATGCAGGTTTTCACTACGCTGTCCTGCCAATGCATGCCAGTCTATTTTGGGATATGTCTACACTGCACAGTAACCCTGGGCTTTGACTCAGGTTTGAGCCCAAGCCCTCCTTCTGTTCATACACAAATCAGTCCAGCTCGGGTCAGCAGAACCCAAGTCCCACTGTGACTCAAGTCCAAATCCTACCATTTTGCAGTGTGGACACAGGTCAAGCCACAGACCCGAGTCAGAGGGTCTGAGTAGTTCAGTACGGATGTGCAAGCATGGCTGTGAGACCTAAGTCCAGCAATTGTAAACCCGGGTTTATAATACAGTGTGGATGCTCAAGCATGGGCTTGGAAATACTAAGTCCTCAAGCCCAAGCCCCACAGACCCAGCCTTAGTGTGCAGTGTAGCAATATCCTTAGATTTTTCTACACTTGTCGCATAGTGTCTAACCTTGTTCTGGAGGGACCATCTCTAGTATTGAGAAGTGAGTTCAGTTTCCAGGGCCTATTCTTACCTTGCCAACAGGAAATGTCAATTAATGTCACTTCTGGCAGTGGCCTTTGGCAATACAGACCGTTGTCTGTTTAGAAATTGGTTAGAGGCTACCAACTTCTTTGACAAGGTAGCCATCAGATGGCAATGACTTCCTGTATCTGTATATAGAGCTCAGCTAGGTTTGAACCAGCTTTGAACTACCACCACTAATATTTTTGGAAAATAGAGAACTGGATGGGGGGGAAGTGTTTGAGCAGTGGGAAAAAATATCAAGCAGCCAGTAGCGTTTGAAAAATTAGGCACTTAAAAGTCTCAGCAACATTGTAAACTACATGATATTTCCAGAACAAATTGCTTCAGAGAAGTTCATGTCAGCCTCCTTGCTTTTAATAACTTCTAACTTTTATCCTTAATAACACTGAAACTTGAAACAAACCTATGAACTCTCCAGCTAACCTTTACTGGAGCACTTGCTGTGGCTTATCCTCATGAAATTCATGTCACCTGGCTAGTCTTATTTACAAGCCTTAAGCCACTGAGAATCAGGTCCAGCTGAAAAAATCATGAAATCCAAAATAGAAAAAACACACCACACACCACTGGCAAGAAGTCAAGTCTTCCTTTACACTGTTAACCTCTGTGTCTTGAAGTAATCCCTGTGTAAGAATATGCCATACTTAGCATGTATTTACATTCATTCTGATGTCTGGAGCCAAATTGTCCTTTGTTAGTTATACTGGTGTAAATACACAGTAACTCCATTGAAGTCAATGGAGTTAAACTAGATTTACATGGAGCATAATTTGCCCCATTGAATCTTAGCTTTGCAGACTTAAAGGACCAGATCCTCAGGTGATGTAATGACAGACCTATGCATAGAATGTCAGGGTTGGAAGGGACCTCATCTAGTCCACCCCCCCCCCCAGAGCAGGACCAATCCCCAGACAGATTTTTACCCCAGTTCCCTAAATGCCCCCCTTAAGGGTTGAACTCACAACCCTGGGTTCAGCAGGCCAATGCTCAAACCACTAAGCTATCGCTATCGCTACCCCCCCCTTGCAAATTTATACCAGCTGAGGATCTAGCCCAGAGTCTGTTTTGTTATTATTAATATTGCCTAGTTTATTCTCTGTAACTGTATTGTCCTCTCAGGGTACTTGTTATAATTAGAACTGACCCCAAACCAAAGATCCAAACTCTTCTGAACTTTGAAATAGTTTGGATCCCAATCTAGTTCTTTGAGGTTACTCCGTCTCTCTACAATAGCACAAATCAAATCAGATCCAAACACCCCTGAGCTTTGGGAAAGTTTGGCTTCAGATCTAGACCCAAACTTTGCCACTTAAATCCACATATAGTAACGACATTGATTTAACTCCTACAAAAGCAAACTACTGTAGCTACCAGGCATTGGTATTAATTTGGCAATATTTTAGCTAGTACTAGAAAACATATCATATTTTCTCAAAGACCTATTAAATTGCCACGAAGATGTGCAAATAAGATTCTAATCTCAGCCAACAGAGCTAAGAAATCCAGAATTTGTGGCCAACTGCCGCCCTCTTTTGCATAGATGTAATAGAGGCCAATGTCAGGTCCATGGTGTCCATTTCTGCCCATTCATTGAGGCATGAGTATCTCAGACTTAAGACCGTAAGTGCTATTCAGGTCCTGGGTTGCTTACATTACTTTGGAGTAGTACAAAGCGCTTCTATTTAACTATATATAGGGGGAGGGGAGGATTAGGCTGTGGTTTAAGTCTTCTACAAACCTATATGTAGCCACAAGCAAACTGTTCACCTTGTATGAGCAGAGTGTAAATATTAGTGAATATTTCACTCAAGTGCTTTTTGGCCCCTGAGTCATTGGATAGAAAAACAAAAGGCCTAATTAAATGGTTGGATTTTCTCTGAGGAACTCCAGGATCCATTCATTTGTTTTAATTCTGTCAAAAAAATTAAAAACAGTTTTTTTAAGTCTTTGGCCCCAGTTGTGCACTCATATTGGTGTCAATCAGAAGCAACTCATTAAAGTGAATGGAGTTTCATAGATTCATATATGTTAAGGAACCATTATGATAATCTAGTCAGAATTCCTGTATAAGAGACCATAGAACATCATACACTAATATCTCCAACGAGCCCATACCTTCTGAGTTATAGCAGATTTTTAGAAAGATATTCAATCTTGATTTAAATACTTGTAGAAACCATCACTTCACTAGGTAAATTGTTCCAATGGTTAATTACCTTTACTGTTAAAAATTTGCACCTTCTTTCTAGTCTGCATTTGTCTAGCTTCATTGGAGATCATTGTGCCTTTTTCTGCTAGTTTAAAGAGCCTTCTCCTTTGGGAAATCTCTTCCCCTGATAGGTACTTGTAGCCCATGATGAAGTTACTTCTTAAGTTTCTCTTGAATGAACTAAATAGATTGAGCTCTTACAGTGAGAGTCTTAAGGGAGGCTTTCCAAACCTTGAATCATTCTTGTAGCTTTTTTCTGAATCCTCTCCAATTTTTTCAACAAGTGTAATTTACACAAATGTAAAACCAGAATCAAACCCTGGGAATTTATCTTTAGCCCTACCAGTGCCCTATAAAGTCAAGATATGATTGAAGCTTAATGAGAGCTTTGCCTGCAAAAGGGCAGCAGGATGCGGCCTGCAGTCTAGTTTCTATCCCCTTAACCCAACAAGCAGATTCTCAATAGTTAAAATTCTTCAGGGGCACCTTGGCAATTTGTCATTTTTGTTCCTGATTATGTGTCCACTATTCAGCACATAATTGAGAATGAATAGTATAATGGCAAAAAGGTGCTTACTGATGTGAGTAGCCCCATTTAAATTGAAGAGCCTGGGTAAGTTTTGTCCCATTGCGGACAAATCATTTGCAAAGTTACATAGTTTGGAAATTGTTGCAATTTTAAGAGATCATAGAAAGCATCTAGCCAGTCAATGTATATTTCTTTTACATTCATAACACTTGTGTCAGTTTCACCTCACCTGCATCATTGTTTGAATAGGTCAGTAAGATGCATGGGTATGATTCACCTATCACTTACATCAACTTTACACCAGTTTAACTCCATTAAGCTACTCCTGGTGTACACTGGAGTGAGAGCAAAGTACTACTAGCATTTCTCCATTCTATAGCAACATATGACAGATACTTGGGACCAAAATCTGCTCTCATTTAAATGGGTGAAAATCTGGAGGTACTCCATCCACTTCCATGGAATGACTCCATATTATCACTTGTTCAAGAAACATTGTACATTGGTGGTCATACAGTGCAGTGCGGGGGTTAAAATGATTTAAACCTAATAACAGAGTATATAGAAAAATGTTTCTATAAAAACAAGTAAGAACTGGCGCTCCTTTTTCCCAAGGTAAATTCGTACAGCCATGTTACAAAATCTTGAAGAATGGAGTTTAAATTCACACTGACTAAACAAAACAGACGGGGGGGGGGGGGGCCTGAGCCTGGACTGTTGGTATAATAAAATGTTGTGGGGAGGCATAGCTCAGTGGTTTGAGCACTAGTCTGCTAAACCCAGGGTGGTTGTGAGTTCAATCCTTGAGGGGGCCACTTAGGGATGTGGGGCCATATCAGTATTTGGTCCTGCTAGTGAAGGCAGGGGGCTGGACTTCATGACCTTTCAAGGTCCCGTCTAGGAGATAGAATATCTCCATTAGTTTATTTATTTTATTTTTAATCTGGGGGGAGGAGGGGGGCAAAAACTGTAGTTTGTGTCAACAGAGACGTGTCAAACCCTAATGTCAACAAGCAACGTGAACAGAGGCTGGGGCAGTTTCAACAAGAAAGAAAGAGAGCGAGCGAGCCTGTATTATTACCATAACGGATTCTCCTCAGCTGACCTTCTAGACTGGGCGGGACAGCAAATGTGTGGGTAAGTATATTCGAGCTTGATTGTAATTCCAGGAAAAACAGTCACGGATTTTTCCCCCCTTTTAAAGTGCCCATTTGTGTGATGTTTCTGCACAATATTTAGGATCAAGTTGGGATGCAAATATACTGTGTCTGGGCACAGCCAGTAGCACCCAGGCAATGATCCTGCTTCCAATGTCCCGTCTTTTCCATGCACGTGAGATATTGTATGCAGAGTGTTAGACACAGCAGACCGTGCGTCTTCAGGAGGACTGTAATTCATCCTCCGTTACAGATACACACCAAATATATATATCTATAAAATAGGGCTGGCTGCTGGGATAACGGGGCTGCAGAAATTGCTACCTGCAGCCACATGTTTCGACCACCATGTCCTCGTATTGTTTGTAAACCACGTTGTTTCCGGAGTCTATGTAGAGGATGCTGATGGGGCTGAGTTTGGAAGGCACGCAGCAGCTGGGAGGAGTGGACTCGGGGTCCATGGAGTTCATCAGCGTCTGGATGATGGCGTGGTTGGTAGGCTCCAGGTGGGACCTCAAGGGGAAATCGCAGATCCCCTCGCAATGGTACGCCTCGTAATCCAGAGGGGCGATTATCCAGTCATCCCAGCCCAGCTCCTTGAAATTAACATGCAGGGCCTTCCTGCTGCACCGTGTCTTTGCCTTCTTGCCCTGCCCTCTCCCCCCAGCCCGGGCGGCGATTGTGGTCCTGCGCCTCCTCCTGGGTTTAGAGGGCGTTTCCTGGCCAGGATCGGGGGGCTCCAAGAACGGGGGGCCGCCCAGGGCTTTCACCTGATCCCTGATCTCCTTGAAGAGATTCTCCTTCCTCTTGCTGTGCGAAAAAGCCACCAGGAGGGCTCTCTCGTGGGGCTGGGACTGGGGCTTGCTGAAGCCCAGCTGCCCAGGGGGCAGAGGCCTCCCGGACTGATCCGACACGATCCTCAGCAGGAAGCACATTCGCTGGCCCGAGCCGGGTTTCTCTCGCCAGTCCCTCATGGCTTCCCACACGTCAAACACCTCCCAGCGGGGCGAGCCCGAGTCGAGAATGTCTGCAGCCCGGGAGTCCCACAACCGGGGCGGCCCGTCTGCGCTGGGGCAGGCGGAGAGCAGCAGGTGGTGGAGGGCTCCCTCTCTGGACAGGGCTAAACTCCGGTTCGCGGGGGGCTTCCGGAGGATCCGGAGCTCAGCGCCCACCACCTCGTCCGTCTCCGGCAGGCTGGAGACATCGAAGAGGTACGTCTGGCCGGCCTCTGTCGGGGAGTCAGCTGGAAGAGAGAAAGCAAAGGCAAACTGAGACAGGGCTAGGGAGGGAGAGAGATTCTGGATTACAGCGGGTGTTAGCTCCAGCAAGGGCCTGCCAGGGAAATGGGGCAGGCTAAGGACCCCTCGCTGCTGCAATGGCCATCCCGGCTGGGCACGGGGTGGATGGAGCCGCCTGCTTTCAAAGGAGGGTTTGTGTGTTCCTTCCGCGCGGCTGCTTTCCAGCGCTTCCGCGATCGCGGAGTCCTTGCGCGAGGGTGGATTTTTTTGAGAACGTGCTTAACAATCTACCCGGCTTCCCGGGTGCTGCAGAGCCCCGGGGGCGCCCCCGGCAGCCTCGCCTCGCGAGTGGGACACTGGCTGTGAAACGAACAGGCGCTGCAATCCCCATAAAAAGCCTGGAGCGAAAGCCACAATCTGTAATTCGATTCCCATTTAGCAGGTTCTCAAGGATTTAGTTTCTCTCTCTCTCTCCCCCCCTCCCCCCCCCCCCCATGCCAAGTTAAACATTTTGAAATCTGTCAGGGCAATTTGACTCATATCTAGCTAGCTCGCTAGAAAAAAGGATATCACTTGAATTTTGTGCGTGTGAATGGAATCCCTTGTGAGTCAGATTGAAACCCAAACTCCTGTTCCAAGCCATACTTGAATATTTACTGGGAGTAATTAAAGGAGCTAGATGTGAAGAAAACAAAATTAAAAGGAAGGGAGAGAAAAAGAAGGAGATGGCTGTGAACCCCTAAGAGCTTTTTCCCCCCCTAACTAGAAATCCGATCCTCAAATGTTGCAAGTTCTGAACCTCGCCTCACACAGCAGCCACTTGCTGGGGAAGTGAATATTGTCCTAGCAACGAGGCTAATTCTGTGAAGTATTTGCACATTTATATCTTCTCTTAAACTGAGGCCGATTGAGTCGAAAGCCATTGTCTCTGGTAGCGGACAGAATTAGTGTTGCTTTGATTCACCATTGAAGAGGAGGAGAACCCCTGGTTCTTTTCTCCAAAGAGGGAAATCACCCCATTTTGGTGCGTTCTCTGATATAGTATTTTTTCTCGTCGTCATTTTTAAAACAGATTTAAAATTCCTGCGAGAGGCAGATAAGGAGATCTCTTTGAAGAGCTCATCTGGTTTCGTTTTGCTCTGAAACTCCCAGATACTGTGCAGACTTTCCTCAGCATTAAGCGATTTGCGCTCACACAACGGCTGAGCTGCAGAAAAGTTTGCTCGATAAATATCAGATCGGAGGTTTAAGGGGTCTTTGTTGCGCGAGATACGGGGACGGAGTATTCATTTAAGCACGATCGCTGAGTGTTTCAAAAGGTTGAGCCATCGGGTTTTAAGTAGAAATCCTGATTTCCGTTTAAAAGCTGATAGCGCGGCATAGCCTATTGACATACGTATTTCAATAATAATAATTGATCAATAATTAAGAACAGAACGGGACATTTATTTTTAAGCAAAACCTCCCAATGATTTTACCGAAACAGATACAAAACCAGGGATGTCTATTTATGCGTATTCAAGTGCCTTCTGGTCCTATAGCTAGGGAAGCCTAAAATGCGTATTTTAGTTCATGTTAAATAATATTCAAGATTATATTAATATTGTTGTATTTTATTTATATAATATACCAGATTGTGTCTTTTTTTTCCCCCAAGCAGAACTCACGACAATAGCAATGGGAAATCAATGACACTGTCTTGTCCAGTAATAAATAATAATAGATACACATCCTGATTACTATTCAACAGGCGCTAATGTGTACATTTCAGGCTTCCCTAAGGAGACTTGGCCACCTCAGAATCTAGAGTTGTACAGTTTTGTATCTTTATATCAGAATATAACGTAAATAAAATAACCTGTATGTCAGAATAAAACCAGGCGTTTTAATTTGGCCATTGACTCTCCTCCTTAGGACTGTAATTCGAGCGATTTAGCTTCTTTCATTTGACAGTTTTCATTTGACAGTCACCCTCCAGCAGATCTGTCTTCATTAGGGAAAATTGCATTTGCTAGATACCAACGAAGTCCAGGCGGCAATCCCGGAGCTATCTTTAGAGTTTTGCGGCGTTGAGCGCTTTAACTTGCCACGATTTTTAATCTCTCTATATACAAACTTTCATCCTGATCTAAATCTATTTTTACAGCCCAGCTTGTCCGTTTCAAACTTCCTAGACCAGTCAAAACTGTAATTTCGTTACATCATAAATAAAAATTAAAGCGCTCTCATTTTTATGGGAAGTGGAAGGCGTTTAGCTGCCCTACTCGGTGTTCATGGCGCCCACACCAGCTCAATAGATTCGCGTGTAATATACCGGGACAAAAACTGTACTGCCGTTTGGGGCGAACAGAGACCATTTGACAACGCTTTCTAAAGGGCATTTAGCGATCAACTTGCGTTTCCTCGGTCCAAACAGGGAACTGCTCGTTCGAGCCCGAAGCATCACCGATTGCAATCGGTTGTGACTTGTCGATTTCAGTCCCCAGCCATACTGGTGCTCTTGTTAAGTAGGACCCAGGCTCTGCCCCGGCTCCCCCGGCATCACCCCTATGCCACTGCCCAGGGCATGACGATTCAAACGGCTTGCCTTTCCAGCTTCAATGAGTTACATTTGTCTCCATCTCCGCTGCGATGACCGCAGCGGAGATTAACACAAGCCAGATGACAAATGCACCAAACCCAGCAACTCAAAGGTCTGCGGAGGTCCCTGCCTTTCCGAGCTCGCCCCTGGAATCAGAGATGCCAGTAAGAATAAGAATAATTAATAATTAAGGGGAAAGAGCAAAAACCAGCCAGATACTCACCCACGGGCCAACTGGGCGCCCGCTGGAGAGAAAGGGGGGCAGACACCCGCACACCGGGGCTGCCTGAGCGCCAGCCCCAAGCGATGGCAAAGCGGGGCGAGTCGCTGCGGAAGGCGCTGAGAGGTCTGTGGCTGTGCACGGTGCTGGAGGAGGTGGCCCACTCGGGAAGGCCGTGGCTGGAGCTGGTAGTAGGTCAGTCTCGGGGTGGGATGGGATGGGAGCAGTGTGCGCCTCCCTAGTTTCCTCCTTGGCTAGCCACGGTGGGGTCTGGGAGACCCTGGGCCCTTTCCCCGCACAGCCCGGAGGAGAGGAGACTGTGCTCCCTTTTACTCCCCTCCTCCCGCGGCCCCCCACCTTCCTCCCAGAAGGGGAGCAGCACGACAGGGCCCCCCGGGATCTTTGACGCCTCTCCTTTCTGCCTCCGCCTCTTTCTCCGGCACACCTGCCTCCTCCAGCCCAGAAGCCGGCCAGACTGCAGCTTTCCCACTCTCCTTCCCAGGCTGGCAGCGCGTCAGCGGCCCTTCCGTGTGCCCACCCCGCGACACGGCACGGTCCCTTCCCTCTAGAAGCCATGTCCACTCGCCGGTTTACACTGATGATCTGGGAAAGTGGGGCAGTGGGTGGATGGGGGGAGAGGAGGGAGGATTGAGTTTCTCTTCACACACACACACACCCATCCAGAGTATGAGGGTGGAGGTGGGGGGCAATCGGTGGGACACAGGAAACCCGGAAAAAATATTTTCGTTTCAAAAGCTGTTTAAATAGCCGTGCTAGTTATTCTGGGGGTTGTGTTTGAAACACCTTGCCTTGGAAATAAAGCGTGAAAGAAAACAGATCTAGGCAGGCAGATACATCGGTTAGACTAGGATGAGATAGATTGGGTTAGGATTAGGGTTACATAAATCTATTAGATTAGGATAAAGCAGATCAGGATGCTATTAGATCGCTCATATTAGGAGCAGATATTTTGGGATTAGCGCGCGCTATTAGACTAGGATGAGAGATCTCGGGATTAGCTCGATCTATTAGATTAGGAGCAGAGAGCTGGGGAGTAGCTCGAGCTGTTAGATTAGGAACAGAGATCTCAGGATTAGCTCGATCTATTAGATTAGGAACGGAGAGCTCGAGATTAGCTCCAGATGTTAGATTAGGACTACAAGGCTCCGGATTAAATGATATGTGGATTAACCCGTTCCATGGCTTGACACAGCCACGTCCCTTGCCCTCCCCTCTTCTGTGAGACCCCAGATGCCCCACTGCGCACACCCTGAGTTTCATTCGCTTGCTTGGTGAGCAGAGGAGCGGCCCCGGGCCAGGGGAGCCCGCCCCGCTCCCTCCCTCCCCCAGGGACCCTGCCTCTGCCCGGGCCAAGCGCACAGGTGCCTGCGCGGCTGCTCCAGCTGTTCCTCCACGACTCACCTCCGGCCGCCAGGTCCGCGAAGCCCGTGATCGTATCGGCGCGGCTCCCGCCGCTGCTGGCGGCTGCCCCCGGCGGCTCGGGGGCGGACAGGCTCCGGTAGAGGGACACCATATACTGGTGGGGCACCACCGTGCCGTTCCGCAGAGCCTCTCCGCCGCGGCGTCCAGCCTCCCTCTGCCTCGGGAGCCTCCCCTGCGAGGAGGAGGCAGAGGCGAGTGCAAGTGGCCCTGGGCTGCCGGCTCCTGGCGAGCCCCTCACCGCAGCCGCCTCCAGGCCGTCCCGGGGGCGGCAGGCGCTCAGCACCCACAGGCAAAGGGCCGCAGCCGCCCTCAGATCCATGCTGTCAGTGGGCTCCGCTCGGCGAGGAGAGCGTTGTGCAGGGGCTTTGATGGCTTTGGAAACTCCCCGGTTGCTTTTTAACATTGTGTTAATCAGCGAGTGAGATCCTTAGCCCCTGCACAGCGCCCCCTGCCGAGCTCTCTGGGGTTAGCGCCCCCCCCCAACACACACCTTCCAGCTCTCCTACCGCCCACCCTGCTGCCCCACAGTATATTAGCAAACGCCAAAAGGGAGACCCAAACATTTAATCATTTATTTTTCTTTTCAAATTCCTGCCCCCCCCCCCCCCCCTTTTCCTTTGGAATCCGTCGGAAATACCGCGACTCTGTTATGCCCCGGGCTTTGCACGAATGCTAATGCTTTGTTTCCAGGTAGGCAATTTTTTTTCACAGTTGGCATTAATCCTTAAAACTAGTCAGATACCGAAATTTCAGGAGAGAGGACTGTGAAATGAACAGAAATGTGAAGAAGGGGTTTCACCCAGGATGTGGAGAAAACCATGTGTCCCCAAAGGGTGACACATATTAACCAAGGGTGGCAGAAAAATAGTATTTATTTGATTTATAAATCGTGCTTTTAAAGTGGTTTCTTATTTTTTCTTTTCTACTTTAATCCTGATTTTTTAAATAAGACAATATAACTGGAGATAGAACTGTGCTAATAGCAGCAAACAGGCTGAGTGTTTAGAAGAGAAGTAGAAATGTCCTATTTAAAAACCCAGCCTATGAAAGAATAGGAAATAAAGTAGCAGAAACTCTTGACAATAACATACTTTTTACAAATTGAAAAGTAGAGCAATGCGCTGTTCTAAATACAGAATGGGGAGGGACTGCTGCATTGCAACATAGTGTAATTCATTTATTTTTATTTTTACTCATATTGGAGATTGTACAGTTTTTTAAAAAGCACGTTAAACAACAGGAGAAGGGGGTCATTAAAGAAGCATCTCGCCGTTTTCATTTAGCGTGAGACTTGAAACTAGCCCAAATGCAAAGTGGAGGTTGTGATTATTTAAAGTGGAGATAGTTTATCTTCGTTTATAATTCTTTCTTGAAAGACACAAATAAAGCAAAACAAAACTTAAGTCTGCATGAGTGTGAATGTTTTTCCTTGTATCGAGGGTTTCCTTGGTAAAATTCAGATGTTTCCTTGGATCCTGATTAAAATAACAAACTGCGATATTTACTAGGATGTTATTTCAAGTTTTCTTCAGCGGCTTTCTGGTTATGTCTGTTGCGATTTCTCAACAAATACAAAAACAAGCGCTGCAATGATTTATTTAAGGAATGTAGGTGTTTAGCCAAACCAAACACTTTTCTCCCCCCAAACAACCATTTATCAAGAGCATTTGTCACTAAAGTATTTAGGATTTAGAAAAAAAGATTACAGGTGCTTTGTCACTATATTAAAAGCAAAGTTTTATGTCAGGTAGCTAGATTTGTTCTGTACTTACAAGTAGCATGATGCAACAGAAACAGTTCCAGTGACAACCTCCTGATGAAATTATAGTCCATGCTAAGTAAAGTACAAAATCTCCTTAAAACGGGACTATTTATACACTACTCTCGTTCTGCATTGCTCTCTGCATCGCTCGCTGTGTAATTCAGCAGCCACTGAGAATAATAGTCCGAAAGGGGGGGGGGGGGGGAGAAGAGACTTGGTTAACTGTTTTTCTTCTCTGAGACACTTATTATAACGGGACTGCAGCAGTTTCAAAAGCGAAAGGTCACTTTAAAAAGCATCTGTCAACATCCTTCATTGGTTGGCATAATCTCTCTGGGGTTTGGATCGAAAGCTTTGTGTCTCCCCCTCCCCCTTGGTTTGTTATACTTTGTCTTACTGTAATTTACAAAGTCAGGATAAACGCTTGATTTGGAAGTCAGGGGAAAGTGCCCCCCCTCGCTCCCCATCCATCTCTCTCGAGGTCTCCAGCTCTGCGGAGTTCGGTGAGGATGTGCCCGCCTCTTGCAATGCCAGGGTGTTCTTTGTCCAGACCAACAGAACAGAAATGCCTTAGAGCAGTACATAGTTTTGGTTCAGTGTTTCTGGATCTGCCAAGAGGATTGCAACGGCTCTTCCATAACGTCAAGAGGATTGTGTGTCGGTGGAGGGAGAAGATTATTTTTTTTGGGGGGGAGGGGGCTCACTGCTAAAATATTGCGATGTATTAAAATGCTCCTGGCTCAGCTCAGGAAGGCGGCAACGACATTTGCGGACATTCACTATGTTAGAACAATGTGCATTTCATACACACACGGAGGAACCCGTCCCGGAGTAACTTCGGACTGTACTGTCTCCCCAGCAGTAGGCTGGAGGCTGAGCTGAGCGATCGGTGTTTTGGGTGGCCCGGGGTGCCAGGGGAAGCTCGTTTAAATCCAAGCCCCTCCTCTGAGTGCAACCCCCGGGTGCCTGCCGGCGCCCAGCCGCGCACATGCTTTCCGCCTCCCAAGGTGTTTCATTATCCCAGCGCTTCTGGCTTTCGGTGAGATTCCACCTCCCACCTTCCCGTGCGCTCGCTCGCTCGCCAGCCCGCAGTAGTGCGCCTGCCTTGGCTGGGCGGGGGGCCGGAGCTCAGCCCCTCCCAGCGTGCGAATCACACGCCTAACCTCGCACAGAGAGAGCCTGGAGGTCAGAGGGCCAGGCAGACAAATCGCGCTGTGTCGGAGTTTGGGGAGGTGGGACCCCCCTAGGACGCGTTTCTAATAGAAGGAAAGCAGGGATCACAGCTCCAGTCATTTAGTCTAAGGGATTATTTCTCTCCTGGGTCCAGAGACAATCCCTCTCCTCTCCTCTCTCCTTTTGCTCCCTGGGCTGCAGAGGGCGCCCAGCTAGTTCTAAGGGACCTACTTCCGAGGGGACAAAGCTGCTCCTTGTCCTTTCAGTCCCACGGTGAGGGAGCCGGACTTACCACGTGTGGGAATTTAGCGCTTTTGCTCCATTCATGCCGGTATCACGCCCCCCACCTCCCCATTCAACGGTTCCCACCGCCTGATGTAGCAAAGTTCTAAGGAGCCACGTCAGAGGCTGTCTAATTGCTGGAAGGATTCACGTTAGAACTGCATGAGAACCCACCGTTTGTCAGAAAAGAGCCACCGTACAAAACCCGCACGCAGCCAAACCCACTTAACTGATGTGTCTTTTTTTAAAAAAAAGAGAAGTGGGGAGAGGATGTTTCTAATCCGTTTGAAGTCTCGGGGTTAAAACAGAAACAATATTAATTAACCCGCACTCACTGCCATTGAGTAACTTGTATCATCTGCCTTGTTGTGTTGCTGCCACGTTACTGTAACCAAAGAGCCACAGACTTTAACCAGGCTGTGTGGCTCATGGCTTGTTTATCATCATCGTCATCATAGTAAATACAAACAACGGAAGCCAGATGGGGGGGGGGGGGGGGAAGGGAGCGATTTGAGCAACAGACAGCTAGGGTCAGTTCCAAAGGTGGGGTAAATCTGCATGGCTGCACGAGGGACCTATGCGGATATACACTGGCTGGAGAGCTGACCCGAGTACTTTAATTCTCCAGTCGCAACTGCAGTGCAAATCTGGAGTGACTCCACTGAGTTCGATGGAACTGTACTGCTATAAAGTCAGTGAAGATAAGAATCAACCCCCTCCCCGCACACACACACAAATCCTGACTGCCCAAAACTAAGGGATGCACATTATAAATCCAACATTCTGTCCTTTATCAATTTGCATCTATCAGAGGAGCAAAAGTGCAGAGTTTCCCATCTGTTCTGCATTGCAGCGTTGGCTAAATCCTTTTGGGCTTTCTTGAATTTCCATCAGCCCAGCCCAGGCCAGCTGCAGGACCTTCCAGAGCTGCAGTGGCCCAGAGGTTCCCGAAGTGCAGCCTCTCACCCTCTAGCTCTTTCCTGCTCCTTGGACAGATCTGCTTTCCTTCCTTTGCTAGGAGTGCAAACTTCTTGCGCATAACTTCGTGCTGGCAGGTGGCCACCCCCACCAACCCCCTTCCAAAGCCCAAATTAACACACGGCAGCAGCAGAAATTGGAGAGGAAAGGCCACAGTTTTATTTTACAACTCAATTAGCCAGTTTATACAGAGAAAACACCCTTACAACCAGGAGAGATTTTATATCCATTGGACCTTGCCAGCAAACAGATCTGTTCCAATAGAGAATAACATCTCTTTCCACTTGAGGGCACTCTCAGTTGCCAATCATACAAAGATCTGTCCCTCCCCTTAGCCCTTCACAGATCGAAGTTAAAGATAATGGGCCAAATCCTACCCTGATGCAAACTAAATGAAGTCAGAATGATTGCGTCATTCTTTAGCTTCAATTAATGGCCACAGTCTGAAGGGCGTAAACCAAGATGTTCTGAGGTATTGCCTCATGCCTAATAGAGTAACCCCTCCTCTCTTCATCAAGCTACCAAGTGATTTAGCTGGAGTGAGGGTAAGGAATTCTTGTTGAGCCTGGATTTATTTTTATAAACATTATATGCAATTGATTCTCTTTCCTCTAACTCCCTCACTATCCTTGTTTCCCATAGATTTGGCCAATCTGCAGCCTCTCCCACCCAAACCCACAGCCATTCCTCAGAGGAAACATCTCCTGTTCTGACCTCACTCTCACCTGTGCTGGCAACTCTCCAACTGATTGAACAGTCTCTCCACCACTCCATCTCAATCTCTAGCACCTCCACCCCACTTGATTGATTTGTTCTACTGAGCCCTCTTTTACTGACTCAGCTCCCACAACCCTGTGTCTTGATCCCCAAAATGCTACTCTTGTCCCCGCCTTTAATCAATTTGCCCCATCAACACACACACTGTAGAGAAGCAGATGTTTGAGGCTGGAGCAGATGGCTGCTCCATTACTTAGGGCCTTAGGACTGGAGCCCAGAGGAGGGAAAAGGCATTGTCTCCCCTATACCACAGTATTTCCTGGCTGGGGACATCCCTGACACCCGGGATGGAGGATTATTTGCAGATCCCAGTGAGAGGGCTGCACCGATGGAAGAGCTGTCTATAGAGGCTCTGTCCCAAGGGGAGAAAGCTTGGCTTTTGGTTAACCCAGAAAAGGAGGTCTTTTGATTTGCCAACAGGGCCAAATAATAAAATCACCATACCAGCCCAAGAAAGACCATCTCCCAAGGAGAGAAACTGAGGCACCAAGGAGAAACTGCAAGGCAGCAGCTGCACATCTGTCATCGGAGTGGTAAGCCACATCCTCACAGCTCTATATCTCCCTACATGCTGAGATTTCCTGCCATTAGCAGCTATTAATGCAATAAACATAAACAGAATTGACACTACTCTTCAAACCTCATAAGACAAGATGATTACCACCAGCTAAACATCTACTTCCATACTACTGCATGGACAGCTCTGCTGGCAATGGAGCAACGTCATCATTTTGTGTCAAAAATCTGCCAGTGCTTCTTTTTGTCACTTGTTTCATCTAAAAGCTGAGCTGAGCTGCTCTCTTAGAAAAAAAATAGACCTTCCAATTAGCTACTGATTACTAGATAAAAATAGGCTGGGGGCTGAACACCTTACTAGATTGCACAAGGCATCGTGTTCCCCCTGTGAGCGTGTTGAACTGATGAATAAGCACCAATAAAACATCACAAGTAAACTTCTTGGTGAAGGCCGTCAATTTACAAATCCTTCGTTCATAGATCAATCAGAATAAAGTCATGTCTTCATGGGGGAAAAATGTTTTACATCAAGATGGTGAACTCAAGGTAGCTATCTTTGTAAAATCCTAATGGAGACAAGGCAGTGTCATATTTACCTTGATGCAGCTAGTCAAGGTAACCCCAGGTTGGGGTACAGCGTAAATTACCCTGCCTTGTCTCCATTAGGATTTTACAAAGATAGCTACCTTGAGTTCTCCATCTTGATGTAAAGACTCACCTATTTTTTGCATTAAAGACATAGCTGTGACCCTATGCTCCCCTGTGTTCACACCTCATATGTTACTGCAATGAGGTTTCACAAAATATGCCTTGTCCCAAGGTATCCTTTGAAAACTAATAGGCCATTGGTTCTTAATATCATTGTAAAATACACGCGTTAACCTTATTAGTGATGTTATGAATTCCCTTTGTATAATGAGAACTCATATAAGGAGACAGCCTAGCCCAGTGGTCCCCAATGTGGTGCCCACAGGTGCCATGGGGCCCGCTGGGGCATCTATGTGCACCCGCCTACTGACAAGAGAGCACCGCCGCCAGACAAGCAGCCACCGAAATGCCGCCGAGAAGTGGCAATGCCAAGAAGCATTGCTGCCGAAATGCCTCCAAGAAGCGACAACGTCAAGAAGTGTCGCCACCGAAATGCCGCTGCTTCTTGGCAGCATTTCGGCAGCTGCTTGTCCAGCGGCCGCGCTTCTCGGTGGGCGCCCACCACACTGAAAGGTTGGGGACCACTGGCCTAGCCAACAGAGGTTATAAACTGGTCTCTCTTAGATAAAGGAATGTGGGTTTACCTCAATTTACAAATTAGTCATAACCAAAGCTATCAAGTAAACAAGCAGGGGTTGTCTTGAGCCTGAACTCAAGAGACAGAAAATTTACCTGGCTTCTGCACCCCAGAAAGACAAAGGAGGCCAAGGAGGCCTTCCTAACTTTGAGAACAAAGACAATTCTTTGGGACTATAAGGGACAGAGAGAGGCTCCATCTTTATCTGTCACCTAAGAAGACAAGAGAAACCAACACCTTGTACGTCTGTGGAAGGTCCTGACTGAGCCAGCCAGCTATGCTGGACAAAGAATAATTGGTGAGAGAAACCATCTTAAACAAAGACTGTATCTTGCTAGATTACGTTTTAGACGTGTGTTTTCACTTTTGTTTGCTTGTAACCATCCCTACCTTTATTTCTTGTAGAGTAACTCCTCACTTAAAGTCATCCCGGTTAATGTTTCGTTGCTACGTAGCTGATCAATTAGGGAACATGCTCTTTTAAAGTTGCGCAATGCTCCCTTATAATGTTGTTTGGTAGCCGCTTGCTTTGTCCACTGCTTGCAGGAAGAGCAGCCTGTTGGAGCTAGTGGTGAGGCTTGGAACTAGGGTGGACCGTCTGTCCCCCATCAGCTCCCCTCTCCCCTACGTTCCCTGTACAGCAGCCGCCCAGCAGGCCAGCAATTGCCGGGCAGTTCAGCTGTCCCTTACCCCACTGCCATGTGCTGCTCCTGCCCTCTGCCTTGGAGCTGATCCTGGGGGCCTCCTGCTTGCTGTGCAGAGGGGTGGGGGAAAGGGTTGCTAATGTCAGGGTGTCCCTCTCCCCCTTCTCCTGTACCTTATCTCCACAAAGAAGCGGGGGGCACAACAGGGCTCAGGATGGAAGGAGTATGCTGGCAGCAGCAACTTGCTGATCTACTTAAAAAAAGACTGTACTTAGAGTGGAGTCAGCGTACTTAAAGGGACAATGCGCATCTCTCTCTCACACATGTGTGTCTCTGGCTCTCTCTGCCATGCTGTCTCCCCTCCCTCCATTCGTGCTGACTTGCAGAATATGAGGCTACATTAACAACAATGTGTTACCCCTTGAGGGCTCAGCCAAGTGCTAGTTCATCATTTAGCAGTAAGGCATTCTCTGGGAAATATCCTACCCTCTGACTTCACCACCTCAACCAAGCATCACAATCATAGAATATCAGGGTTGGAAGGGATCTCAGGAGGTTATCTAGTCCAATCCCTGCTCAAAGCAGGACAAATCCCCAGACAGATTTTTGCCTCAGATCCCTAAATTGCCCACTCAAGGATTTAACTCACAACCCTGGGTTTAGCAGGCCAATGCCCAAACTTCTGAGCTATCCCTCCCCCATAAAGAAACCTGTAATCGGCAGGATTTGAACCTGCACGGGGAGACCCTAATGGATTTCTAGACCATCGCCTTAACTCAACCACGACTACAACTTATTTTAGTTTTACTGTACATCATTGCTGTGTACAGTATTAAATTGTTTGCTTAAAATTTTATATATATATATATATAAGTTAGGTTCCAGGGAAATTTTTTTATATATAAATAGTCTTTGGTCTGGTGAAAAAAATTTCCCTGGAACTTAACTTCCCCTATTTACATTAATTCTTATGGGGAAATTGGATTCGCTTAACATCATTTCGCTTAAAGTAGCATTTTTCAGGAACATAACTACAACGTTAAGCAAGCAAGTTAAATGTACTTGCCACCATTTAACTCGTGTCCTTTTGTTAATAAACTTGTTTCACTTTGAATCTAAACCAACTCAGTGCTGTGTTTGAGTGGAAGTAATTGTTAACTCCAGTTAATGTGGCAAGTTGCTGGGCATGGTCTCTTTAAAGGAGCAAACAAACATTATTATTTATCTGAGTGGTCCTGGAGAGGGCTGGACACTTCAAGGAACACAGCCCGGGGGAAATTCGGGGCTGGGCGTGTGTTGGGGTCACTTGGCTAGTAGTAAGCAAGGCTCATGGAGACCAGAACGTGGCCGAGGTGTGACAAGCAGGCTGCTGGAGGCAGAATTGCTGGACCAGAGCTGCTTATCACACAGACACTCAGTCTGTGCTTGTACACTGATAGTGAGCTACAGCAGCAGAGCATCTCAAGGCACTTCAGGGTTACAGGAGTAGCGCTGACACAACCTCTCACTGGACTGGGTTGTGCCCTCAAATGTGACAATAGCCAGCAGAAAAATTTTCAAAGGATTACTACACCTACTTCTAGAACATCTAAACTTTACCCTACGTCTTGCTCTGTTCTCCAGCCATCGTAGCTGGTTCTTGCAAATTTTCAACACTTTTCTGACTATAAGGGGTTTGGTTGGGTTCTACCCCATTTAACTTGGCAAAGAATGGCACGCCTACTAACTGTGAAAAATAGCCACTAAAAAGGTGTGAGTAGCACCCCTAAACTACTGTAACCATAGAACAAAAGACTCATGGATGTGGTTTGTTGGGATAGTACAAACCTTGTGAAAACCTATACATCAAAAAAAAATTGTAGACGGTCCTTGGAATAAACTTTCTTTGTCTTAAGGACAACCTGGACCTGTATCAAGACCATTATTCAGAGGCTGTTCTTCAACATCTGGCACCAGCAACCTGAAACAAGGTGAGTGGAAATAATGAGAGTTCATAATTTGACTGAGTGCCCATCTCATTTTAAAAGAAACACGTTCAGCTGATTGTTCTTTCACGAAACTGCCACCAGGCTGTCTGAACAGAAGAGGCCCTGTCAGCATTTCAGCTGTTTCTGTCCAAAATCACTACTTCCAAAACTATCGGAAATGACGCAAGGAACATGATATTCTGAGGTTTGTCTAGACTACAATTTCTGGTCAGATCGTAAGTAACACGATTGCAAATGTTAATATAGACCCCTGCAAATCTTTATTCACAAACATTTTTTCCTTGTCATGGCTCACCCTAGGACTCAGCCATGACAAGGTACAGATGTTGGGGAGTGTCTACATTATAATCATGTTAGTTAACTTGAGTTAACTAGAAATCAGATAACTCGAGTTACCATCCCACAAAATCCTCCTTTTCTTAACAGCCTTGGAAGTGAGCACCAAAACATTAACACATGGATCTGAGGGAAGGAACAATCATTCTGTGTTGGCTGGAAGAAGCCGCTACTGTACTCTGCTGCAGCCCTCTAAGCCGACTGGCAGCATCTGCCTTTCAATGTCTTGGCAAAATGATTTGTTCTAACATTATGAAGCACAGAGGCACCATCAGAAAACTCACTCTGACTAAGTTTAGCTCACGTATTGATGACTGCATTCATTTCAAATATACCTTATTGGCCTTAAGTCCTTTTACAGGCAACTTAACCTTTTGAAGATTATTCACAAGAAACAGAGATAGAGCTCACCATTTTGAATGTAATTAAGTGGTCTATAATGAAGTTCAAGCAGCTCTGAGAAATATACGAACCACCACTTATGAAGCAGATCTATACCTCTCCCAGCTCGGGAAAGCCAGCAAAGAATAACTGTGCCCACTGCTAATGGAAATTATCAACCCCCCTTCCAGGGAGGTTACCCTGCCAACGCCATTGACAGGACAATAGTCTGCTCTATCCTCTAAAAGCTAATGTAACACAGAAAACTTATTCAGCTATCCTCCCATCTTCAACCTCCCGTTCCTAGACGTTATAATTGGGAATGCAATGCAACCAAGCTCCAACATGTGACACCTGCTGATGTCCTGGGTCCCTCACCAGCATCCTTCAATCTGGTACAGAATTAACTCATCATGGCAACTGACAGAGGACATAGCTTAATGCTCATATAGGTTGGCCCCTTTGACACAATCAGCCACAATTTATTGCTGATCCATTTGCGTTACTTAGCTGTAGCAGACAGCACAGCACTGCTCCAGCTCCACTAATTCCTTCTCTGGTTTTTCAAAATCTGAGTTCCCACCCTCCAACCACCATCTCATCTCCTTCAGATACCCTATCTCTCTGTCACAGGGGGGCTGGCCCCTTTATGAGGAGTTAAGGCCCCATCTTCTTTTTCTTCTTGTGTTTTATGATGAAGCAGGTTCACTTGCTGAGTCTCTGACGCAAGCACTGGACACTGTAGATAATTCAAATCTTTCACCTTCCCCAGTATTCTTAAAGAGTTGCAAGATGACTTTTTTATCGGGCTCCATTTGCCTGGGGCTCTTACTAGGTATTGCAGCGAAAATGTTTAAATTTAAAATTTTTCATATATACCCCCTTTCGATGGTATACATTGGCACCTCCCAGGAGATAATCTGCTGTTTCTTGGACTCTGCACATCCCATGTAATCCATCTTTATGTTTGTTTATTAGAAACAAATTACTATTTAAACCACATTGGCCAGCTAAAATTTTCAATGGAGCCACTTCATTCTTTCTGTCTGGGCCTCGGAGTATATCAGCATTTTCGACTCAGGCATATTTCACCAAATCTTTCTCCTGTTGTTTCTTTGGCCCATATTTCCTGCCCTTCTTCTCTTAACTCATTTTTAATTAGATTTTAAAACTCCACTTTACTTCAAGGGATCTCTACGTCAGCTTGCTCGTGTTTGACAGCATTTTTGCCATTTTGTCTGCCAGCTCATTGCCTGCTACCCCTGCATATGCTGGGATCCATGCTGTGATTCCTATGATTACACCCAATTGCATCAATTCTATTGGTTACAGTAAGATTTCATTCAGTATATCATTGCTGCTTGCTGAAATGCAAGGCCCTGTCTGCCTGCAATGGGCTTTTTTAAGGAGAACGAGCCCATTTCAGCCCACCGGTAAGTGACTAACTGCCTAGGTGGCTGGTTGGCAACCAATTGCCTAACGAGCCCATGGACCTGCTAAAAGGCTACCAGAGCGCACTTGGAGAAAGGTGTGCTGAGGGAGAGGAGCTCCCAGGGAAAGGGGCTTAGGCAGGAGCCCCAGTCAGAGAGGAGCTGCGTAGTGCTGTGGGAGGAGCTGCAGTCAGTAGGAAGGCCCTGCAGAAGGCCTGGCTCTAGGGAAGGAATCAAGGCTGAGTGTGTGAGGCGGGTAAGGGCCTGGGCATGGGATTGATAGACTCAGGTGGGATGGATAAACACAGATGGAGCCTGCTTCCCTGCTAAGATGCCAGGGTGAAGGGCTGTCTTGTGTTTCTGGTGAAGTTTATTAATAAGTCAGATGCTCAGAAGGGGGCTCTGTTCAAGCCTTAGTGAACTTACTGATGACCCACTTGGGCAAACTAAGGGAGGGCACAGCTGCAGCACCACAAGGGGGCGCATAGGGGTGGCACGTGCCTTTTACACTCCTCCTCCACCCCGCCTTCCCATGGTTTCTAGTCCATCCACATCTGTGACTTCTCTAACTCTCAGTTCCCTCCTCCCAGCCCTCTCCTTAGTCGCCTCTGCTAACCTAGTTAATTAATCCCTCCATTCCACTATCAAGCCCTTTTTCCCCTGCCTCAATGTAAAGTCTGTCCCACTAACCCCCACCTCTGGCTCACTCCTAACATCCAGTTCCTATGCTCTTGCACTGCGTATCTCCTCCTTTGGCCCTGCTGTGTTCCTTGCCAAAGAGCAGTGCTTTTCTGCTCTCATTCACTCCCATGCTCACAACCCTGATCAGCAATTTTCAGCCTGTAGATTAGCAGTTCTCAAACCCATTGTAATGGGGTCGCCAGGGCTGGTGTTATACTTGCTAGGGCCCAGGGCCAAAGTCCAAGCCCCACCACCTAGGGCCAAAGCCCAAGCCCGATCCCCACTGCCTGGGGCTGAAGCCCAAGCCTGAGGACTTTAGCCCTTGGTGGTGGGCTCAGGGTTACAGGCCCTGCCTGGGTCTGAAGCCTTTGGGCTATGGCTTTGCCTCCCCCTCCCCCTGCCCCCAGGGTGGTGGGGCTTGGGTTTTGACTCTGCCCCCCCTGCCCAGGGCGGCGGAGTCCGGTTGACTCAGGCTTCGGTTCCCCCATCTTGGGTATTGTCAGAAAGGGGTCACGGTGCAATGAAGTTTGAGAACCCCTGAACTAGACAGCTAATGTCATCACTTTGCTAGGCGAGTTTTCCCCATTGCTAAAGGAACTCTAACATCCCTGTCAACTTTCCCAAAGTCCATTATCAATAATTTCCACATTTGAGAGAGTTTTAATGGCAGCCACATAAAAAAGAAAATCCTTTGATAAAGGGATGATTTTACCCATCATCTGTATCATCATCCCATGCATGAAATGTAGCCGTCTCAAAGAAAGACCAAGTGCCCATGCAACCTAGGGACTTGCCCTTAACTGTGAAAAACGAGTGATATTGACTTGAATGAAGCTATGAAAAGCTCCCAGAAGAAACAGAAAAGGACTGAGTGAAGTAGCAAACTTCCTTCTTTCTCAGTGGATCATCTTTTGGGATTCCCTAAAGGTCATTATTTTAATATGGAGGGTCACTCTTTGGGGACTTCTGTTTTCCTGTGTTCTTTTCTGTCCTGACCTCTCATTTCCCTTTCCTAGTATCTTTATCCATGGGCAAACTGCCCATATTATCTGTCTCATGCCCTGAGCCTCTGCATGTTTCAAAGGGTGAGTTACAGGAGAGGATGAGGAAAGGGAAAAGATCCCTTCTCCACGTAAGATGAGGAAATATCCCCGCGCGCCCCCCTCCCCTCCACGCTCAAAGAAATAGCATCTGGAATATAATTAGAGGAATGCCATTGCTGTAGGTTTCCTTTACTGTAGCATAACCTTAGCTCATGCACAGGAAAATAGCACCACCTGCTGGTCAATGAATTTATAGAGGTTAAACTTTTAAGGACCGGCTATCTTCCTTCAGCTGTTTTGCAGATTCATGAATATGGAAGGTCCAAGCAGGATGCAAAGTGCACTCTTGTTTCACGGGCCTTATTTATTTTGTGAAACTGCTTAACCAGCTCAGTGGTATATGCGAGAGAGTGATCAGTGACCGGGTCATAAAATGAATACACAGCAAAGAGTGATCTTTAATGTGTCGTGTGGGCACATTTTTTTCATTCTTGTCAGACTGTCAATGGGAGTTTTGAGTTTGCAAGGAATGCAGGCCCAGGCCCATTTTATATAGCCAGTCTATGTAGATATGGAGATAGAAAATGGGCCTGATCCTGCATTACACTCTATGGCAATGTAAAGGGGGACTTAAAGTGGATATAAATGTAATTTACACCCACTCCGAGACTCCGTTGCATTGTCAGAACTGTATAAAGTCGCCTTAGTGTAAATCAGAATCAGACTCTTTATCTCTCTTTCTGTCTCTATCTGGAGATGTAGTGTGTGTGAAACACTGATATGTAAAACAGGCCCAGTTCTACATTCCTTGCACGTGCAGAGCTCCCATGCACGAGCCAATGGCTGATATATCTGGACAGACAGATATATACTCATACATACAGACATGCATTTGGGTATGTGATGCTTTATTAACTATGACTGATCTCTCTCCTTTCAGAAATATATCCACTCACGAACATATACTTCTGGATACAGGATGCCACTGGGAGTGGCTGCAAGCTGAGGGGGTTGCCTGGCCATCAGTATGTAGATGACACAGTTCCCACCTCTCCTGCCTGTGTGACACAAGTGGTGTATTTACTTTGCCCTCCCAGTATCTCCCCACCTTACTCACAGAAATAGTCCCACTGGAGTCAATAGGATTGCTTGTGTGGGTAAGGTCAGAAGCATTTGGCACACAGTCACAAACTGGGAATTGCTAAGGTAATGAGGAGGGAAAACAAATACTCTAAACTGAACATTGCTCTATGCTAAAAAAGCACTTGCTCTCTTTGGAAAAAAACCCGATTGTTAACCCTTCAAGTTTGCAGTGTGTTGTGAGTTATTGCGGTTCCACTAATGCAAAGCTCTAACAAACTAGGCGGGAAATAAAATAATGCATTTAAAGTTCCACACTCCATGCATGTTATCCAAGTGAAACACTGAAAATAATGGATCTGATCAGTCCGTATATAAAACTGAGCGATTGACTGGAAATTAGTTGCCACTTGAGGTCCCTTCCAGCCCTACATTTCTCTGATTTTAATTCGTTAACAAGTGCTTTACGCTTGTTTGAGAAGGGACGTATATTGCCTCTATTAATGGTTCAGGCCCTAACACTGCAGTCCGGATTTAGACTCTCCTGTCTCTGGGTTTCCAGTTTTAATAATAACAACTGAAAGGAATAGTCAGACACCAAAGCCAATTAAAACCCTGCCTGCGGGCCAGATTCATCCCTGCTGGTTTAGGGAGGTGCAAACTGCAAGTGAATCTGACTCTATGTCTCCTGGACACTGCAGTAGACAGTGTTTCCTTAAGAAAAGACCCCTTTACTCTATTCCTGCACAGTAACTCTCCAGCTGGTATGAATTCAATCCAAACCAAAGTATTTTAATGCCATTTGCCAACACAAATGCTGTGGTGTTGACCTAAAACGGGCCTTAGATTTCCAACATTCATCCATGCAAGTAAAATGGTATTCCATCAGTTCCTTTAGAAGCTTATTCTAAAGGTTGGCCTTGAGTCTGAGATGCCCGGTGAGAAGAGTGTGTGTCTTGGGGGAGAAAACCAGCCTGTGTGGTTGGATGCACATGGGTGAGGTTCAGAGAGGACTTTTCAAGATGCAGCAGTGATGTGTGCTGCTCCCAGGAGCTCAGTATTTGGCCCAACATGTTGAATACGAAACAAGGTACCTAGGAGAAAGTTTTCCAGTAAAGAATGTGACTTTCAGGAAAAGAGGCGCAGCCAAATATTTCACATTTGTAATGGCTCAGTCCAAAAATCTGTTCTGAAAAACGGAGCTGATCAGGCTTTGTTGCCTTCAAATCAGGACAGTTCCACATTAGTGAATAATTCATCGGGACATCAGGGTTACTTATCAATAGGTTCCCTGGTTTTGAGCAGGGGTGGAAAGGAGGAGGCATATCCCACGCTGGGACATTGGTTCAGTACTGATGTAAAGCTCAACTATAGCTTTGCTTAAGCGAGGGTTAAGGCTTAAGCGAGGGACAGTGTCTAACTGTGCTGCCTCAGGACTGACCGGGAACTCTGAGAGTCATAGAGTTGCCTTCATTGCTCCAGGAGAGCTGGGGGAACATAGAAGTAATCTATCAACCTAGAATCTGCTACTAATTACTTCCTGTCGTGACCAGGGCTGGCTGGTGCATGGGAAGGGCAGGGGCCTGTCTACTCTCCACCCACAGGAGTCACTACCCTTGCTCTCCCCCATGCTTCTTTCCACAATAAAGGTGTAAGGGTCTGTCTTATACAGCCCTTGTACAGGTGCATAAGCTGATTCACTGTTACAGGAAAGAGCACCTTCTGAACCACCAATTTCTCTCTGGGTCTTTCTTCGAGATCTCCCATCTAAAAGCAGATGAGGGCCAATCCACCTTAATGTGCAGCATGTAGGTAGCCACCATGATTTTGTTTTCTATATACCTACACCTATGACAGTTTAGAAGGCTGCTGTCATGTTATGGGGGGCAGAACAGTCCCAGCCTATTACAGACCAAGGACAAACAATGTGCTGCCTTGTGAAGACTTGTTTTTGTTCTTTCTTCTTTTGTTGTTTCCCGTAACCTTAAATAACATTGAGAATGAAGGTATAAGTTTGCTCTTTGTGCAGGGAAAGCTTGCCACAACCTGAGAAGATCAATGCCCAAGATGTCTGAGAAGCCATATACATTTTACTGTCTTTGGTTGATCTCTTTCCCTCTAGAGAGACATGTACACATGCACAGACAGATCTGTATTTGTCTCTGGGATGCTACTGTGGAAGACCACAAGATGATGTGGGGTGCATTGCCATCGGTACGTAGATGATATGTATTTCTACCTCTCCTCTCGCAGTCATGTATAATTGATGGGCAATTCTAGCCCTGGCTGGCAGTCGCTGGGAAATGAGATGATGATTGGGATCTAGTTCAAGTATCCCCCCAGCACCAGCATAATTAGAACTCTTCCAAAAAGTAAGGCAAAATATTTCACATTTTTGAAAATTTCCCCTCCCCCCAATTCAAAATTTTGATTTTTTTTCAGATTTCAATTTCAATCAGCTCAAGAGTTGGTTAAAAGACGGGGGAGGAGGGGAGGATTCCTCCAAAATGTCTTTGAAAATGTTCCCGATTAAAAAGAAAAACATTCAAACCTCAACAAGTGAAAACGGGGGGCAGATTATAACCCCAATGGGCATTAAATCACTCTCTGATGGGTGGCGCAGCAGAGAAGCCCAGAGTTTGGTGGGCTCGGACTGCATGTGCCTCTCACTCCTAGAGGCACTCTCCCCGGAGCAGGCTAGGAGTGCACTTGTGACGCTTCCATAGCTGCTGACTGTTCTTTCACCTTTCATTGAATTGAGGGATTCACCTTTCACTGCATTAGTTTAAAGAATTAATCACCCCAGTCTCATCGACTAGCCTTTTTCTTCACCTTTTATTTTTTCACCAAAAAGTTCCATCAAACACAGCTGCTGTTGAAAGTAATATAAATAATTTGCTGCATTGTAAGAGCTGGCTTTATTAAAGTAGGGCAAACCATGAAATGTGATATCTTCTACTTTGCTGGATACTATGAAATTTGTCCATGATTTACATAGGACCCCAATGCTTAGCAGAGACATGGAGTTTTAATTCCCGAACTATAGCAGGGCAAGTGGCAGGTTTATCTTTCAACAGGGATTACTTAGGGTTTCCCCATGATTGTTCCTGACATGTCACTCATCATATTACAAGCTAATTGTCTGAAGGGGAAAAAAATACCAGGGATAATGGAGAACGTGATATAATTCTCCTCTCTTCTCCCCCGAATAAATCTATCCTGCGTTTAGAAGGTGTGTAGGTTAAAAGGCTGCCTTGACAGGCTATCAACAGCCTTACCACATCATATAACAACAGTGAACTTTAAATCTGCCAATTCAGCTACCTTTGAAACTCACAGAGAACCCCAATCCTAATATAAAATCTCCGACAGGTTCACATCTGGGTTCTGTAATTGTCATCTGAAAAAAAAAACAGAAGTATAAATGATAGAGTGACTGGTCATCTCATTGGAATCCTATTACCCCAGCACAGCCTTTTCCAATAATTAAATAATATTGTATTTCTCTCAATATGATCTAGGCCTAAAAAACATTTATGTTCAGCTTTTAAATTGTATTTTCATAGCCAATTTATTTTGTTTTTAAATATGCTCCTATGTTCTTGGTTTTTTCCATTTTATTTACTATACCCTAAGTAGGGCTCTGATTTCTCCACGTCCCACCATGATTATGAGCAGAGCTGTTTGCCAGGGATTTGAAATTTGGCGGACTATTCCCCCTGGGCTTATGAACTCACTGTTGTTCGCCTGTTAGTTTGGGGGAGATTAAAAGCAAACCTGAAAGCTGCCAAGAATCACACCCAGCTGCTGATGAACTCTGGAATTCCAACTGCTGTGAGCACGGCAACTAAGCAGAGCTATTCCCTGCATTGCAGAACAGAGAGAAATGTAATGCTCGGAATGAGATCACCAGGTCAAAATCGTGCTCTGATGGAGTTTCTCCCCCTGCTGCCCCACACTGTCTGTCTGAGGAACAGAGGAGGATTAAACAGTGGGGCTGCAGTCGTTTATACTGAACTGAGCAAACAGAACTGGCTGCAAATCACTGAATGTTTTTAAGGGACTTGGAGAGGTTGTTTTTTTTCTCTCTTTACACATTTGTGTGAATTCAGTGCTTGTGTATGGCAGCAGGTTGACAGGCCTGGAGACTGCTGGCCGCTAGCAGGAATGGCAATAGCAGTTTCCATACAAGCTTCCCCCTTATGTACCTCAACTATCTATTGAGGCGGGGATAGTCACCACAGTCTATTTTGCCCTTGCTCCTCTGTGCTGGGTGCCACCAATGTGCTAATTATGATGGTTGGTGGCTTTTGTAATGCAGACACTGGCTCACCAAACTACAGGACACCAAGCAGGCATCTGATGGGGCCAGCTTCTGGTCTTGCTGGATTAGGACTGTAAAGCCTATAATTTACTGCCACTCCTTGGAGCCATCCAATTACACCCCCCCAAGCTCTGTCACAATTTGAAACACTTTTCAAGTGTCCTTAGACAACCTGAATCTTGAGTTCAAGTCGAAAGGGAACGACTAAGTGGCGTCCTAGCCTGTTTGTGCCATTCTGGGAGGCAGAAGGCGTATTATCCAGGATTCCTCCATTGACTTCCTTCTCTTCGTGGTGACCTTTGCTGTCCCTCAGGATGGTTGTTACTCTGCAGCTTGTGAACCAGCTTCAAGTGCTGCTTGAAGAGTGGTGATGGTGAGGACGGCGATTATGTTAAATGCTCCTTTAGATCTGGGTGCTGCTATTTCTGCAACATTCCCACTCTGGGAGCTAGTGAGAGAGGAAGATCCCTCCCCACCAAACACCCCTGGTCCACCTTCTTGCTTGCGAGGAGGGAGGGTGAGAGAACTTGGCTGGGTTGCGTTACATTTAAATGATTTCAGGTTAGCTGCCCGGGGATAGATTGTAAACGTCAAGCAAGCACATAGTTCACTCCGCAGGCCAAACCCGGCCGAATTGCTGTGTGATTTCTGCAGTGCAGAAAAACCAGCATCAGTCTTTGAATGTTAAATAAGGATGAGACTGAAGTCAGTGGAATTACTTCCGTGAGTAAATGCTCACTGACATGAGGGAGGGTTGCTCAACCTACTCCGAAAAGATTAGCTGCAAGGATGGCATTGAAATATCTTCAGTTCTTTCTAGAGTATGTGTCCCTCATGTAGGCTGTATTTGGGTGCTCTCTAGTGGACAGTAAAAGTAATCAAGTGGAAAGCTCTGTTATTGTCCATTTTCTCTAAGGCAACCAATCCACTATCTTAGCTGCATTTCTAATGTCTGTACTATTTACGTGCTATTTAGGATGGCTAAATTCCAGCTGACCTGTATACAGCACATGGGGAGGATGACAGAGGGGCATAAAACTGCCTTTCATGTGAGCTTGACCTTTTTATACAACCTCCCTCCCCCCACCTCAAAAAAAATCATTTCTCCTCTCCCAAACAAAATCAACCAACCAGTCTGCGGTTTTTCTCTTCCTACTCCCTATTGATGCCCTGCTGCAATGCCTACTGCTGCTCCTCTGAAACGGACCAGGCCGCCTCCTTCCACTCTGCTCCCTGTTTCCCTCCTGCCTGAAAAATGCCAGCTGCTCCCTCTGATCTGTCCTGACCTTCCCGCTTCCTTGCCAGGTGGGCGGAGGAGAGAAAGATGGGGGGAAATTGTAGAGCCCCCGCCCCATTTCCCCGTTTGTCCCTCTTCAGAAGGTCCCAGGGCCCCTGGCCCCAGTTATAGGCCCCTATCTCTGGCTCCTTGAAATCAGAGGTCGGCCAGCTCTTCATTCCCTCTGCCTCAGCTGTCCCTGGCTGGGGTCCTGGTCCTGGTCCTGAGGTGTGGGGAAAGCTCTGCACTGACACTGCACATACACTCACACTTAGGGGCAAAGCTATTTTTAGCCCCAGAGAGAATTAGGAAGGCAGCCTCTGAGAAGCTGCAAGTCTCACCCTGCTTTAAAACTTGGAGGGAGGAGCCGCTTTTAGGGGCTAGATACCAGCAGCATCACCCTACATGCTGTGCCCCCTATGGGGCTGCTGTAGTGAAACTGTCAGTAGCTGCCAGCTCCCTTCCTCCTCTGACTAAACTCTATACTGATGCACTGAATAGGCTAGAGATTTAACCCGTAGGATATAACTCCATTTGACGTTACAGGGCACCAGAGGATCCCTTTGCACTGGGGTGATTCTTCCAGGGCCAGACACACCAACTTCAGGGCTAGATTGTGCTGTTGTCGTGGCAAAAAGCTGCAAAACATCAGACCAACCTGGTTACTTAAGCTCCTTTAACATGAAAAGTAAGGTTAAGATTTTATTGTATGAAAATCTAAACTGCAATCAATTCAGAGCTAAAGTTGCCTTCCAGTAAACTTCAGTTGCCTTCTTTGTGCATATGACATTGGCAGGACTGGTGCTAGCTTATGTCATGCTATCTGGAGTGGCTCACAACTGTGAGTGCCAATTTCAGGTCAGACTGTCAGCAAACTGGGCAGACACCGGAGATAACGCTGGCAGCCAATTTCTCTAGTAAACTAACTAAAGATTTATGAGCTAAGAAAAGGAAATGAGAGTTATTGAGAGGTTAAAGCAGGTACAATATTTTAACAGGTGAGTCAAAATGTGTAAGTCCAAAATGTTGATCTAGTTGTAGTAATCGACTAGATTTCCAAAGGTTCCTCGGGGTTACCCAGGGTAATTCTAGGGATCTCTGTCTGTTCAGTAGTCCACTCTGTTAGAATCCAAAACAGTTCAGAGATATAGGATCGATCCGTGGATCCATTTATATAGATTCTTATACCATCTTTCCATGGAAGGCAATCTGGCAGGTGTTTTTATTCACAGCATGGGCTCTTCCTTTGTTGATTAAATGCAAAGAGTCTGTGAATTTCCATTGTCGAAGACAGTGACCCATGCTTTGAAGTTAACATTCTTGTACATTTCCAAGGCTCCAATCTCGTGTGATGGGTGAACATAATGTAAACACAATGTGATAGCCAGAAACAATCTTTCATTAGTTTTCATGAAGTTTACACATCCAGTACATTCACATCTTAACACTAACACACACTTTAATCTCGGGATATCTAAAAACTGGGTATACACAATGTAATGCGATAGTAAACGACAGGTTATAGATAAGTGAAGACAATACCATTATTTCTTTGATATCCACACACAAATGAATTGGTCCACAGATACGGTACACTTAACATTTCTTTGATAGTCATCCACAAGTGAATTAGTCTATGACTTTGATCTGAGCTGGCCTGTCAGCATAACACCTGTGTCTTAGCTGGACACTGACAGATACGTAGTTGGAATCTCTCTGGCTCACTTGTGGATTAATATTGATAAAACAGGTGTTAGCATTTTAAAAAGTGTTTAGCCTCCACTGAGTGCCTGTGAGATGCTGCCTGCATTAATCTTACTTGTCATAGCTGTGTTTTTCAGTGTAATGTAGTTTTTGAGCAGTTGTATTGTGAGCAGGGCTGGTTTTACCATGAGGTGAACTGAGGCGGCCGCCTCAGGTGCCAGACTGTGGGGGGCACCACTAGGACCCAGAGTGTAGAAAATTGTGTCTGCTGCTGGTGCATATGTATTCTCTTTGCTCTAGATGCACAGAGATGGTGGAGTGCTGTGCTGGAGGAAGGAGGGCACAGGAGACATAACAGGCAGGCAGGAGAAAAGGTGAGAGGGAATAACAGAAAGCAGCAGGAGCTGCAGGGAGAGAGAGGAGGAGGAGCCTCTTATGTACCTTTCTAGCACCCCAGGAGCCTGGACTGATTAACACCAGCTTCTCAGGAAGTTTCCTGTTTCCTGCTGCTTCCCTGAACCCACTTGAGGAGCACAGGCAGTCAACTGAAGTAGTAGGAGCCAGTTAGGCCCTTAAGATGCTGATATCTTCCCTCACTCAGGCCCTGCTACCAGCCTGCTTATTTGTCCCCTTCAACTGAGTGTTGAGAGCCACTATAGCAGTCATGAGTGAAAAAAGAAAACGCCCCTCTGGGGCAGCATTCAGAAAAAGAAAGAAAGCAAAGGAAGCTTTTCTATCTAAGCTGGAAGGAGCTCTCTTGAGAAACATAGACACAAATGTTCACGGTGAGCCTTCCAGCTCCAGTGAGGATTTGAGTGGTGAGGAGATTCTTGATCTTCCAGTTAGTCAGAGTGCAGGTGATCTGGCAGCTACTGCAGCATCCATATCTCCATCTCAAATGGATGTAACCATGCACATTCCTGAAGAAAAGTGTAGATCAGATAAAAGTGTGGTGGAGGCGCATGAAACAGCTGCTGATGAGTTTAGTTCCTTAAGTCTAGATGATCCAGGACTGTGGACCCTCTTGAGCAGTAGCCTGAGGGACTTCCTTGTACTGCACGGGTCACAGCAGGTGAAAAACTTCATGTTCCCCAAAGACAATGAAAATAGAAGTTTCCATCCAACACATTACTGGCATGAAATCCCCAATGCAGACAAAGTGGAGAAGCCATGGCTTAAACCCAAAATGCTGCATACTGTTTTTGTTGCAAACTCTTCCAGTCTAATGTTCCAACCACATTGGGTTCTACAGGAACAAAGGACTGGGAAAATCTGGCTAGAAATCTGGCATGCCATGAGAAGGCAGCAATGCATTCCATAGGTGGAAAGAGCTTGAGATGAGACTAAGGTTAAAGGGCACCATAGATGATCAGCATCAAGAGAAGATTGCATCAAAGTCTCTTTACTGGCAAAATGTTCTGAAAAGGCTCATTGCCATTGTGAGAATGCTTGCTACCCAAAACCTAGCACTGCGTGGCACATCAGATCAGCTGTATGTGCCAAACAATGGAAACTTCCTTAAAATTGTGGAGCTGATGGCTGAGTTTGATGCTGTACTCCAGGAGCATCTAAGAAGAGTCACCACCCAAGAAATGTACACCCACCACTACCTTGGAAAAACAATTCAAAATGAGATCAAAGAGTTACTGGCAATAAAAGTCAAACAGAAGATTGTGGCAGATCTGAAGTCAGCAAGATATTATTCTGTTATTCTGGACTGCACACCTGAAATCAGCCATACAGAAAAAATGACTTTAATGGAGCGTTTTGTAACAACAACAGAACCTAGTGAAAATGTCTCTGCAATAGTGACTGTCAGAGAGCATTTTCTAAAATTTATTGACATTGATGATACTACAGGAGCTGGTATGACCAATGTGCTTCTTAAAAAGCTGGAAGATACGGGAATTGCGATAGCTGACATGAGAGGTCAGGGCTACTATAATGGTGCCAACATGAGAGGAAAGAACAGAGGAGTGCAGACACGGATCCAAGAGTTAAACCCTCAAGCTTTTTTTGGCCCATGCAGTTCTCATTCATTGAACTTGGTGGTCAGTGATGCAGCATTAGTTTCTAGTGAGGCTGCTGAATTTTTTAATGTAATTCAAAGCATCTATGTATTTTTCTCTGCATCAACTCATCGATGGCAAATTTTGAAGCAACATCTGGGAACATCCTCTCTGACACTGAAACTACTGAGTGTCACACGATGGGAAAGTCGAGTGGAGGCGATAAAGCCTATCAAACACCAAATTGGGGAGATAGATGATGACATAGTTGCCATTATGGAGGATAATGCTATGGCAGGAACTGTTCATGGGAGAACGGCGGCAGAGTGAAGTGGAATCACCAGAAACATACATAACTTCAAATTTCTGTGTGGCTTAGTGTTGTGGCATGACATACTGTTTGAAATAAATGTTGTAAGCAAGAGACTCCAAGGTGTTGACCTTGATATATCTGGAGCAATGGAACAACTGGACAAAGCAAGTCATACCTACAGTCTTACTGGTCAGATGAGGGATTTCAAAACATTCTGAAGAGTGCACAGAAGTTGGCAGAGGAACTTCACACTGAAGCTATTTTCCCACCCATTCAAGAATACAAGAGTCACCGAAAAAGAAGACATTTTGATTACGAGGCATGGGGTAATCCCATAAGAGACCGCAAACAACAATTCAAAGTTGAATTCTTTAACCAGGTGCTAGATTGTGCAATACAGTCAGTTGAAGAACGTTTCATGCAGCTCAAGGAACACAGCAGTATATTTGGGATGTTGTATGATATTCCAAAACTTCTTACTATACCTGAAGAAGACCTACACCAGCAATGCAGGGCACTAGAGACAGTGTTGACACATGATGACATGCGCGATATTGATGTGAGTGATTTAGGTGATGAACTGAAAGCCCTTTCAAGATACATTTCAGCAGGATCAACTCCAAAGGCTGTCTGGAATATATGTGCACAAATAAAATGACCACCCTCTATCCAAATGCTTTTGTTGCTCTGTGCATACTTCTAACACTTCCTGTAACAGTTGCCAGTGGATAATGCAGCTTCTTCAAGCTGAAGTTAATAAAAACACATCTACGTTCCACAATGACACAGGAGAGGCTGGTTGGCCTTGCAACCATCTTCATAGCTGGTGATTGGCATAAGAAGAGGCAGTACTGCAGTGTGAGTTAAGAAATGTAATTATTTTGGTTTCGTTTAAAGAAGCTCTCAGGCCAAACCTAAGGCCTACCCTGTAAATAAACCAATGTGAAATATTAAATCTCTGGAGTGGGATTGATTTATCCCAGAACCCCTCAATGCCAGAGGGAGAAACACTGAGCCCTGATGTGACAAAAGAGGTGTGTTGTCGCACTACTTATTGGGAGGTCTAGTGTATGAATGTATTGGTTTAGTTTAATAGGTGGGTGTAAGGAAAAACAAGCAGGAAAGCAAAAGAATGGCTTGAGGTTAGCCATGTCTCAGCAAACACTTGAGAGTCATTAACAGACAATGCCAGGACAGGAAAAGTCCTGGGAATGCAGAACAACAAAAGGACTACAGTACAGTAACTCCTCGCTTAATGTTATAGTTATGTTCCTGAAAAATGTTACTTTAAGTGAAATGATGTTAAGTGAATCCAATTTCCCCATAAGAATTAATGTAAATAGGATGGGGGTTAGGTTCCAGGGAAATTTTTTCACTAAACAAAATGTTTTAAACAAACAATTTAATACTGTTCACAGCTATGATGATTGTGAAGCTCGGTTGAGGTGGTAAAGTTAGAGAGTGGAAGAGGGAGGGATATTTCCCAGGGAATGTCTTGCTGCTAAATGATGAACTCGCACTCGGCTGAGCCCTCAAGGGTTAACACATTGTTGTTAATGTAGCCTCTCACACTCTACTAGGCAGCAGGAATGGAGGGGAGGGGGGAATAGCATAGCAGACAGAGATAGACACACATCTTGTGTGTGCGGGAGAGAGAGACATGCACACTTCCCCTTTAAGTAAGCTGACCCACTCTGAAGTGCATTGTCTTTTTAAGTGGTTCAGTAAGTTGAGACAGCAGCTGCTGCCCCAAACTCTCTCTGTCTCTTTCCATCCGTGTTCCCACCCTGCTCTATATGGAGAAGGGGTAAGCAGGGTATAGGAGCAGGGGAGAGGGGGACACCCTTACATTAGCCCCTCCCTCCCTCCCCCCCCCACAGCAAGCAGGAGGCTCGGGGAGCAGCTCCAAGGCAGAGGGCAGGAGCAGTACATGGCAGTGGGGGGTGGGACAGCTGAACTGCCCGGCAATTGATAGCCTGCTGGGCAGCTGCTGCACAGGGAACTTAGGGGAGCGGGGAACTGATAGGGGGGCTGCCAGTCCACCCTGGTTCCAAGCCCCCACCAGCTAGCTCCAATGGGCTGCTCTTCCTGAAAGCAGTGGACAAAGCAGGAGGCTGCCAAACGACGTTAGAAGGGAGCATTGCACAACTTTAAATGAGCATGTTCCCTAATCGATCAGCAACGTAACAATGTTAACCGGGACGACTTTAAGTGAGAAGTTACTGTAGTTTCAAAAGGGACACTGTCTCTCTAAATGAGGGTAGTTGTTCAGGGGAACCAGACTAAGATGCAAGCACCTGCTGGGGTATATGAAGTCAGGCCTGTTTAGGTTACCACCAGGAAGACTGTAGGTAATATGTAATACTGTTGTGCAAAAAAAAAAAAAAAAAAAAGGCAAATATCATTCTGGAATGTTTCTGAGCAAGACACGAGAAGTAATTCTTCCACTCTTCTCAGCACTGATAAGGCCTCAGATGTAGTACTGTGATCATTTCTAGCACTGCACTTTGGGAAAGATGTGGAGAAACTGGAGAATGTCCAAAGAGGTGCAACAAAAATGATCATAGGTCTGGAAAACATGACCTGGGAGGAAAGATTGAAAACATTGGTTTTGTTTAATCTGGAGGAGAGAAGACTGAGTGGGGATAGGATAATACTCTTCAGATATGTAAAAGGGTGCTATAAACTGGAGGATGCTATGGGGGGCTGGAACAATTTTTATAGTGGGGGTGCTAAGAGCCATTGAACCAAACTATAAACCTTATATATGATGGAAACCACTTCAAGCCAGGGGGTGTGGCAGCACCCATACTTCCGGCACCACTGAGGATAGGACAAGAAGAAATTAGCTTAAATTTCGGCAAGGGAGATTTAGGTTAGACATGAGGAAAAACTTCTTAGCTATAAAGGTAGTAAAGCACTGGAACAAATTACCTGGAATCTCTGTCAGTGGATGTTTTTAATAACTGGTTAGACAAACACCTGTCAGGGATGGTCTTGATAATATGTAATGTTACCTCAGTGCAGGAGACGGGACTAGATTACCTATGAAGGTCCCTTCCAGTCCTACATTTCTATGATTCTAAAGCCATGTGTGTGGACTTGTTTTACAATTCTTGTTTCTCTAAATGCTTTGCACTGATAAATAAACAATACCTGGTTTAAGAAGATGGTTTGGTTATTATATGCACCACTGGTCACAGACTCCCAAAGTGAAGAATCACAGTCGGACCTGCTGGGTAAGAACAGTTCATACACAGGGTATTGTAACCCAGGGTCCAGTTCAGGGGTGGGTGAAGCGCAGAATTCCACCTCAGAGAGGTAAAGGCACGAAACTGAGAGGGGGTGCACCCACAAAGGGGACAAAGGTGCAACTAGCCCTGTACCCATGATGCTAATCTGCATATTTGTATAGAATCATAAACCTCAATTTAAAAAAACAGAAGTTGCGGGTGGATTTAGTGCTGGTCAGGGCCGGCTCTAGGTTTTTTGCCACCCCAAGCAAAAAAAAAAAGGGGGGGGGTGCGGAGTGCTGCCGCCAAAGCAAAAAAAAGCCGGCGTGCTGCCCCTTGAAAAGGGCCTCCCCAAGCACATGCTTGGAACGCTGATGCCTAGAGCCGGCCTTGGTGCTGGTGAAAGGTGTCAGATTGACAGGCAGTGGGAACAATGTCACTTGCAGGACAGCAGCCTGCTAACCTTTCCACACACATTGCTCTACCAGCATGTCTCCTAGGGACTCAGCCTCTTGGGGCAGCAAGGATATTTCAAGGCAGGTCAACACTAAAAACGCTTCATCGGCGCAGCTGCACGAATGCAGATGTGCTGTTGTAGAGCTTAAGTGACGTCGCTCCTATGCTGACAGAAAAGCTTCTACCATCGATATGGTTAATCCACCTCCCGGAGAGCTGGTAGCTATGATGACAGGAGAAGATCTCCTGTCGACATAGCATTGTCTACACAGGACGTTAGGTCAGTATAACTATATTGTTCACGCGTGTGGATTTTTCACACCGCTGAGCAGGAGAGAGGTGTGGGGAGTAGGGGGTGGGCGGGGAGCTTGGGTGTACAGGGCTGCCATGGTGGGGAGAGATGCCTCTCCCCTGGCCTCAGACCTGGAGCTGCTGCGGTGGGGAAAGACGCTCTTCCCCAGCCCCAGGGCTGCTGCAGGGAGAGAGGGTTGGGGGGAGTCCTCTCTCCCTGCTGCAGCCCCGGGGCAGCCTACACCCTAAACACCTCATCTCCGGCCCCACCTCAGAGCCCGTACCCCCAGCCGGAGCCCTCACTCCTCCGCACCCTCAACCCCTCATCCCTGGCCCCACCCCAAGCCCGCATACCCAGCTGGAGCCCTCACCCCCTAACTCCAACCCTCTGCCCCAGCCCTGAGCCTCCTCCCGCATGCTGAACCCCTCATCCCTAGCCCCTCCCCAAGCCCGCAACCCCAGCTGGAATCCTCACCCCCCAACTCCAACCCTCTGCCCAGTCCTGAGCCCCTTCCCACACTCCGAACCTCTTGGCCCCTCCCTTGCCACACATCAACTCCATATTGGTGCACATAACAAAATTCATTCTGTAGATGGATGGAAAAAATTAGAGGGAACATTGCCTGGGAATAGTTACATATATGTATATTATGTGTGATTCCTGTGTTTGTTTGTTTTTTTGGAGGGGTGGGGAAGCATGTATGTGTCGTTGGTGTGTTTCTTTGAAAGTGAGATAGTAAAGGCTTGATCCTGAAAACATTGACATCCTTTACTAACTTTATTGCCTGGCCAGTACATATGAGTTTGCAAAATCAGGCCCCAAGTTTTAATAACATATTTTTGGGTTTATTTCATTTCTACAGAAGAGCAAAGACATGGTACAGTTTGTGTTTTCATGAGTTCAGCTACTACTGGTGCCAAACAAAAGTGCAGCTAGGTCAGGATCAAAGTGCTTCTTTTGTGCTGAACTGCAAATAGTTTCAAACGTGGCTGAATCACCTGTGTGCTGGCAATATTCTGTAGCTCATCAGAGGGCAAAGGTTATTAAGTGGGGGCATGAATCCTTCAGTGGCAAATATATTGAGAACAATTATGACACGTTTTAGTTAGTGGATTCTTTTATTAAAGGTAATGACACTGGGTGGCACTATTACTAAGATTTGTAAAGGCATGCCGAGGGAACTAGTTAAAGTACAAAGAGAACAGATGAGCTGCCTCGTTCAGCTTGTGACATAAGAATACCTCCAATATACCAAAAACGAACACAAGACAGAGGAATTTGTAGAGCAATCCTTTGAAACCAACCAAAAGAAGTTGTAGTCGTGGCCGAGTGGTTAAGGCGATGGACTAGAAATCCATTGGGGTCTCCCCGCGCAGGTTCGAATCCTGCCGACTACGGGTTTCTTTTGGTTCCTTTTCCCCCTTGTAATTTAAGCAAACGCCCCTATGGGGCAGAGCAGCCGGAAAACAGGCCGGGGGAGCCGGGCCAGCCCAGCACGGAGTCCCTGCGCCGCAGCTGGCTCTTAGCAAGGGAGCGATCTCGGGACTCCGGGCCGGGGCTGCGCTGTGCGGGGCGGCAGGATGCAGCAGGGCGCGGCGCCGGCCGTGCTGGTCACCAGCAGGTGAGGCGGCTCGCGGGGCGGGGAACCTCCCCCGGGCCCGCAGCGGCTCAGGGCAGCTGCCGCTTCCTTTGCCGGGGCGCCTCGCTCCTGCGGCCGCAGCCCGCGCTGGCAGACGGGACTGGGGGCTACGGCCTGCGCCTTCCCTCCGCGGGATCTGCCCCGGCAGCCTGGCTCCGACCTGCCGGGGATTTGCGGGCACTGCCGGGGGCTGCGGCGCCCTCATGGTGGAGCCTCGGCCGGGCGCCCCGCCAGAGCGCTGCCTGTAGCCGGCCGCGGCAGAGCCTGGTGCAGCCTCGGTGCCGCCGCGCTGGGGCCTCCGCCGGGCCTGGCTGCCCTGCGCCCCCGAGCTTCTGGGCTTTCCGGGGAGCCGCGGGCGCTCTGCCTTGCGGGGAGCAGGGGGTGGGTTAGGCAGCACTAGTAGGAATCGGCGGTGATCCCTTTCCACAGCCGCGAAGGGGGCACAGTGGAGGTGGGAGATGATCTGAAGGAGCTCTGACCGCCTAGCAGTTCTGAATTACCTTCCTTCCTCCCTCCCTCCCTCTGAAAATGTACCAGGCCAGCTCCCTGCGCTCGAGGCTTTCTCTGTCCCAGAGAGCGTAGCCATTGTAAAACCACGCCTGGGAGGTTGTTAGTCCCTTTACTGGTATCCAAAGTTATGGGATTTAGCAATAACTCGTGAACATCAAAGCTTTCCGCGCTGACACTTGGGTTTTGGGCTCTGCAAGTGGGAAACACAGAACGATGGCAACAATCCACCTTTTTCTGTGCAGCAGACTCCCTTTACATAACATTAGCCTGCCTCTGAATAGCTGTACAGCCAGGCGAAATTTTCTGCAAAAGCCTGTTATGATGCTGGATGGCAGTGCCGGCACTGCCTTCTTAATCAGTGTAAATTAATCCATTTTAATGTCATCCTGCTAGAAATTCTGGATGTGAGATTACAAGTGAAAAATGTGTGGTTTCTCTTAAAGTGTTGGAGGTTCGCTGCAGCTATAGAGTAGTGTATAAATTCATCAACATTATTTATTTATAATCATGGAGCTGGGAAGGGCACAGGCCGCTTTATGATCGTCTTTGTGGCTGTAGGTAATGCACCTAAAACAATTTTACAAATGTGTGATTAGACAAACAATATTCTGAAAGTAAACACTGCTCACTCTTCAGTAAGAGCCTAATCCTGCCAGGTGCTGAGGGCATTCGGCTGCTCCTCAGTCAAGAGGATAATAATAATAATGAATAATATAAACCTCATTTCTTTTTATAGGAAAAGTTTAGAATTTGTAGAACGCAGCAAAAATTGCTGAGTTCCTAAAATTGTGGGATTGGCATGTTTGTTTGCATGCTTGTTGGAGAATGAGTATGTTTCAAGGTATGAGTATGTACGAGGTACAGTAGAAATACCATCTTTTTGTTCTGTGTGTGGACAGCACCTCCCACAGTGTGATCCTGACCCATGAGCAGGTATCCTTGTTGCAACCGTACAAATAATAAATAAATAATCTTGTAAATTATGTATAGGAAAAAATCTGCATCTGCTTTTGATAGTACCCATTATCAGATGTGCATAGACCAGCCTTCATCTTTATTTCTGTTTATATTCTACTGTAAGCTTGGTGATATTTAACTAGGCAGCGTGCCTAGCGGCTTGAGCACTGGTCTGGGGGGAGACCAAAGTTGTGTCAGGTTGTAGAACGTTATATGTGATTATATCATATCCTGCAAAGTCTGGGCAGGATGAAGTGGACGATATATTGGCGCGTATAGACCCCTGACAAGTCTGTGTGGGGTACCAAGGTCTGGTGGCGGGCAACTGCATCCCTTGTCCCATAACAAATGATACCCCTGTTTACTACTATGAGTAGTCCTACTGATATCAATGGAATGACTCATGGTAAAGTTTAAGCATTTCTCTAATGTTGCAGGGTCGGGGCCTTGGATTGTAAACTCTTCTGGCAGGGATTGTCTCTTACTCAGTGAAATTATAGAAGGCCGAGCATGGTGGGGCCTCTGGGTGCTACCAAAATTAAATTAATAACAATACTGATAGATCCAAAATGTCCTAGGGACATTCATTTTGAAACTTAGGCAATTCAAAAACTCTAAAGTCGCTTCAGATAATGCATCTTCCTGAATTTCCCTGCCAGTTCTTGTGGTTTTAGGATCACAATTTTCTAATTAAAAATAGATAAATAAATAAATAAAATTCTCTCTCCTGTTTCTGTGGGAGAGGTTTGCCCAAATAACAGGGAAACTGCACATGGGAAACAATGACGATGAAACTGACCATATGCAAAGTGCTGTCAAAGGCACAAAGTTAACAAACTGCAAACAAAAATATCATTTCCCTCTCTAAACTCTTTCAGTTATAGTAATCTTAGCTGTTATTTCTAACAATATGAAAAAAGCCCAAAAATCAGTGTGATTTTTTTTTTTTGGGTGGATAGCCCTTTAAGAACTCTGATTCAGTAACCCTTGTAATTAAACTAGTGTTTTGAACCCAATACATTTGAAGTCAGTTGTTATCCTAATATACAAGAGTGTTGACAAGCTGCTAGATTTCATCTAGACAAAAGAGTTGTTCCATGTACTGAGGAAGCTGGAATAATAGTGGATGGTTTGTCAGTTCATTTTCTTTTTCTTATTGTTGGGGGTGGGGAGAGGGAGAACAGATTGCTTTATGAATCTGCAATATAGAGATGTGTCTAAGGATTTGTTACCGAAAGCAGAACTTAGTCAAAACTACCAGCCTGCTGAACTGTTGACTAACTCTTACAGCTGCAATCTGAGTGAGTAAGCATTTGGGGAGTGTTGTCTCTAACATAAATCTATATTTAAAACAAAACAAATTTTACTGTCAGATGTCCCTTACTCAGCATTGTTGGCTGCCACTGCTGGAGAAGACACTCCAAATAACAGCCATAATTTATATGTGAGAGAAGCAATCTTTTATGCAAACATCTAAGCAGTATGGGCAAAATTCTGTTTTCTTACATCAAGACAACCCTGGTAAAGTCAATGCACCAGTGTAACTGAGAACAGAATTTGGCTTGATTTTAAGATGAGTCTCTGCCAGTGTTCAGAGAAAGAAAAGGGAATTGGGACAAGACAGAATACCACATAAAGCATATCACGTTAGTTACCTAGGGTGAAATCCTGGCCTCAGTGAAGTCAGTGGGGCTAGGATCAGGTTCCTTTTCAACACGATCTGCAAAGAAGGGTGGGTGAGAAATTGGGCTAGTGTGCTTGTTTGTTTTTTTATGATTTATAAAGAAACCTCAGTCTTTTTGTTTAAAAAAAATAATTCAACTTGATTTTTACATTAGAAATTATGTCTTGTCTTCTCGGGTAAACTCATCAGTATCTAAAGAACTAGTTCTATTATGATATCACATAAAAGCACACAGGGAAACCTGACATGTTGAGAGGGGGAGGGATTTATGGTTAGATTATTTAAAACTATTTCCTTTTTGTTTTTTTTAAGCACATTTAAAACTCTAATACCTAATGAACACTTGGAAGAAAGGTGGTCCTTGTTGAAGATTCCACAGCCTGCCTGTAACAATTGAGGCGTGAAAACATATAATAAACACCTCTGAGCCCCCATTCCCCCAAGCTGCAGCTGGGAGCAGGGCCGGGGCCGGAGCTGTGGCTGGGGCCAGAGCTTGGGTCAGAGCAGGGCTGAGTGTTGCTCCCTCCCTGGCCTTTGTGGAGGCTGGCCCCGGGCCCCCCCCCCCCCCCCGAATGTTTCTCTGTGCCCTGCTAGGGAGGCACATGCTCCACAGTTTAGGGACCACTGCACTACAGTGATTTAAGGATTCTCCCATTGGCATAGTGAATCCACCTCCCCGAGAGGTGGCAGCTAGGGCAACAGAAGAATTCTTCCATCGACCCAGCACTGTCTACGCTAGGGGTTAGGTTAGGTTGGCTTAAGTGTGTCGCTGGGCTGTGTGGATTTTTCACACTCCTGAGCAACGTAGCTGAGTTGACTTAACTTTTGAGTGTTACCTGGCCTTAGAATTATTGCATGTTGACCTACATGTAGGTACAGCCTTTCTGGGACTGTCCAAACAGCCGGAACACAGCACCCTGGTGTATACCCTGGAATTTGTAATGTTAAGGAAAATACTGTACTGTACGATTTAGTGTACTACTTTTTTCCCCAAACCTCCCTCCATTAATCCTTAACCATACTCCACAACAAAACAATAAAGAAGGATCTTGAGAGCACTATCATATTCACATTAGAGAAAGGAAGTTCATTGGCTAAGGCATTTATCTAGGACTCAGGACATCCAAATTCAATTCCTTTCTCTGCCACAGACTTCGTGTGTGACCTGGGCAAGTCACTTAGTCTCTCTGTGCCTCCCTAAGGATAAAATGGGGAGAATACCGGGTTTTGGGAGGGTATAGACTGAGAGGCACGCAGATACTACATTAATGGGGCCATATAAGTACCTAAAGTAAATAACTGTCTGCTACTTAATCTGTCTAAAATATCTTACACTTGCCTTTCATCCTAATGGATAGGAGATCAAAGTACAAATTGGTATTGACCTACCACTGAAAGGTAGACACATCTGAGGTAGCAACTGTTTAACTAAGCACGGCAACAATGTACAATGATTAGAACAGGAAGATGAATGATAGTCTTATTGGAAAGTGAATTGGAACATCTTTTATGTCAGGTGCATGCCTGGTATCCTCACTGCTCCTATTTGCATTTGAAACGGTGCCGTGGTAACTCAAGAGAGTCACTGTGGTTCTATCTGGAAGATGAGTTTCTTTTACTTGGGAATAAACAACTTATATTAATAATATCTAGCATCAGCCCAGCTAAAGTTTGAATCAATTTCTGATTAGCTGGTAGTTCTCAATGCTCTTCTTCATCTCAGCTGCCTAGTTCACTTCATGAGGTACAGCACAATTCCAGTGATCTGAAGAAACCTCTGAAGCACTTAAATCAATCAGTGTAATAAGAGGGAGGGAGACACTTGGAAAGAAGCAAAAAGAACTATGAAATATGACCTGTTTCCAAACACGTGACCATACTGGATAGTAATACTTAAAACAGAGGCCAAGTTTGCAAGTCCCAGATGCAGCTGTTGTTTTAAAACCTACCAAGCAATGTGTAATCCAGTTCTTCTGCAGGCCCAAGCTCTATCAAAACACTAACTTGTCAGTAGGTCTGGCTTTATGATTTGTGGACCCCATGTAAAGACAGGACCCCAAGCTGTCAGAAAGGGAATGGGCTGGCTGATGAACTGCAGAGTTGAGGCTTTGTCTTCATTGTGTGTGTCTGGTCTACACTAGAAAATTAGATCAACTCACTGTGAAGAATCCACATACCCACATCCAAGCCAACCTAACCCTTGGTGTAGACAGTGCTAGGCTGACGAAGAATTTTTCTATTGACCTAGTTACTGCCTTTCGGAGAGGTGGATTAAATACAGTGAGGGGAAAATCCCCCCCATTACTGAAGTGGGTGTATACACTGACGCGCTACCGTGGTGCAGCTGCACAGTTTAAAGTGTAGACAGAGCCTGTGTGTGTGTTTTACAGTGAGATAACTATTGTGCAATAGTTACGTCACTGAAAAATCGTAGAAGAGACAAGGCACTGTAGTTTTACTGCCAGGTAGCTAGGTGAGGTCAGCACTGTACTCACCACCCGTGGTTGACCTTGCCTAGTTGCCATGGTAAAACTACAGTGCTTTGCCTCCACTAGGACTTTACAGTAGGATAGCTGATGCACTTTAGTTATCCCATGGTAATAACACACCTTTCTTTATCAGTAAAGACAAAACCTGCTAGGCATTCACAAGTATAAAATTAGAGAATTAAAGTTAGCTCAAGTTTGGTTAAAGGAATATGTGTTATAAAGAGAGGCCGTGAAAGTAATGAGTTAAAAGGCAAGAAGGAATGAAGTAGGGAGGATGTCTGGTTCAAAGAATCACTAATGAAAACGGGAAATTTCTAAAAAGAAGGGCTCTGACTGATAGGGGTGACTGCAGAGGCTTTAAATAAGACAAAGAGAATTTGTTGTAAAAAGAGCCAACGTGGGCTTTCTCACTCCACATACCAGCGGTATCTCAAAGGGTACGTCCAGATTACCCGCCGATATGGCGGGTAGCGATCGATTTATCGGGGATTGATATATCGCGTCTCATTAAGATGCGATATATCGATCCCCGAACGCGCTCCCCGTTGACTCCGGGACTCCACCGGAGCGAGTGGCGGTAGCGGAGTCGATGGGGGAGCCGCGGCCGTCGATCCCGCGCCGTGAGGAGCCAAGGTAAATCGATCTAAGATACTTCGACTTCAGCTACGCTATTCACGTAACTGAAGTTGCGTATCTTAGATCGATTTTCCCCCACCCACCCCTCAGTGTAGACAGGCCCCAATGTTTGGGCTGATGTGAACGCAGGTGCAAAGGAAAAACTGTTGGTCAGCAAGAACAAGGGGAAGAGATAGGGAGGAAAGAGCTTAGGGAGAAACGCTGTTGTAAATCTTACCTGGATTAAGATTGGAAATAAAAGTGAACGGTCTCAAATTGGTTTTTAGCTGAAGTCAGTAATTGGCAATACATCACCTGTTTGTTAATGGGTATAAAAAGCAGACTCTTAAATGGTTCATTACTAATACCTGCTTGACCATGTTGGAGCCAACCAATATGGGTCTAAGCACCACTGGGCTTAGCCCTTTTGTAAGTCTCTTGATCAAATTCTTATAAATGTTTTGCTACTGTTTGGATGCAGTAAATTGCATATTATTTCTTGCTTATTATTTGGGCTTTTTAGGCATGTTTAGAGCAATTGTATAAATACCATTCAGCCTTTGGATTTAATAAAGGAATTTATGGTTAAATTAGTGTCATGATAATATCCTGCATAAATAATAAATAATTCCAACAGTAGTCAATGGAAGTTATGTGTATACCAGAGAGGAGGATCAGGCCTGGAGGTCCACTCCCGTAATTCACTGTGGCAACAAACAACCTTTGCAGGAATAATAATTTTGGTTGCTTTGGCCCCCATGGTATTTGTAAAGAAAAAGTGTTCTAAGATATCTGAGGGTTCGAAGCCGGCATTGACACTTCAGCCAATGAGGCTGAGGCTGATGGTCCTTTCTCCATCTCGTCTGTGGGTGGAGCATGCAGAAGGTGAGCAAATGGCAGGTAGTTCATTTGTGCACATTTAGGCGATGTGGCCGTGAATATCGGTAGACCTGCTTGAATGCTATGAAAAGTGGTTTTGCTTTGGTTAATTGCTGTTCCTTGCAAAGGGTGCATACATTTTAAATAAGAAACAGAGTAATACAAGGTACAATAGAAGGAATTTCTCAGCAGAATAGAGGATGATTAACCTTTTTACAGATAATCTCAAATAGTATGAAGTGAACATTTAAATGTAATATATATTTAAATGGGATTTAGGTGCTTCTGAAATGGGAGTTAGGTGCTGATCTGCATCTTTAGGCACCTAAATACCTTTGAAAATATGACCCTTAGGCTAAAATCCTGTGGAGGTTCACAACATATTGGAGAAGTTTTGTTTGGCTGCAGGAAATTTAAAGTTTGCAATTAAAAATGAATGCAAAATACTTTTCAGTCTTGATGCTGAAGTGTAGAGGTTTTGCAGTATATCTTGTTAAGCTGAGTGTAATCGGTGCTACTCTAAATACTTATACATTACATAAGCAACATTGGTTATTTCTTTCATAGCATAGTTGGTGGTGTCATATTTTCACTAAATAGCAATGGTTTAAGGACCAAATTTAATTCCAGCTCCAAAGCCTATTAAAATTGGAGTCTTTTCATTGAATTTAGGGGACCTTTGATCAAGTGTGCTTTGAGGCAATCAATAAAGGTGTTCCTGTCAGTGCTGTCTATATTTGAACTCACTTTTTGTTTTCGTTCATAGGCAAGTTCAGAATGCTCACACAGGGATAGACTTGTCAGTGCCAGAGTACCAGGAAATCCATGGGAAGATGATGTCCGGCCATGTGGAATATCACATTGTAGCTGTTACCCGACTGGCTGCATTCAAATCAGCAAAGCACAAACCTGAAGATGTAGTTCAGTTTATGGTAAGTAGTTAATCATTGCTGTGTTTGATAAAGAAATCTTTTTTTTTTTTTTCCCCCTCTATCAGCGTTGATTATTTTTATACTGTTGTAATATTACATGTTTGATCATATTCATAATCTTCAATATGACAGGGCAGTCTGGGCTGTTACAGAAATAACAGTACTTTGCATCTATAATTGTGCTTTTCAGCCAAACATTTCAAAGCACTTTACAAAAGTAGATGAATATTATCTCCATATAAGACATGGAGCACAGAGATTTTCTACCCTATCTTCAACATCTTCTGAGGCTACCTATGCTCCCCAAGCTGTTCTTGCCAGGGCCCAGCAGGTGCTTGGGGCGGCCACACCGGAGAGGGGCGGCACGTCCGGCTCTTCGGCAGCAATTCGGCAGTGGGTCCCTCACTCCCGCTCGGAGCGAAGGACCTCCCGCCGAAGTGCCGCAGATCGCGATCGCGGCCTTTTTTTTTTTTTTTTTTGCGAGGGACGTGGGGGCTGCTTGGGGCAGCAAAAACCTTGGAGCCGGCCCTGGTTCTTGCTAAGTAATAATGTGAGTTCTTGAATTTAATATGTACTCTACAGTGAGATTGGTCTAATACCCTGTTTATTGTTAGTCATCCTGGCATTTCACCCTTCCTGGGGAAGTCATAAAGTAAAGCTAATTTATAGGACTGGAATTTTATCCCATCAAATATTTTTTGCTCAGTTGTCTCCTGTCTTGTTGGAAAATAGATTGAGCATGTGGAAGTAATTTTAAATCCTGAGTTTGTAGAGTGGTAGGGTATATGCTTCACGTTGGTTTATTGTTGTTATTGCATTACCATAGCACCTTGGACTTAGTCGTAGACAAGGACTCCATTGTGCTAGATACTGTACAAACACAGAACAAAAAGATGGTCCCTGCCCCACGGAGCTGACAATCTAAGTATAGGACAGGCAGAGGAGTAAAATGAGACATTATTGGTCAGCATGATAGGCAGCCTAACCATTGTTAAGTTTTTTTTGTAGACATCATGGCAAAGAAGAGCTTTGAGAAGGTTTTGAAGGAGGATAATGAGGTGGCTTTGTGCCTGTCTGTGGGGAGCGCCTCCCAAACATGAGGGGCAGCATAGGAGGAAGCATGAAGGTGCTAATTTGAAAATGTAACGAGAGGGCAGTGGAGACTGGATCATGGGCCTATCAGAGTCAGGAGTCGACCTTTTGACAGTGAATGAGAGCTGATAGGTAGGGTGGGGATAAGCTGTAAAGGGCCTTGAAAGTGAAAGCTTATGTTTGATGTGACAGAGAAGGGAATTATTTTGGGGAAGTTTGGCCTGCATTATATAGGAGATCAGACTAGATGATCACAGTGGTCCTTTCTGGTCATGGAATCTATGAACCTGTAATTCAGGGAGATGGTGACACGAACAAAATGATGGGATTGGAAAATGATCTTTGCAGCAGCATTCTGAATCAGGGCTTTGGAGCTCCGGTTCCGCCCTGCTCCAGGCAAAAACCTGCAGCTCCACTGCTCTGGAGTTGCTCTGCTCCAAAGCCCTGTTCTGAATAGACATGAGCGGGGCAAGATTGCATTTGTCGAGGCCAGAAAGGAGTAATCAAGACATGAGATGATAAAAGCCTAGATGAGAGTTTTAGCTGTGTGGATGGATAGGAAAGACTGCATTTTTTTGGTGTTAGCTGATGTATTCAACAAAGGGAGTATTATCTGTAGTTAGTCAATTGAACTTATTGTTTCTGGTCATCAAGTCCTTCAAGGTTTTAGAAGTAATAGAGCTCATCCTCACACACTGAGTTTTTATTCATAGGTTGGAAGAGGAAAACAAGCTTTCCTGATTTTTCAACTCCCAATTGGTTTCCTAACTATGAATGAACAAGTCATTGAACTGAACTAGTTGAATAAACTGAAATGAAGAAAATAGTTTTTCTACACCTGAAAAAGAGGCTACTGCAGCCAAAAGCTGGTTTAACACTTCATAAGAATGTAAGAACAGCCATAGTGGGTCAGACCAATGGTCCATCTAGCCCAGTATCCTGTCTTGTGACAGTGGCCAATACCAGATGCTTCAGAGGGAATGAACAGAACAGACAATCATCAAGATAGCCATTCCCTGTCGTCCACTCCCAGCTTCTGGCAATCAGAGGCTAGGGATACCCAGAGCATCTCTGACCATTTTGGCTAATAGCTATTGATAGACCTATCCTCCATGAACTTATCTAATTCTTTGTTGAACCTCATTATAGTTTTGGCCTTCACAACATGCCCTGGCAAAGCGCTCCACAGGTTGACTATGCAATGTGTGAGGAAGTACTTCCTTTTGTTAATTTTAAACCTGCTGCCTATTAATTTCATTGGGTGACCCCAGGTTCTTGGGTTATGTGAAGTTATAAATAACACTTATTCACTTTCTCCACACCATTCATGATTTTATAGACTGCTATCATATCCTATCTTAGTCATTTCTTTTCCAAGCTGAAAAGTCCCAGTCTTTTAAATCTCCCCTCATAGGGAAGTTGTTCCATACCCGTAATCATTTTTGTTGCCCTTCTCTGTACCTTTTCCAATTCTAATGTATCTTTTTCTCCATCCTAATCTAGAGAGAGGTCCAAGTCGAAGATGACCCCCAAGTTATGGGCCTGACTGGCAGGCAGGATGGTAGTGATATTATTACTGCTTGAGAAAAGAGATAGCAGGCAGGGCTTTTGTGAGGCAGGGGAGATTAAGAACTCCATTTTAGCCTTGTTGAAATTGAACTGACTGCTAGGCATTCACAAGAAGATGTCAGAGAGATCGGCCAAGAAAGAGAGAGGTCTGGAGTAGAAAGGCAGATCTGTGAATTGTCAGCATAAAGATGGTAGCTGAATGTGTGTTTGCAGATGAGAGTGCCCAGAGATAAGGTGTAGGTGGAGAAGAGAAGGGGACCAAAGACGGAGTCCTGTGGAGCCCGCACAGAAAGTTGGCAGGTGGATGAGGAGGATCATCCAAAGGACATGCAGAAGGAGCAATTAGAGAGGATGGAGATGACAGAGTCAAGGGAGGACAGAATTTCAAGAAGTGGAACATGGTCTGTGGTGTCAAAGGTGGCTGACAGGTCAAGGAGTATGAGTATGGAATATTCGTTCTGAACTTTGGCTAGCAGGAGGTCATTAGAGACTTTGGAGACAGCGGTTTCAGCAGAGTGAAAAGGGTGGAAGCCAGATCCGAGAGGGTCTAGGGTGAAATTGGAGAAGCGGAATTACAGACAGCAATTATAAGCAGTGTGTTCAATGAGCTTAGAGATGAAAGAGAGAAGGCAGATGGGGCAGCAGCAGGAGAGGCAAGTGGAGTCAAAGATAAGTTTTTTGTTGTTTTTTTAAATGAGAGAGACTAAAGCATGCTTGTGTTCTGGGGGGAAAGGGCTAGAGAAGAGCGAGCAGTTAAGGAGAAGAGTAAGGGAGAGTGGGTGCAAGGGAAATCTGGGAATGGGATAGGATCACTCTGACAAGTGGAGGGGGTTACAGGAGGAGAGCAGATGAGAAAATTCTGCATCTGACCAGAGGGAAGGCGAAGAGAGTTGTAGGAGGGGATGGGGGAAAAGGAGGAGAGCCAAAGGGCAGGGGAAGGTCACATTGTATATTGTCAGTTTTCTCTTGGCAGCAAATGTTGAGATCCTGTGAGAGGTAGAAGTAGAGGCTGGAGGAGGGAAGGGTTTGAGAAGTGAGTCAAAGGCGTGAACAGCAGCTGGGATTGCAGGTGTGATATTCAGTTGAGTTGGAGAAGTAGAGTTGCTTAGCTCGGAAGATGGCAGAACTGAAAGAGATGAATGAATTAGTCATGGAGGAAGTCAGCTGGTTTCAGGATTTCTGCCAGAGACGCTCTGCAGTGCGAGAGCAGGAGGAGAGGAAACAGATGTCGGGTTGGCAGGGAAAACCTTGTGTAACACTGACAGACCCTGGTCGTCAGCGGGCGGGATCGAACCTGGGATCTCTGGAGCTAAATGCGTGAGCCTCTACTTCTATGATGAGATAACTGGCTCTGTGGATATGGGGAAAGCAGTGGACGTGACATATCTTGATTTTAGCAAAGCTTTTGATACGGTCTCCCACAGTATTCTTGCCAGCAAGTTAAAAAAGTATGGATTGGATGAATGGACTATTAGGTAGATAGAAAGCTGGCTAGACTGTCGAGCTCAACAGGTAGTGATCAACGGCTCGATGTCTAGTTGGCAGCCAGTATCAAGTGGAGCACCCCAGGAGTTGGTCCTGGGGCCGGTTTTGTTCAACATCTTTATTAATGAGCTGGATGATGGGATGGATTGCACCCTCAGCAAGTTCACAGATGACACTAGGCTGAGGGGAGAGGTAGATACGCTGGAGGGTAGGGATAGGGTTCAGAGTGGCCTAGAGAAATTGGAGGATTGGGTCAAAAGAAATCTGATGAGGTTCAACAAGGACAAGTGCAGAGTCCTGCACTTAAGAAGGAAGAATCCCATACACTGTTACAGGCTGGGGACCAACTGGTTAAGCAGCAGTTCTGCAGAAAAGGACCTGGGGATTACAGTGGATGAGAAGCTGGATATGACTCAGGAGTGTGCCCTTGTTGCCAAGAAGGCTAACGGCATATTGGGCTGCATTAGTAGGAGCATTGCCAGCAGATTGAGGGAAGTGATTATTCCCCTCTATTCGGCACTGGTGAGGTCACATCTGGAGTATTGCGTCCATCTTTGGGCTCCCCACTACAGAAAGGATGTGGACAAATTGGAAAATCCAGCGGAGGACAACGAAATTGATCAGGAGGTTGGGGCACATGACTTACGAGGAGAGGCTGAGGGAACTGGGCTTGTTTAATCTGCAGAAGAGAAGAGTGAGGGGGATTTAATAGCAGCCTTCAACTACCTGAAGGGAGGTTCCAAAGAGGATGGAGCTCGGCTGTTCTCAGTGGTGGCAGATGACAGATCAAGGAGCAATGGTCTCAAGTTGCAGTGGGGGAGGTTTAGGTTGGTTATTAGGAAATACTATTTCACTAGGAGGGTGGTGAAGCACTGGAATGGGTTACCTACGGTGGTGGTGCAAACTCCATCCTTTGAGGTTTTTAAGGCCTGGCTTGACAAAGCCCTGGCTGGGATGATTTAGTTGGGGATTGGTCCTGCTTTGAGCAGGGGGTTGGACTACATGACCTCCTGAGGTCTCTTCCAATCCTAATCTTCTATGATTCTATGATTCTACTGCATGAGCTAAAAGACATATAGCTGTTAGCTAAGTCTGTAGAGCAGACTCATTAATCTCTCTCTCTAAGTGGTCTTGGTGCCAGTAGAGGGGACAGAACACCACACCCAGGAGGTGTGTAGGTTACACTTGCAATGGGAGAGAGAGGCAAAAGACTCAAGGATGGAGGAGAGTGAAGCATGGAGAGAATCAATAACAATATCAGTGGAAGAGATTAGGGAGGGAGGGCTGAGAGCAAATGAGAAGTCATCAACACTGATAGATTGGAAGGCACAGAAAGGCTGAGTGGCAGGGCGTGAGGGAAGGGGCTGATGGGAGATGTTGAAAGAGATTAGGTGATGGTCAGAGAGGTGGACCTTAGCAAAAGAGGGCAGAGACTGGTAAAGACTAAGTTGAGTGAAGAGCCCTTTTTGTGAGTGAGAGAGCTGAACAAGAACTACAGGTCAAATTAAGAGGTGTGGGCGAGGAAACATATAGCTAGGGGGTTGGATGGGTCATCAGCATGGGGTTGAAGTCACCAAGGATGAGTGTGGGAGATTGTGAGGAAAGGGAGAGAGAGAGAGAGAGAGGGAGAGCAAGGAATCAAAATCAGAAAAGAAGGCTGATGGGGAGGAGTTGGGCGATGGTAGATGACAGTGACATGGAGGGGGGAGGAGCAATGAGAAAGGGGAAGAGGGAAGGTTTGGAAGCAGCAGGAACAGGAGAGGAGAAGCCCTACAGCCCCACCATCATCTGATGTAAGGTGGGGACTGTGAGAGAAGAAGAGGCCTCTATAAGAGAGTGCAGCTGCAGTGTCAGATGGAGGGATGCAGGTCTCTGTGAGAACCAGGAGCTGGAGGGAGGGAGATATGAAGAGATTGTGGATGGTTGTGTTTTTTTAGTGATGGACTGGGCAAAGGGGTGGAGGTGACGGCGGCATGTGTAACAGAGATGTCAGTTTTCCGTCATATACTTGGGAGAGCATATTGAATTAAGTTTAAGTATCTTTGGGGTCCATTGTAGTAAATGAATGGCTTATGTATTATTGTGGGTCAGGATTGTATGTAACCTCTCAAATGGAGAGATGTGACAATGTGAAACCTGGGGTTCTATGTGGAACGATGTGCCAGACAAGAATGGACTTTTGGAACAAAAACGAAGTGGTTTTCCTGGGGAATATCTAGGGGGAGGTGAATGCAAAGTCCCCACCTCCGTTTATGCAAAACCCCAGCCTTTTGAAGCTACGTCCTGGGGAGGGGGCTATTATCTTCTGATCACAGCTCAATGAGGGCAAGATCAAAGGCCCAAGCTATATAAATGAAAGACTGCACTATTCATGGTAGTTCTGGTTCTGAATCTGAGACAGTTATGAACTTATCACCCAGTTGTGGGTTTTGAAGGAATGATATCTACCAGAGCCCGAGGCAGGAGTTGGGGTGACCTCTGATAAGCTTTTTAGCACGTGTGTAGGCTCTTTTATTGTTTTAATATGTTTTCTCTGTAATGCTTTCACTTTAACAATAAATGTACTTGCTTAGAAAGAACTCTAATTGCAGGCAGCACACTGCGTTGAAGAGAAAGCAAAGCGCAGACACTGGCCTGTTTAGGCAGTCTGGCTTGCTGGGAATATCACATTGTAGGCAGGGAACTGCACAACCTTGTAAAACCCCTGGTTGGGAGGGAGAGATATGTGGGTCTCTGCTCAAGACAGGAGCAGTCAGCCTAGAGTGGGTCCTTCAAAGGACCACAGAGGGATTGGTGCAGATGCCCTGAACTGTGACAGTGGGGTAACAGCTTTTTATTGACTTGTTCTACAAGATATACTGTGTGCGTATAATCAAAACTACTTTAACAAGGAAGACCTATTTCACTTACAAATGTGAAATACTCTAGCCCTACCATTTCTTTGATTTCAATAATATAACTTTACCTATTAACCTGCAGTTTGCATGTGTGTGTGTTTGCATAGCATTCGGTATCAGTACATTTAAAATGCAATGTTCATATTGAGTATCAGCACGAGCAGTTCGCTTCCAAGCTGAGTCTTCAAATCAGAGTCTTTGTGAATCTGAAGTTATTTAAACACTTCCGTTTGTAAAGCACTGCAGAGTGTAGTGTGGGCTGTGGATAAGCGTTAACCTTGGGGTCACACTTGCTAAACTAAAGGAAAACTCGGCTGTGTTTCCTTTTAAAGTTCGGAATGTTCTCGGTATATAGAAACAATGGAGTTGCTTTATTTTTAAAACTGAATCATAGCAGCCATTGAGAAGGTAAAGCTTAATTATTGCACACAAACTGCCATTTTCTGGGGCAGAGACACACCGCCTTCTCTTGTCGCAAATGCGTTTCTACTGCTCACACCTTGTCTTTCCAGAAGTCCTCCACCGCCCACTCTCCTTTTAGAACGCACCCAGCCATTGATGTTTTGTTTTATGTATCAGCCGAATACTCAGTGTAATTACTTATTAGTTCACAATTGAATTTGCTGATGAAGTTTATTAAATGCTAAAATAGCCCTGCCCTTACTGTCTTGTTGTCTTACATACAAAATGCAGCTTTATTATGTATGCACCACACACACTAATAGTTCTCTGTCTCTCTGTATGTATGTATATTTTATCTGTGCATGCATGCAAATTTTGGCCTAAAATCTCCTTGTGACTTGGTATTCCATCTGTGAATGTGGGATAACATTTCCCCACTTTAGAGGGATGTTGTGAAGATAGGTTCATCATTTGTGGAGCACTCAAATTCTAGGAGATAAATGCAGCTGAAAAGCCCATGGGGTAATAAAACAATTCCACACTCAGTGCAGCAGTTGGTGGGTGTGCAGTAAATAAGACGTGGGGCCACATGTTGCTGAAAAGAAATATTGAGCCTCATCCTATTTGCACTTAATGAGGCAGGGTGGAAAATATAGCATGTGATCATGTAACTGTATCATAATACTGAGGCACAAGATTGCAGGGACAACCTTAATTACATCTTAACTTCTTATCTTTTGAGTGCTTGACTTTGCAACCTGGGATTGGAATCTCTGTAAAAAGAGATTATCATAGAATATCAGGGTTGGAAGGACCTCAGGAGGTCATCTAGTCCAACCCCCTGATCAAAGCAGGACCAATTCCCAACTAAATCATCCCAGCCAGGGCTTTGTCAAGCCTGACCTTAAAAACCTCTAAGGAAGGAGATTCCACCACCTCCCTAGGTAACCCATTCCAGTGCTTCAACACCCTCATAGTGAAAAAGTTTTTCCTAATATCCAACCTAAGCCTCCCCCACTGCAACTTGAGACCATTACTCCTTGTTCTGTCATCTGGTACCACTGAGAACAGTCTAGATCCATCCTCTTTGGAACCCTCTTTCAGTTAGTTGAAGACTGCTATCAAATCCCCCCCTCATTCTTCTCTTCTGCAGACTAAATAATCCCAGATCCCTCAGCCTCTCCTCATAAGTCATGTGCTCCAGCACCCTAATCATTTTTGTTGCCCTCCGCTGGACTCTTTCCAATTTTTCCACATTCTTCTTGTAGTGTGGGGCTCAAAACTGGACACAGTACTCCAGATGTGGCCTCACTAATGGCAAATAGAGGGGAATGATCACATCCCTCGATCTGCTGGCAATGCCCCTACTTATACAGCCCAAAATGCCGTTAGCCAAAGCCTGCAATTGTTTCAATTCAAAGGCCACAATGCCAGGCCTCCATTTTCCTGTAGTATGAAGAAGTGCTTTTTAAAAATGGAAAACACAGTTCAAACGTGCATACTGTAAAATACTATAAAATGAAGAGTAGTACTCAGAAAGCTGTTGGGCAGTGATTTAAGCATACACCATGTCTTCTGCACACTGAAATCCTTGTGAACAAAAAGCACAAGAGCATGAGTTTGGGACAAAGGCTTTGTTGTGGGGTGTGCCTGTCCTATAGTGCCCTCTGCTGACCTAATGAGGCCCTGCAGGCACTCCCTGCTCCGGGGCCCCTTAACAACTCCACACAGCCCAAAGGGGGATGCAAGACAAAATTCCCCTGATTGGGGTACTACTTTATTAAAGCCAAATAACCTTGAAATAAGGTCTCTCCCTGTGGGATCAGGAGCTGCCCAGCCCTCCTCCTACTTGGGGCTTGTAGTTTCGGTCCTGGGCTCTCTGGCCAGAAGTCTCTCCCTTTGGGCTCAGGGTTGTACAGCCCCCCACCTTGTGGCCTGCGGTCTCTGGGAGTTCCTCTCTCTTTGGAGAGGTGGTTTCTCTGAGAACACTTCACTGAAACTGAGCCCTGAAGGCCTTTTATCAGGCCCAAATGCACTTTATTCAATTAACTGCCTACACGGGCTCTTTAAATTAGCTTCTCACAGTAGCGGGGGGGGCAATGGGCGGTACTTAACTTCACATACATCTTGATAACTTTCACTGGGATTCCTCATGTGTATCATTTGTAGGGTTGGAGTCAAAGTTTCAGTCTTCACCTTGAACTTCCGGGCAGTTTTCTTACTCTTCCAGCTATTTCAGCATGTTTTTATTCCTGATACATTTATTTATGTGTTTCTAGCAATAAAATCCTTCTTCCTAAAGTGCATGCTGTCTTTTCAAAATGAATGTTGTAAATAGGACCCCTGTCATGCAAATACGTTTGTGCTTAGTTTTATTCAGATGAGTAGTCTCTTTGAAGTTGATTAGCCAGAGTCTTAGATGGTGTGAATTCTATTTAAGCCAATTATGCCAGTTTACACCATCTGAGAATCTGGCCAAAGGATACTACTTGCATGAGTAAAGTTAAGCATGTGTATAAGTGTTTACAGAATTGGGGCCTAGAAGAATCATAGGTAATAGGAGAAAATCGTTTGAACCACATATTACAGATTAATAGTATTGATTTTTATTTATTTGCTAGAATAAAAAAAGATATTTAGATATTTAATCCTGAGTCTGGTACATGATAGACTATTCCAGCAGAGGGCACTTAAGCACTGTCTTAAATTATTTTGCATGGTGTAATAACATGCAGACTTTCAAGTAGCAAATTAGTATGCTTGGGATAGAGTATTTAGCACATTCTGTGTGCTGTATTGCACATGCTGGTTGGTTGTTGTGGGAAGCCTACAGGGATTTTCAATGGTTTAATTAGTAATAGTGTATGAGGGTGCACATTTGTTCTAAATTCAATAGTGTAAACACAAATTGAGATTTATGAAAAATGTGCACATTTGGTTTGCATAGGAAGATTAACATTTTCTGGGGTGAAGAGAAAAAAAGTAATATTTAAGGTTTTTTTGTCTCATCCCAATGCTCAGTTTTGAATTTGAGTGTAATATTTTGCGGGGTAGTTCTATGGATTAGTTGCTCTTTCATATTACTTTAATAAATTAACTTGCTACTTATTACAATTAATTCTACATTTGACATATTGTGCACATCATTGAAGAACAATATCTGTTTTTTTGGAGAAGAAATGAGGAATCTCCTGTCTCCACTCTGGCTATGTCTACACTGCAGAGCCTATGCCACAGCCCCCAGTGTAGACGCAACATATGCCAACAGAAGGAGGAGTTCTGCCGGTAAAGTGTAACCCTTCTACCAGTGGCCTTAGGCAGCAACAAGGGCCGGGTCCTTATTTTAGGGGATTCTCTGCAGTTTCTTAATCTTTGGCTCGAACATCCACCAAGTGATCACTACCTATAGCCACTCTAAGGCCTTGGCTACACTTGAACTCTGTCTAATTTATCAACATCCTTCTTGAATTGTGAGCACCAGAACTGGGCACAGTATTCCAGCAGCGGTCACACCAGTGCCAAATATAAAGGTAAAGTAATCTCTCTGCTCCAACTTGTGATTCCTGCTTATGTATTCCAGGATTGCATTGGCTATTTTGTCCATAGCGTTGTTCTGGGAGCTCATATTCAGCTGATGACCCCCAAATCTTTTTTCAGAGTCATTGCTTCCCAGTAGAGGTAGTGACAAGTTCTGAGGTTCTGTGCTGGTTATCAGGTACATTAGCAAATGCGGCAGACATTCAGGCACCAACAGCATAGAGCAGCTACCTACCAAGGTTGGCAAATCTGCCTTAAAGAGAAGTAGCAAACTGGGAATAAGATCAGGGCCGGCTCCAGGGTTTTTGCCGCCCCAAGCGGCGTCAAAAAAAAAAAAAAGAGCCACGATCGTGATCTGCGGCGGCAATTCGGCGGGAGGTCCTTTGCTCCGAGCGGGAGTGAGGGACCGTCCACCAAATTGCCGCCGAACAGCTGGACGTGCCGCCCCTCTCTGGAGTGGCCATCCCAAGCACCTGCTTGGTAAGCTGGTGCCGGGAGCTGGCCCTGAATAAGCTCCCTGCAGCTTTTTCCATTAGAATGCTAGCCTGGAGAGGTTCCTATTTCCTGACCTCTCACAGGGCAAGCAGCAAAGAGTCTATTTGTAGCTGAATGTTAGGGACCTGTGCTTTCAAAGAAGAATATCTCGAGTTCTGATCCTCTATGTATGCAAGTAGCTGATGCCCATGCTGTCTGACTGAATACTGTGCTGGATTTTTATTTCATTACAGTAGGGGATCACGGTAACGCTGTGTGGTGAACTACAAAGATGACAAGCTGACACCAGGCCAGATGGAAAGCTTTTTGGTACTGCATATTTTACACTGAGGCATCCGGGGGAAATGTTTCATGGAGCATAACTCCCTGCACGTTTGCGGTCTGTCCTTCACTCTTGTCTGTTCATAAACGAATCCAACATGTATATTTCATTACAGGTCTCTAAGAAGTACAGTGAGATTGATGAGTTTTACCAAAAGCTGACTGCCCACTACCCACAGGCATCTCTTCCACCATTACCCAGGAAAGCTCTGTTTGTCGGGGAATCTGATATCCGAGAACGAAGAGTGGTGTTCAATGACATTATGAGGCTCATCGCCAAAGATTTGGAACTAGCAACAAGTCCTGAATTACTGGAATTCTTAGGTAACTAAAATAATTATATTGCACATGCACGCATGCATGCGTACACAGGCGCACACACACACACACCTGTTAAAACGATATTAAGTCAAGCACTCAAAAGTTAGGAAATACTAGAATTAAGGTCTTCTGTGTAACCTTAATTCAGCCCCCCTTGTGCATATGCATTATGGTACAATCTTTAATGACATGATCACATGCTATTTTTTCCTTGCCTCATTCATTGCACAGGATGGACCTGCTCTGGAGATGAATGAGGGCTGCATATTGAAGAATCCGAAGAAGTGAGGTTTTTACTCACGAAAGCTTATGCCCAAATAAATCTGTTAGTCTTTAAGGTGCCACCAGACTCTTTGTTGTTTAAGGAGGCTATTGTCTATAGACCTTGCTTTATTTGTTGCTGAAGTTGGAAGATGTGTAATGAAAGAAGCAGGGGACTGCAGGAAGAGAAAGGATGGTCTCATGGTTCAGGCAGTTGAATGCTGCCCTGGAGAATTGGATTTTGCTCCTGCCCCTGCCGCAGGGTTCCTGTGTGATCTGGACAAGCCACTTAAAGCAGTCTTTTCACAAGTGGTCACTAATTGTGTGTTCCTCATTTTCTGGATGCCTGACTTGAGATACTGGGGTCTGATTTGTAGAAATGCAGAGCACTCACAGCTGCAACTGAAGTCAATGGGAGCTGTGCCAGGAACATATAAAATGCTGTATAATGCTCTGAAAAAACGGGCCCTAGGCATCTCAGATTGGGCATCCAATATTAATGAATGCTTTTGACTCTGATCTCTTTGTGCCTCAGTTCCCCATCTGTAAACATAGGATAATACACCCACTTTCCTCGCATAGGTGTTGTGAAAATCAATTAATTAATGTTTGTGAAGCACGTGGATACTACAGTGATAAATGCCATAGGAAAGCCCATGAGGAAATTAATAATTCTGTCTTCATGGTAGGATTTGAACAGTGTGCAATAAATAAGGTCTGGGGCCACGCAATGAACAATGAGGAGAAAAGACAATATTGAATAGCTGCTCACTAAATGAATGAAGCAGAGGGTCCTGTGGACAACTGAACCCGCGCTGTACAATGGTTGGAGATGAGGGCTGTGTATGTCAGCGTCTCTGCGTATCTGTGTGTTTTCATTGGTACATCTTGAAGTAAATTAACTACCGTATTATATATAACAAATTCCCACAGAGTTTTAAAGCTGCATCTGAGTAGCCTATTATGAAAATGCAATAAATAAAATAATTAATAAATAAAATCCACCATTCTCCCATGTGCTCCCCAGAGCTGTCTCGTGTACCCCCAGGGGTATGTGTACCACAGTTTGGGAACCTCTGTTCTAGTGGGCACAGTCTCTTCTACCCATTTTAGATTTTTATTTATGTGTGCGAATTGAAGAATTGTACCACATACTTATCTCAACTTCATTTTTCATGCAGTCCAGGATTGTACTTTTAGTTTTCACTCTCTGTTGGGGTTTGACCTGAGAGCAGTCCAGATATGTTAAGTCAGTGTCAAATATTCAGATCTAGAGGTGCATATAATGCCATGTTAGTGGATAGGGGGAACTAACTCTCCAATCCAGATTGCTGGATATAGTTGACAATAGCTGATTATAAAGCTAGGAACACATTCCCCAAGGGAACAAGTGGAAGAAATTGACAAAAAAAGTATGGCTGTGAGTTTAAATTGGCATGCTCAGTTCTTCGTGCATTATTGTTTTTCGCAGGGACAAAATCTACTAGTGTCATTGACTTGAAAGGTAAAAATGTTCCTGAGGAGGAGGAGAAAGATGAAGAAACCGAAGAGTTAGATTTCTTCAAAGAGGAGAGGACATCTGACATAATCCCTCGGTTTGGATTAGTAAAAGATCAAGATGCCAGAAAAGAGGAGGAAGAGGAGGAAGAAGATGTAGATCCTCTTGGCATAATCCGGTATGACTGTCTTCTTCCTCTGTTTATGCCATTTTTACGTAGAGTATACGGGCCAGGTTTCACTTACCCTATTGAAGTTGGAGTTGCAACAGTATAAACCCAGTGTGGAAGCATTTTTATTATGGTGTCCACGTGTGGGCTTTCCCGTTCTTCTTCCTGTCTCCGAAGAGCTCATATGCTCCTAAGCATAAGCGACAGTATCTGGAGACTCTAAATAATTAAATCAAGACCTACTTAGGTAAACAAACCTAGATACCTACTTATCTTGTAATTCTAAGGCAATTATTTTCTTTATTTAAATCTGAAATCCCTCACTAATTCCCAAAACCACTTCTAAATTGCAACAGAAACCCTGCGGCTAAATTGGCTTACCTCTGTCGCCAGGATTGTCAGCAGTGACAACAGCAATATTGTGGATTGTCAGCAGTGCCCAACTTGAGGTAATTTAAAGGATCTTGATATTCAGAAAATGCTAAGCACCCTCCTCTGAAAATCAGGCTCCTTTAAGGTGTGTCAAGTCAGACACCCAAAATCACCAGTTACTTCTGAAAATCTTGGCTTAGGACTTTAATACTGCTCTGACCTGGTTCCTCCCTAGGATGGCGACATGGTATGGACCTTTCCTTTTACTTCTCCCACTTAAATCTGAACATGATTTAACCTAAGGTCATTCCTGAGCCTGGGTCTCCCACGCTGCAGTCGGGCCAAGCAGAAATGTTTAATTCTGGAAGCATGTTTTAGAGTTCATTGCCACTATTAGAACAAGTTGCAATTACTAACTTTCAGACATTGTTATTATTACTTAGTGCATTTCATTCCTTGCTTGTCATTGGAATATTTTAACCTTTACTCATTTAGCAATTGAACAGGTTCTTTGCCAAGTATCCAAATTATTTCTTGTTTTTTTTTTTTTTAAAGATCAATTTTTTTAAATGGTTAAATTAACGTTTACAATGAGACTCTAGGTATAGCAATACTTCCCGCAAAATGATCCCCAGCTGGTGAACTTACAAAAGAAGCTGTCCTTTTTTGGATAGGAAAATGATCTTTTGAGTTAGAAAATGTATTGTTGGATTCCCTACTTACACCAAAGATAAGATGGAAAGAATTCACAGTGCCAAAACAAACAAGAAGTTTGCTTTTCTGTTCTGCGGTGGTTTGACTTGCGTCTAAAAGTCTGAATCTTTGGATCTCTTTAGTGTATTGAGGGATGACCAGATCTGGCACTTAATCCCCATGTAGCTTCCTGTTCAACACTTCCTACCAAAGCAACATTCTTACTGAAATCAATGGAGTTTTGCCCAAGTAAGAGCAAATAAGGCACTTAAAAATATGTACTCCGCTACAGTGGGAATCTCTGCATTGTTGGTGAATTTTTTAAAAAATCAAATGCTTTGAACAGTAAACTCAAGTTTAACAGGTGGCTGTTCTGGCATCCAGCTAATCTGGTTCTTTTTTTTTAAAAAAAAAGTTGTGCACAAAGCACCAATATTAAGGGTGTTATAAAGCCAGAAATTTAAAGTTGAAATGATCAGCCTGAATCTGATCTTATGCTGCTGTTGCACTGGTGTAACTCCACCAGCTTCAGTGGAAGTAACTCCCATTTTACACCAAGGAAATGTAGATCAGAACCAGGCCTCATGTCTTGAGCAGCTCCTTTTGTGCCTGCATTGCTGATCTTGTGCTATATATCTTTATTTATTATTATTATTTATTTGTATTACTGTGGTACTTAGAAGCCCAGGACCCCATTGTGCAAAGCACTGTACAAAAACATAAATAGGTGCTGAACCCTGGCTTCAGGCACTCTGCCATAATTAAATTTCACAGTAACATCTCAAATAAAATGGCCTGGTTTTTACCACTATAAAATATATAAATACCAGCCATTTACTCCCCTCCCCCACAGCAAATAACATCTGTACATGTTGATAGCCTGTAGATACGTTTTACAGTCTCCCACTGTTCTGGGTCTCCTATGAATGAACTATGTAAGGTCCAGAAAGAAAACCCAGTCCCTGAGATGAAGGCAGATCTTCAGCCTTAACTCTGGAGTTTTCTGCCCCTTGTCGGTTGTAATGTTTTATCTGCACGTGTGAATGTAAAGGTCCAATTGGCTCTGGAGCAATTATGATGTAAATGTACAAGTTACTTTTTCAGAGGTGGATTTTGCAAACTTCCTAGATAACACTGGCTTCTTCATATATTAGGGGAAATTATCATAGAACTGGAAGGGACCTCGAGAGGTCATCTAGTCCAGTCCCCTGCACTCAAGGCAGGACTAAGTATTATCTAGACCAGTGGTTCCCAAACTTGTTCCACTGCTTGTGCAGGGAAAGCCCCTGGTGGGCTGGACCGGTTTGTTTACCTGCTGCGTCTGCAGGTTCGGCCAATTGTGGCTCCCAGTGGCCGCGGTTCGCTGCTCCAGGCCAATGGGAGATGGTACAGCCCAGCTCAGGGGTCCCCTGCTCAGTGTGCACTGCGCTGGGTCTGGCCCATCGACTCCGAGTCCGTGCTGCCCCCAAGGCAGTGCTGCTGCTGCCCCCCGCTGGGAGCCCCCCACCGCTGGGATCCAGGGTCCCCCCGGCAGCGCCCCCTCCCCACATGTCGTCCACCCCTCCTCCCCTGGGGACGCCCCGGTGTGCGGGGTCCCAGCGCCCCGGGAGCTCCGGCCGCCCCTTTCCTTCCACGTGTGGCCCAGCCAGGCCTGATGTTCCGCTCCTTGCCGCGGTGTGGGTGTGAACTGGGCGCCACCCACTGAGGCGCTTTTACTGACGGGGCGGCGCTCCGGGTCGTTGGCGGCACCTCGGCGGCGGGACCTTCACTCGCTTCGGGTGTCCTCGGTGGCGCTGAAGCTTCATTGCCGAAATGCCGCTGAAGACCCGCGGAGCGAGTGAAGGTCCCGCCACTGAGGTGCCGCCGAAGACCCGGAGCGCTGCCCCGTCAGTAAAAGCGCCACAATGGGTGGCGCCTTTTTTTTTTTCCGCTCCCCCTCTTCCCTCCACCTGGCTACGCATTCTTATGTCTGTCATATGGATCTGCTCTGTCTCCAGTGGAGTCTGCTCTCTGCAGGAATGCGGGCAACAGATGATTTTAGAATTTTTTACCTTTCTTTCCTGATGCAAGGGGGAGTGTTTCTGAGGGACCAAAATTGGACATGTCTCAATTTTGGTCCCTCAGAAACACTCCCCCTTGCATTCTCGCTCCTCTTGTCCTCCTTCCCCCGCATGAATTCACAGTTGTATTTGGTCTTATGTTAGCAGTTTCTTGTGGGTCTTTGGTAGGATGACCATATTTTCCCAAAGGGAAAACAGGAGACCCCCAGGCTGGCCCAAGCCCTCCCTGAGGTCCCCCAGCCCCCATGCTCTTGGGCTGGCCCAAGCCATTCTGCCACCTGCATGTGAAACCCCCCCCCATCTGATGCCCCCTACTACCTGCCTGTGACCCCCCAACCTGGTCCAAGCACCCAGCTGCCTGCCTGCACTCCCTTGTGATCCTCTCTACCCCCCTAGAGCTGGTCTGACCCCCACTTCTCCCCTGTGCACAAGGCTGGTCTTCCAAGCCCCCCCACCGCATGCGGGATTGGTGGTCCGAGCCCCCCTGTCACCTGCCTGCAGGGCTGGTGGTCCAAGCCATCCCCCCACCCCCATTGCACGCCCGTACGTTGGGCTGCCTGAGGCCCTCCCATGTAGGGCAGGCTGGCCAGCCTGATCCACTCTTCCTAGCCCTCCCTCCAGTGCAGGGCTGGCATTGTCATGACCCCCCACGTTCCTCCACACCCCATGTGCAGCGGGGGGGGGGTGGGCAGGCTGTGAGGTGAAATGCTGCTCACAACCTGCTCCCACTGCCCCCTCCGCCCGGGGGAGCAGGGAGCACAGCAGGTGCACGGAGGAGGAAGGGCACACCTCCCCCATGCAAGGTGGGAGCTGATGGCAGCGAAACTGGAGTGCTGCCCAGGAGGGTGGCGGGGCAGGTGCAGCAGCAGGAACGGGGGGAGTGGTGGAGCCTGGGCTGCTCCTGGCCGTGTTGTCACTGCCCATCCCTGGCACTGGTGTCGCTGCTGCCGCTGGAGAAGGCTGCAAGGGAGATTCCGTCGCGGGCGTGCGCTGGCGAGAGCAAAAGGGGGTGGCAGGGCCGCTTGCTGCCCCCCGCTGCTGGCTCTGTGCTGCAATCCCAGAAAATACGGGACAATTTGCCCATATTTAACAAAAAGTCAGGATATATGGAAGAATGCTTAAATACGGGACTGTCCCATTAAAAACAGGACATTTGGTCACCCTAGTCTTTGGGCCCTAGCTAGCAAGGTGTATGATCTCTCCTTTGAATCCAGTTGAACTCTCCCACATCAGCAACGACTCTGCTGCTCTGTCCCATTCCCTTCTGCCAGGGCACTATCATTAGGAACTGGGGCCAAGGCAGCAAGGAAAGGGAAAGGCCCATGTTACAAGGTGGTTGTTTAAATGTACTTTGGACAAGAAAAACAAGCAAAGGAGAACTCCTTTCAAATGCTGTATTTTCCTAGCGTGCAGTTGTAGGGCAGTATGTACGTCCAGCTGTGAAGCCTGTAGAGTTCTAAACAGGCAGATCTTTATTTGCTGTCAATTGTTGAGTCACCAGTGAAGGTTGCAAACCATGCTTGGACATCACTGCTGCCAAGTGACACAAATATTTGTGCTGATTCCAATCCAGTTGCTGTCGGAACTGCAACTTACAAACCCCATTAAACAACCCTTCCATTCCTCCTGTCCATTCACTCCTCTTGTGAAACATTTTAGGGCAACAACCTCAAGAGATTTTCAAATTGGAGACAGTGGCTTGGTGCCATAGCTATTTTTTTTTAACTGTGGCGTGTGTATTGCTGATCCGGAGAGGGGCTGAGCCACTCCCCTTTAAGCCAGTTTCCTTTGGCTTTATTTGGAGCATCAGTTCTCAGCCTCCTGGGATCAGTTCTAAAAAATCTTTGATTAAATGTTTTTCTGGATAGGCTCCCCTGCTGTTTTTAAACATCTGACATAGCATTTCTGTTCCCTTTCAAACCTAATAGATAGGAGCAGGGGAGAGGTGCTCTCATTCCTCTAGGAATTTTATTGCTATAGTTTAGCTGTATGTCTGTTGATACAGCTTGATCTATATTTTAGCTGTGTTCATTTCTTGCATAGCCCCTTGATTCAGATCCCATCATGGGCTTCCCCTTTCCTTCTGCATCAAAACTGAGGTCCTTAAAGGCTTTTCACAGCCTGACTCCCACCTGTTTCATCACCTTCTGTTCCTTATTTGTCTTTCTTTGCTATGTAACTTTTTGCCCCCATTATGGACTCCTCCCACCAGGGGCGGCTCTATGTATTTTGCTGCCCCAAGCACGGCAGTCAGGCGGCTTTCGGCGGCATGCCTGCGGGAGGTCCGCTGGTAATGCGGATTCGGCGGCATGCCTGCGGGCGGTCCGCCAGTCCCGCGCCTTCGGCGTACCCGCCGCCGAATTGCCACCGAAACCGCGGGACCGGCGGACCTGCCGCAGGCATGCCACCGAAGGCAACATAACTGCCGCCCTCACGGTGGCCGGCAGGCCGCCCTCCGCGGCTTGCTGCCCCAGGCATGCGCTTGGTGCGCTGGTGCCTGGAGCCGCCCCTGCCTCCCACTGTTCGTTTCCCTGTTGCCTCCTAGGCCTGGATCCCACTCCCTGACGCGGTCTGTCATTCTTGTACATCGTCCCTGCTTTAATACGCTTTGTCCAAGAGACCTATAAACCCTCTGGGGGAGGACAGTGTAGATATAAGATATAATAGAAGTATCAAAGTTGGAATTTGTTGCAATAGGTCCCTCTGCTTTTGAAAGATTGCCATGAGATCTTCAGTGGATCCTATTCCTTGTTTAATATTTTAACATAACAAACAATAAAATTTGCCACACGCTTTCTGTGTATATAAGGGTGGGCGTGGGAAGATTATTTAAAAACAAACAAGCAAAGCCTGCTTCAGAACAAAACAGAGTTGAGCTAATAAGCCACATGCTAAACCCCATGGCGCCCTCACTCCACTTCTGGCACTGCTTCATCTCTCATTAATTGCTGCGAGAGTCAGAAAGGGATTTTTCTTGTCCAAGCGGAGCATGATGTAATTGGTGTGGAGTGCTATACAGGGGATTGGATGGCTCAGGGAGTGGGTCATGGGTTACAGATAGGGCCCTACCAAATTCACGTCTGTGAAAAATGCGTCATGGACCGTGAAATCTGGTCTCCCATGAAAGCGGGTCTTGTGTGCTTTTACTCTGTACTCTACAGATTTCACAGAGGAGACCAGTATTTCTCAAATAAGGGGTGCTGACCCAAAAGGGAGTTGTAGGGCGTGGGAGGTTGCAAGGTTATTTTAGGGGGTGTCAGTATTACCATCCTTACTTCTGTGCTGACTTCAGAGCTGGGGGGGCTGGAGAATGACGGCTGCTGGCTGAGGGCCCAGCTCTACAGGCTGCAGAAGTAAAGGTGGCAATACAATCCCCTGCCTTCCTTACTTCTGTGCTGCTGCTGGCGGTGGCTCTGCCTTCAGAGCTGGGCACCGCTCTCAAGCCGCCTAGCTCTGAAGGCAGCGCCGCCGCCAGCAGCAGCGCAGAAGTAAGGGTAGCAGTACCGCAACCCCCCCCACAATAACCTTGCGACCCTCCCCTCACAACTCCTTTTTGGGTCAGGACCCTACAATTACAACACCGTGACATCTCAGATTTAAATAGCTGAAATCACGACATTAACAATTTTAAAAATCCTATTACTGTGAAATTGACCAAAGGGGATCCTGAATTTGGTAGGGCCCTAGTTATAGAACCTTTCCTCTGTGGGTCCTCTCAAACAGTGTTGCTGTGTGGATGTGCTGAAGAACCAACCATCTTCTGTAACTCATGCTCCCTGTAATGGTTTCTTCCTCAGTACAAATATGCTTCCTGAAGGTCACAGCTCAAGTCTGGTTAGGTGCTTGGATTTGAATTTGGGAGTTCCTGACTCCCACTCCCATGTTTCATCCACTGCTGCTCATTCAGGATATCAAATTTGGCAGCCAAATGCAAAAAGAGAAGTAGTGAATAAGCATTCTGAATTGGATGCCACAGCTCTCAAATTGGCATTGAGAGCTGTGGCATCCAATTCAGAATGCTTTTTCACTATTTGCTACATGGTGCTAACCATGTAGCAAAATGTCTGCTCTATGATAATTTAGGAACCTAAAATTGGTCTCTATGTATTCCTTTTTTTCCAGATATAATTAATTGCTTTCCTATTCCTTGGACAAATTTCAGTTTCTCTGTCAGTGAGGGACCAATATCGGAGCAAGCGTTTAGCAAGGGCACATTCTGCTGCTGCTTGTGCATCTCTTGATCTATTGTTAAATTTCTGGTTATAAAAGATCCTCTGGTCATTATTTCCCAGGCTCTGGGGAGAATTGCTGTTGTACTCTTAAGCAGTTGCCATATTTTAGCACAGCGGTATGTGCATTTCATAGATGGATAGAGTTATTCCAAATTTATGTATATAATTAAAGTTTGTAAAGCACTTCAAGATCCTTTGGGAAAGAATTTAAGTAAATTATTTTTAGTATGCTTCATTTTCCTACTGATTAGACCCTGGAATATATTTGGTAGTGCTTATAAATAGGTTATATAAACACAAAAATTACTTTCTCATCCCAGAGGATTACAAAGAGCTATGCAAATTTAAACGGCACTCTGTATAGCGTGATCTCTTCATCCATAATAAAAATGCAGCTACCTCTGGGGTAAAACTCAGTGATTGTTTACTACTTTATAGCACCACCCCATTGCAGCCTAGGAAAAAAAGTGGAGAAAACCTTATCCAAGGGAAATGCTGGGAGAATTGTAGGTAGATGTAATAGAAGTATCTAAGTTGGAATTTGCTGCAGTAGGTACCTCTGGTTTTGAAAAAAATGCCATGAGATCTTCAGTGGATTCTATTCCTTGTTTGTAATATTTTAATGTGTAAAACAATAAAATTTGCCACCCACTTTATATATTGAAGAATTGCAGAGAACCAAATAACACCAGTTAATAAAACTGCAATAATATTGCTACTAGTTTGAACAGACTATTAAATAATTTCTATAATCCTTTTGGCAAACCTCACTGTTGTTTTCCCTCGTTCTATGGTTCTTTCTTCTTATTTAACAATAATATAGACAGTCACCTGTAGCTATGTAGAATAAAACATAACATGAAAATCAAACAGAAGCTACAGAAAACAGCCTTGCAAGCATAGAGGACAAGTCTTAGGCCTGGTCTATACTACCCGCCTGAATCGGCGGGTAGAAATCGACCTCTCGGGGATCGATTTATCGCGTCCCGATGGGACGCGACAATCGATCCCCGAATCGGCGCTCTAACTCCACCAGCGGAGGTGGTAGTAAGCGCCGCCGACAAAAAGCGGCAGAAGTCGATTTTGCCGCCGTCCTCACAACGGGGTAAGTCGGCTGTAATACGTCGAATTCAGCTACGCTATTCACGTAGCTGAATTTGCGTATCTTAAATCGACTCCCCGCTGTAGTGTAGATGTACCCTTAGGCTAACTGATGTAAATATGTAGAAAGCAGCAGATTCCTTAAAAGCTGTGCAGGGTAATTTCACAGCTAAACAAAATCCAAAGTCCCTTTATACTCCAGCTTTGTTATGAGAGCCAAGCATGATGTAATTGGGCAGCTTTTAAACATGTTTTGTCTCATGGGCTTTAGCATAATGGGTTGACTCAAGCCCTCAATTAGAATTTTTAAAAAAGCATTACCTCATTGATTAGCCTGATGTCTGTACTGAGCCTCAGGAAATGTTTAATCAATAGATCTAGGGAACTGCTTTCTAACTGAGACAAATTGCTAATAGGGGATGAATTTCAGTTACCTGTTGTTTTCTATTTAATGAGTTTAAATGAATCATTTGCTTTGAAAGAAGCCTGTTTGTGGGAGTGAATGTTCCTTCAGTTTAAATCCCTGTGGCAAATCTTGCATCCCCATCCATCTGAACAATTAAGCGCCCAACCCAACAGGCTGAACGGTTGGTTCTATGGTCTCCTGGAACAACATACTTGCTACAAAGATATTTACCCTATTTTAAAGGCCCAAAGAATTGGCCATTGTAAAATGATTTTGGGGAGCAAACCATAAAACATTTCCAGAAGTGCCATTAATTGTCTGGTATAACGATACAGTTATTAGCTGGTGCAAATTACAGCAGCCTAGGATCAGATTCTCCTGTGGTAATTGGATTGATCTGTAGTCTGGTGACACACTCTGGAACTTTTCCCATCTAGACTGCCAGCTCAAGGAGGAAGAATGGCCTTGTAAAAGTACAGAGCTTAAAGTACAAACTGGGAATTGGCACATCTAGGTTCTGCTCCTGGATCTGGCATAGGGTGATCTTGGGTAAGTCATTTAACAGCTGTATGCCTTGGTTTCCCAATGGGAAAACAGAGGTTAATACTTACTTTGTAGGTGGGTTTGTGAGGCTGAATTCAGCTCTGCCAAAAGCTTTGCGATCCTGTAATGGAAGGCACTCTAGAAATGCAAAATCAAATCCAGGCTGTTATTAACGACGATGAAGGGCATTGAAGTTCATGGGAATCTTTCCATTAACTTCAGTGGGTTTTGGATCAACCTCCAAATGCTTTTTCACGTTGAGCGGAATATCTAAAACGCACGGCCAGCCTCTGTCCAGATCCTAGTAGACGGGTGTGACTGTCATTGAAAACTACTGCAGCCATGACGAACACCCCTGTGGCAGTCTCAGGAGAGAGGACAAGGACTGATCATGTGTGAAGCAAGTTCAGGGTTGAGGAAGTTTGCCTAGCAGCAGGCGGTGCTAGATGTCCTCCTATGACAGGATGGGACTCACCACTGCGGCGCCTCCTGCTGGCTGTCCTGGGGATTAGCTATGTACACCAGTGTGCCCTCTTCTGGTGATGTCTCGCCACCATCGCTTCTGCTCCAGAGACCCACGTCACTCCCAGGACTGCAGCGTCTTGTTCGGGACACAGCCCTCTGGGTGTGCCACACTCTGTGTTCCCTCCCGCTTCCAGGGGATAGTATCGCAGTCCCTCAGTCCAGCTACTTCCTCAGTGGCAAGTGGGAGTTGGGACCCAGGCCTGCCCACTACTCCAGGTCCTGGCCCAGGGACCCTGCAGATGGCCGCTGCTTGCAGTGCCCCCTCCAACTGCTCAGTAGATTTCCCTGGGCCTCTTCCCCGCAGCCCCAGCACCCTCTTTGCCTTAGGGCCTTAGCCTGCAAATGTCTGCAGCCCACCAGGAGCTGCCTTTAGCTCCCTGGGTCTCTGCCCGCAGCACTGCTCTGTCCAGGGTGCTTGCTGCCTTCAGCCTGTAAGGCAGCCAGTCCACCTCCCTCCTCAAGCTCCAAGGAGTGACTGAATCTGCTGTGTTCTGCAGCCCTTCTTATATGGGCCAGCTCTGCCCTGATTGGCTGTTCCTTGCAGCCCCTCTCGGATTGGCTGCCTCCTATGCAGCCTCCTAAGGGCTCTATTACCCCCTTAGAGCCCAGTGTGCTGCAGGCGCCCCATCACACCTCCCAGTAGTTCAAGATGTTTCGTGGGCACAAAAAGGAAAAATAAATACATAAATGAAAAAGTCCCCAGGTGGAATTTTAAGGCTTTTATTCTAACATTTGATTAACTATAGGCTGGGAACACAGTGTTTGGTAGGACTTAGGACAAGAAGCAGTGGACCAAGTGCACATTTGCTAAAATCCCTCACGTAAATAACTAAATTCTTGAAACAGTCCATTTATTTGAATCTGTACTAGGTTTGCTACCTCCAGTGCTGCTTTCCCTCGCAACTCTGCAGTTAGCCAAACATGGTAGCTAAACTGGTTGGAGCAGCCAAGCAAAGAGATGATTTCCAAACCGATTCTGTGCCCTCCTTTGTTGAACTGCAAATATTTTTGTCTGGAATAGTGTTTACTTAGAGAGTCTTGAAAGCTTCCTTGAACACACAGCACTGCCTCTTGACCTCATAATAACTTTACAAGATTATCTCAATCCGTTTGCTAAAGAGGTCTTGTTTTTCAATTCTGTGAGAGGTTTGCTGCTTGCAAACTTCTAGCATGGGCCGGACCTGAGTGGAATGAGCTTGTCAGAGAAGTTCTTGCTCGAGTACCACTTGAAAATGAGGTTTAAGCTCCTAAATCAGTTAGGCATTGTAATGCTGAGCACAAGTAATGCATAGATACCTTTTAAGAATCTAGGCCTTGAGGTCTAAATCAGCTCCAACCGAGTCTGTCCATTTATTTCAAGGGCAATGAGATTTGACCCTCTATTGTTGTTATTTATTACTTGTATTCCAGTAATACTTAGAGGCCTGGGTCCCACTGTGCTAGGCACTATACAAATATTATAAACAAGCAGTCGCTTCCCAAAAGAGTTTACAGTTTAGTTTATGAATTAAGTAGAGAGCAGGACAGGTGGTCCAGTGTGTGCAGGGGGCACTAACCTGGGACTCTGGAGAACTGGTTTTCGAGCTGGATGGAGAAAGATAATTCCATTTCATGGAGGATTTGGCTATTTTGTAGTTACCAAAAAAAAAAATTTAATTCTCTGCAAAAGGGGATGGAAGCCGTGGGGTCCCCGACTTGAGGGCAATCTGCTTCAGAGCTGCAGACCCTGGCAGCCTGGGCTCGTCAGTCTGGGCTGCTGAGAAGCCAGGCAAGCAAGCTAGCAGGAAGCCAGCCAGCTTCCCATAAGAACCTTGGCCAGTTTCTAGAGAAACTTTGTCTAAATCAAACCATCTCTGTTGAATGTTTTGATTTCAGTAGGCCATTCCACTGAAAAACTGCATAGTATTTCCAACCAATTCTAACTGGTTTCAATTCTCTGCTCTGTCACAGACTTCCTGTGTGACCGTGGGCAAGTCACTTAGCCCCTCTATACCTCAGTTCTTGTCATGGGGTTTGCACCCCACACAAGGCCTGAAGGGGTTAAGGTGGCTAGGTGGGCCAATTAACTGCCTAGGCTGCACCTGGAGGAGGAGCCATGGGGCAAGGACTAATTAGAGATGAGGCTTATCTGGACAGGAAGAGGAGGGACCTGTATAAAGCCCAGCAGCTGAGGGCAGATGGGAGAGTGAGGCTGTGGTCACTTTCAGGGTTGGAGAGAAGGCAAGGTAGGAAATAGCCCAGTGATATAACAGTAAGGTTCAGGACTGTGCAGACCTTGGCTGCTTGTTGTAGGGTCTCTGGGCTGGAACCCAGTGTAAAGAGTGGGCCTGGGTTCCCCTGCCAGGCACTGCCGAAGTGGCACCATTAAGGGGGGGAGTGAATGAGAAGACTGCCTAGGTCAGTGGGCCGTGAGACACTTTGGTATCCCAGAAAGGAAGGACTACGGTGACTTGGCCAGAGAGCCAAGCCACAGAGAGGGTAAAGCCGAGCCCTGAGAGAGTGAGACACAGAGAGAGTGACAGAGTCCAACTGCAAGAAGGGGCATCGGCCAGGCAGAGCTAATCCCAAAACATAGCCAGAAGGAGGCACTACAGCTGTGCGGAGGGCACCCTGTGACAGTTCCCCAGGTGTAAAATGGGGACAGTACGTTCTTACCTCCCAGGGATGCTCTGAGGATAAATACATCAAAGCCTGAGGCACTCAGATGCTACTATAATGGGGTCAGATGCGGAGGTAAGATAGATAGAAGTGGTAATCATTTAAATTTATGTGGGGAAGTTTGAATTTTGATCAGAAACCCTTCAGCTTACGGATCTGGATATGGAAATTCTGTTGATTTTTAGCAGAAGTTCATATAATTTACCCTGAATTAATGACATAGCAAGAATAACTGCTAAAGCAAAAACTAAATGGAGTAGAATTGTTGTTTACATCTTTGCTCTTTTTGTCATCAGCATTTATTCCAAGTAAGGTTGGTTCATTACATCAGGGTAGAATAATCATGTACTTTCTTTACTGCACAGGGCCTTTTGTCCAAAGGATTGCCAGGCATTTTATGAACATTAGTTAATTTATAGCACCGCTGTGAGTAACAGTAGACAAGTGTTATTGGGCCAGATTTTCCACTGATGTAAATTTGCATTGGCTGTACTGGCTGGGCACCAAGTTATACCAGCTGAGGCTCTCGCCCATTATCTCAGTTTTGCAGGTGGGTAAACTGAGGCACTGAAAGGTCAAACTACTTACCCAAGTTCACACACTGAGTCAGCAGCAAGGAGCTCTTCCTGAGCAGGCCCATACACAGCCGCAGGCCTCTTCCCACCTCACTCCCCAGTGCAGAGATCGCTTGGGATTCAAATGCTTGAGGTTTGTACCTGTGAGTCCATGAAAACCTATTTGTGCTCCCTGTCCCTGTTGCCTCTACTCCCTCCCCTCCACCCCCCCAAATCCTTATCCCCAAATGAAGGAAAGGGGGAGGGGAGGAGCCAGCAGTGAGAGACTGTAGCACACCATCAGTTAGCTATGTGGGAACAAGGGGAAAATCCTGTAATAAATCATACGGCTGTTGTGTAAAATAATAATTCTCTGGGCATATGGAACCATAGAGGCCTTGCTGAGCTGATCTGTCTCCAGTCTCTGCAACGCGCTGCTGGAATAGCAAGTGTTACTGCACATTATCTGATCCTGCGGAGGTTATTGTCGATAGAAAATATGTTTAGAAATTGTGTTTTAGGAACTGTGCCATGAAAAATAGGCATAGCATAAAATACGCCCCACAGCTGTTCCTTTCTGATGTGTTAAACAAAGCTCTGTGTGGGTTCTGTTGGAGCTAAGATGGAACTTTTTTGCTTTTCCCTTCCCAGAGTGTGACTTCTTCCTATCCAGATTTATTATTTGATTATACAGTAGGAATTGATCTATAGAGAGGACAATAAATCTATTCTGACTTTGAGAGGTTAATTACAAACTATACTGTGGATATTCATTTTTCTTTTTGAAAGCAGTGATGATTACTATATATGCCCTTTTTAACCATGGTTTTGATCTTTTCATGTTAAACTGAGACTCCTGCCTGGGACTTGATGGTTCTGAGCCATTAGGAAAGGGATGCAGAGCCCATTATGTTAACACTGTATGTTTGAAGCTAGTCCAGGCCCAGTGACAAATATTCATTACAAAGTACCACAGCAGGTTACACACTTAGCAGAAGAGAGGCCAGGCGGCGGAAGCACACTTACTCCTAAAGTGGTCCATTCTGGTTAGCACTGAGAAAGCTGGTGGAGCAGTATGGGAAGTTTGTACTGTCTGTGCCAATGAGGTATCTGTTCAATGAATAAATAAGACACAGTCTCTGGGTCTGTCCTTTGGGTGTTTTACAACCATGCTAAGTTAACTTTAAAAATACTAGTCTGTTTTGGAAAGCACCAATAATATATTGCAGCTGGAGCACACAACACACCTGGGAGGTAGGTCATGCTGTTGTTATTGTAGAGGTGAGTAACAGTCACCAAGATAGTGACCTGTCCAAGGTCTCACAGGAGTCCGTGGTGGAGCTGGGAGTCTGATGACTAGACAGACATTTTGAGACTATTGTGTTATGCTCTGTCAAGGGGGTTGAAGGTTGGGTTCAGACTTCAGATGCACTTAGGCCTGAGTTCAACAAAACGCTTAACTATAAGCATGTGCTTAAGTGCTTTGCTGAACAGGGATGAACTTAAATACATATTTAAAGGCCTTAATGCTGGTGAAGACTTGGCCCTGTTGTACATGTCATTCACTTGTAATAAAAGTTGCTGTTTGCAGCACTCTATCATCAGTACTAACCCTTCTGTGGAGGCAATGATGGTGCCTCACTCATTACCTTGAGAAAAGGTGGGCGCAATGGCCAACTGGAGAGAGGAAGCAAGGAGGCTAGTCTAGTAGCATCAGTCCTGGCTGGAGAATGGAGTACTACCATAACCCATTACATTGTGGAGCACTGGCATTTGGCTCTCATTCTTAGGGCTTATCTACACAGGGTATTCATGGGGAAATTCGTGTGAAATTGCTAGGATGTGAATTTAAAACACAGTGGATATTCCGACTAAGTCTCCATGTGGACACTCATTCCACACTTAGTGCCTTTGTGCAGTTTAGGTTGAATTATTCTTCATTTAAAGGCCTGATCTTGCCAGATGCAGAGGGCAAACTGAATTTCACCAAATAGGGTCCTATGACTCCATATAGCAGCCAATTATCCAACTATTGTGATTCCATATACAAACCTCATGTGCCCATGTCCTGAAATTATTTACATGCAAAATGCAAAGGTTTGTGGGTTGAGAAGTGTCAGAGTCACGTATATATGAATCTAATTCTAAAAGCAATGAGTCAGTGAATTGTGTTGTCTATCTCTGCCAAGAAAGGAAAATGATAAACTCCCTGCATGGGCAGAGTTAAGGAGGGTTGGTGCCTGGCTTGAGAAGTGTCGACTTATCTCTGTATTTCCTCAGTTTTGAACATGTGAGGAAGGCTTTTTCCCCTCTAACATGAATTGTTGCATCTATACATACAATCTTAATGAAGTCTTTTGTGTGAGAAATAGAATTTTATTCTTGCATTGGTTTTATTCATGACCTTAGGGGCCCACATACAAATTATTTCTCGGATCCATTGCACGGATATTCATTTTTTTAAGTCCTCACTTTTGAAAAGCTGTTAAATTCACATTACAAAAGCAGATTGTTCAGATGATCTCTTGACTGGCAGGGAGTCAGTAGTTGGTGACCAACCACCAGTGTGTGCTGTTCTGTCTACATTCACACCATCACTTAGCTCCCACAGTGTTCCGGTGTGTCTTGCTTTATGTTGTTTCCTGCGGAGCCATTACTCGGTTTTGGCAATTGGTTCATTCTATCTAGTGACACAGCAGTCAAAACAATAAAGAAGAAAACTTGACCCATCTGAAGAGTATGTAGTTGAGGCGAGGGCAGGGAAGACCAGTCTAAGCCAGGTGCTTCCTGGGGCCATATCATCAACTAGTCAAGGTATTATACCTTTAAAATGGTGTAATTTTGTCTACATATACTACCTAGCTGTTGCTGGAATCTGTCCACTGCCTTAATAACCAGCATTTGTCTTGCTTATAACAAGCTACTGAGATGTGGTGTAGCAGGTATATCGGGGAAGTTTTAGACTGGAGCATCCCTTGTACTTTGCCAGAGGTCTCTCTTAGGACGGGGGTGGGACTGTGCATATACCAGGACTAGAGGAGTGGATATCTTGAGATGAGACATGCCAAACCCACGGAAAAAAACCTCAGAAATTGGGTTTGTTTTGGGCTTAATTGGCTTGTGAGTTGCTTGTTGGCTAGTTTTTTGCTTGTAGCTTGTTTCCTCTCTTTTTTTGGTTGGCTCCCAGCTAGGGTGACCAGACAGCAAATGTGAAAAATCAGGACGGGGGTGGGGAGTAATAAGAGCCTATATAAGAAAAAGATCCAAAAATCGGGACTGTTCCTATAAAATCAGGACATCTGGTCAACCTACTCCCAGCAAGCAGGGGCAAGGGGGGAAGAGAGTCAGGTGTGCACAGTGGGCCCACCACAGTCCCAGACTGCACACTGGGGGGGGAATCTAGTCACGTAGAGTGTTGGGGTTCTTAGGGACTGGTTGTTTTGGCCTTGTTTTGAAATGGGATTAACTTGATTTTTGGCTTATTGTGAAAGTCGGGGTGCTTATTTACCACGTGAAAGTTGGCAACTGTGCTTGAGACACAATTTTCCAAGGAACCTCGAAGGCTAGAGTGAGGGTTGGGGCTGGGGGAGTAGAAGGAAACGGGCCCTTTTCTTCTAGGCTTCTCCGTCCACTTTGTACACACAAAATCAGAGATCTTCCCATGTCCCTGGTTCTCGTGTCTGCTCAGCATTTGGATGCAGTAGTGATGGAGCACACTTCGCAGCGAATTCAGTTGAGGGGGCAGCACAGTGGAAATCTTGTCTCTTATGCCAATGAGCACAGCAAGTAATGGAGGGGCTGACTGGCATGTGCAGCAGGAGCCACTGTGGACTGCCAGGAGATGAAGTGCACTGGATGATTAAGCAGCATGAAATTAAACCCCTGCAAAGCAGTTTCTAAATGATTAAGTGCCGCTCTTCTGTAAGAATAGCATCCTGTATTTAGGGCTTGATGTTCAGAGGTGTTGGATTCCTGCAGCTCCTATTGCTTTCACTTAGAATTGTAGGTATTCAGCACTTCTGAAAATCAGGCCCTGGGTTAATTTCACATTCAGATCAATTCCTTGATTGAGTGGTTCTGAAAAATTATTCAAATATGTCTCTAAACTAGAAACAACTGTTATCAGTTTTTTACTCTTTCATTGTTCAAGGAACGGGTCACTAACGCCAGCAATGATTGCTGTTTGCCTTCATCATTGTTATTTTTTAGAAGCTGTAGTAATTCTACTCACTGATATTAAAGGTTTCATTAAATTTGATACCGTAAATGCACACATGTGGAGACCTCGGCATTTCAGGTTTTCCCAACCACATTCACATTTTCCAGCAGAGATATGTGATGTACAAAGTGAAATCTAAAGAGGTGCTAGGGCAGAGTCAAGTCAGAGAGAGATTACCCTGTGTTTAGATTAATATATGACTATAAACTGTTTATTTGTGGACCCTTGTTCTCTCTTTTTGTGTCTGGTGCTCTGAACCTCTCCAGTACACAGTAAATACACGTTTATTAGGTGAGGCGTTTTACATTCTCTCCATATCAACTTAATTGACATAGATCATAAAGCTGCTCAGGACATTTAAAAGAGGAGGACATATAAAGTGTAAGGTTGGTTGGATTTCATTACGTTAGTCACTCCTATTTCCTTGTATATTCTTTTTTTTTTTTTATGGTTAGATCTGTATACAGCATATGCACAGTGCTTTGCAGAAGTGAGATGCAGACCTTGCTCAAGAGTTTACTGTCTAAAGGCCCACACCTGGAACAGTTAGTGATGGATGCTAAATCTGTGTTTGGGATTAAAACATTTGTGAATAACTCCTGTGTAGGGTTGGGCCTACAGCTGGTTGGGAATTTTTTATTTTTTGATGAAACAGCTTTTCATCAGAAAATGCCAGCTCATTGAAAATGAGACTTTTTGCAGGAAAGAGTCTGTTTTGTAGAAGCTTTCATCTGGAAGGTTTCTCGGATCCAGGGTGGAATTTTTGGTCAGAGAGAGAGAGAGAGAGACAGAGACCCCAGAAAACCAATAGCTAAGTGTTAAGGCACTCACTTGGGATGTTGGGAATCCAAGGTTGGGTCTCTACTCTGCCTTATTCAGAGGAGGGACTTGAACCAGCTGCAGAGGAGCATCAAGAAGGCTACATCTGTAGTGGCTTTTGCCACAACAGCATCCCTGCTGCCCAGAGAAGGTGGACCGAGAGGTTTTGTTCTCCTGCCTCATAAGGCAAGAGCAAGGGTTTGGACATATTCAGTATACTATGTCAGACTTTGTCAGTTACCTTTATCAACCAAATTTGTAATCTCATTAAAAAACAATATCGTGTTTGTCTGACAAGACTTATTTTCCATAAAACCATGCTGATTGGTATTAACCTTATGGGACCATCCTCTTAATTCTTTACTGATTGCGTCCCTTATCAGCCTTTCCATGATTTTATCCAGGATTGATATCAAGCTAACCAGCGTAAAGATACCCATGTTGTCCCATTTAACTTTGTTACATATTGGCAAATATTAGCTTTTTAAAAAATTATTCCTCTGGAACTTACCCAGAATTCAAAACATTGTTAAAATATCAACATCAGTGGCTCAGAGGGCTTCTTGGCCAATTCTTTTAAAACCCTCTGGATACAGTTTATCCAGCCCTACAGATTTGAACATTTTTAACTGTAGCAGTTGCTGTTTTAATATCAATCCTAGTTACAGTTGCAATAGAAAGGATTTCATTATCACTGTATGCCGTGAATGTGTCATCCTGATATATTTTGAAAATTTTATCTTGTTAGCCTTAACCTTTAAAACCTTGTTTTAGCCCGTTCCAAATGTCTGGACTGGTTTAGGAGATCCAGAAAGATGAGAAAATATTTCATACCTGGCGGTTTTCTTCCTTTAAGATCTTGTATACCAGTCCAGGTTCCTTCCCTGTGTAAAATAGTACCTGTGTAGATTAAAATCAGAGTTTTCATGGAACTATTCATATTTATGGTTAAAGATATTGGTTATTGTATATCAACAAAAATAGTTTCACTACAGTCGGTTGGAGGTCTGCTTTCAAATGACATAGGAGTGTAGCGTCATTACAAGCTAAGGGCCAGATTTTCTGAAGAGCTCAGCATCCGATAGTTTCCATTCAGAACAATAGAAATTCCTGGGTGCTGAGTGCTTCAGAAAACCTGGCCATGTATTTAGGTTCCTAAATGGGAGCTGAACTCTTGTAAAACTTGCCCTTAATGATTTGTCCCCGGCTGTTGGTTGGTTGGAACTACCGGTATATAATCCAAGAGCAGCCTGGTCCGAAGATCTCAGAGAAGGAAATTTTCCCTCCTTGATAATTTTCTCACTGAAAATTGTTTTCAAAATGAGGGTACTTTTCTACCTTTTATAACTTCTTCTCTTGCTTTTTGAGACCCTGAAAACATTTCAATCACTATTAACTGATTTTTCTGCCTTGGTGTCTGCAAGAAAAGGCCGACGACTCTTTGAGGTGAACTTGCCCTACAGTAAGCGCTTGTCAACATTGCTTAGTGCTGAGCCGTCACTCTGGGTGAGCTGGCTGGCTTAGATTTCCCATTTGGCACCCCGCCTCCCAGGCAGATGAGAATGACCCTTTTGTCTTGTCTGTTATCATACAGCTTCGGAAAGTGAACACTTGGAATAGAGAGAGAGAGCAGCAGATGACATTTTGTTTTCTGTGTGAACCAATGTGCAGAGGCTCTTTGTTTTATAGCAGTGGTTTAAGCTGAAGAAGTGTTAGTATAGTACCACTTTAGTTGTTCAAGCCTGTTTTCTAAATGGAGATTGAGATGCAGGTTTATATTAATTAGCTTTTTCCTTCAAATTATGAATTCGAGTGCTAGTCCTAACATGTTAATATAATTCTTTCATATATTACTGGAAGTTTTTGTTTCCTGCCTGTATTTCGGAAAAAATCATCACCCAGATTTTCAAACTGTGTTAACAATCCAGGCCTGTTTGTTCACTAATTTGCAATTGTGTGTGCAGTCTGAATAATTGTGTTCATAAATATCCATGCATGGAGGTCTGAAAATCTGGTCCTATGGGTTAGGAGTGTCCCTGATACAGCTCTTGAAGTCACTTGTGTGAGTTCCCAAGAGGCTACATCACTTATCCTGTTGTGAGCTCCTTAGGTCTCAGGCCTGTTATCTTTCTGAGGGCTGAGACCAGGAATTTAGGCCATAATTCACTGTGATCATCTCAGCAAGCCTGCCTTCAGTTCAGCACCTGCTGTCTTGTTTTCTCAGGGGCAATGACAGGATTAACCAGTGACCAGTCAGCCAGCTTCCTAAAACTGTGTTGGGCCCAGGATATCAGCGGCACCAGACCCTGCCAGAACAACAGATGCAAAGCCTGCAGTCACATCTCCCCACACAACACACCTTTAGGATCCAAGAGTCCTACTGGATGTACTTCATCCAGTGCCCTAAATGCCCCAATAACAATTGTGTGGGTGAACAAGACGATCACTACGCTATCGCATGAGCTCACAAAAAATTGATAAAAGATGAAAAAACACTGCATCACCTGTGGGTGACACTTTTCACAAAGCGCTCACTCTTTATCTGACCTATCAGTCCTCATCCTCACAGGAAACCTGCACAACACCTTCTAAAGATGAGCCTTGGAGCCAAAATTCATGATGTTGCAAGACTCAAAATCATTGGCTAAATAGACACACTGGATTTGTGGCTTAAGACAGCAATCTGTAACCCACTAACGCCCCTCCCACCCCAAGTTTCCTCCCCCTTTGACTGAAGAGGTGTTAATGGGCCATTTCTGTTCCACCTTGTATTTAGCTGTGACCCTCTGAGCACATTTCCCAGACCTGAAAAAGAGCTTTGTGTAAGCTCGAAAGGTTGTGGCTACATTTACACTACAGCACTTACAGCACTGATAGAGCTGTCTACACTGGCGCTTAGGTTGATGTATCTTATGTCACTCAGAGATGTGGATTATTCACACCCCTGAGTTATACTGAAGTAACCTGTAGACAAAAGTCTGTCTCTCTCTCCCAACAGAAATTGCTCCAATAAAAGATACTACCTCACCCACCTTGTCTCTGTAAACTGCAGATGCAAATAATAGTGCCCATAAAAATGGGTTTAAAATTTGGCCCTTAATGCTTACACAGATGGGTTTTATGTACAGGGTTTTATACAACAAAAAGTGTTAACATTGTTGAGTCTTTTTTGAAGCTCATAATCTTCAAATGTCTTCACTTGATCTCTGAGAACATTCAGTGGCCTAATTAGTATTACACTTATGGAACTCAAAAGGGGTGAAACTGGTAAGGTCAGAACTTTAATAAGGGTATGTAGAAATTATTCTGAAAACCTATTGAATTGAACATAAAGTATCTTAGCTTTAGGGATTTTTTGGGACCACCTTATAGCAGAGGTAACATTTTGTGTTCTATCCCATAGAACTATAGCATGCTTCAGGGCTCCAGGACTCTTTCCAAATGAGTGACAGTTTTCTAATGAGTGTCAGATTTCTAAGTATTTGCTCAGCCTTTGTGCAGAGAGGTCATCACATAGTGTGAAGAAATATGCACAGTGCTCAGCATTTCTGCCTGAACTGTGAGCACTGCTGTGTAGGGAGAAGTGGATGTGTGATAGGACAGGGCCGAGCATAGGGGCTTAAGTGCTTCCCAAGAAATGTAAATGATATGGGCAAGAGTCATTTTTAGGAGTGTCCATTAATCCTACTGCCAATCAGATGCAGTGTCTTATTCAAATAACCTTCAGGTACCAGATACCAAGGTGATGAGTGTAATGTAGATAGATGAGCTCCGTGAAGGAGAAATTAATAACTGAGGCAACCCTGGGATCCAGACATAGAAATACTTCTGAAGGTTCCCAAGGATGGCAGAGCCTGCCCAAAAGTGGGGGGGGGGCCGGGCCCAAGCGCCCCATCTCTTCCGCCCAAGGCACCGCCTATGGCCAAGCTGCAAGCTCGGGGGGGGGGGGCGCGGGTGTCAAGAGCAGCCCCTGGACCGTGTCCTCACCCTACGGGCCCCCTGCCCAGGGCAAGTGGAGGTTCCACAGCGTGGTTCCCCACTGCTGCCTGCGCGGCTCTTACCATGGACAGGCTGCGGACACCCCAGCCAGAGCCGGGACCAGGTAAGAGCCACGGGCAGCTGTGGAGAGCTGTGACTCCTCCTGCTCTGGGCAGGGGGAGGGGTCAGAGACATTGCCTGGCTGGGGGAGGGCTCAGAGGGAAGAGGAAGGGTGGAGCACCTGCCAAACCAGGCCCATCCACTTTCAAAAAGTGGGAGGGCCATGGCCTCCTGGGCCCTCCTATTCCGGTGCCCTGAAGGTTCCCATGGCAAGTTACTCTCCCAGCCAGCTGCTTCATTCCTCATAACACATGCTGGGTACAATGCTGCTTTTAACCACTCTCTGTTCGCCTCAGCTGACCTTACTTGTTGGGTCATGAGTGACAGAGCCGTCTTACTGGCAACTCCTTGTTCTGCCCTCTTGTAAGACTGAACCCTGGATTTATAGCAGTGCAACATTTATACACTCATGTTTTCCCCCTCAAAATAATCTTATTGCTATTGCAGGGGGTGGCATGGAACTGGACAGCTAAATACAGAACTGTGGGAATCTTTTCTGGCTTAGATTCTGCTCTCAAGAAATCAACGTTGCTGGTAAACATGAATCGCTTGGCAGTACAATGCTGGTGTCCTTAGAAGGGTAGTAAGGTGACGCAGATCCATCATCTTGTTCATCCCGGTAATGGTTAGAAAATGCGGCAAGTCACTTTCTGTGCTCTCAGTCCTGGGCCTTGCAACGGTCCAGTGATGTATCCTGGCAAGACTAAAAATGACCGAGCGTAACTGGGATAGTTTCGATTGCTAGACTAAACAGAGGATCAGCAAGTCTTTGCAGTTCAGTTCATTTTCTTTAATACACTATTCGCTGTGACAGTGTTGTTCTGGCTCTACTCCCTTCCCCTGCAATTTCCCGCCACTACAATGCTCTTAAATGCCAATACTCTCAGAGCCAGATCATGAAACCCTTCCTCATCTGCTGACTTTCAAAGGGACAGCTTGTGTGAGTACCTGCTTTCCACTGGAGGTAAGGTGTTCACAATCTCAACCTTGGAATGTTACAGCTGGGATTTCCTAAGGAGCTTAAGGGAGTTAGGTGCCCAAATCCCAATGATATTTTGGCATCTAACTCTCTTAGGTTCTGTTGAGAATTCCAGCCTGCATGTTCAGAGGTTGTGAGGTGCTAAGATCCATCAACTTCCATTGACTTTATCTGAGGGAGTTCAAACGGCTCTCCACTTCCATTGACTTTAGTGGACTTGATGCCCTGCAGGAGTTGCTTTCACCAGCTTCCAGGTCAAACTTTTTTAAAGAAAAGCAGCAATAAACTATTCCTTCTATGCCAATAACGGCTTGGGCACAAATACGGCGTGAATGGAACTCTGCTGATTTACACCAGCTGAGGATCTGGCCCAGAAAAGGTGAGTACCATCTAATTTGTTCAGGAGGAAATAATCATTTTCTGGAAGCTTCCTAATGATCCTCTTATCCCCTAGAGGTGCTCTCTTCAGATCAGAAGTAAGACACATTGATGGGGCAGTGCTTGGAAGCACTGTGCAGTACCTGTTTTGAGGCTACAAAGATCTTCACTCTCCGCAGCTGTTAAGCCAGTAGTTAATAACTGAGCACTAAAATCTACTTTTAAAATAGGAAAATCCCAGCACAAATGCACAATAAGTGCAAAAAGATGCAAAAAGAAAACATAACATCCAACTGGCTAAGGAAATTTCTCTCTGTAGCAATGCACCTGATTTTTCATCTTCACTCCTGCTGTAATATTTGAAGATCACTTATATGGAGATTTAAGGTATATTTTTCTTTTAAGCAATTGCAGGATGGAGAAGAGCTGCCTCCAGATATCTGCCTCGGGATGTTTTAATGTTAGAATTTAAAATGTGCATCTCTCCAGTGTTTGCCTTCTTAAAATCATAACGGAACAAGTTGCTTGGCAATAATAGCTGAAATGTTACTAGGTAATTGAATGAGGTGGATGGATGAATGGTTGCATCTAGTCAAATAAAGGGAAAAACTGAGGCTGAAGGGCATGAAAGAAAGGATACGGAAACCATGCTGCAGAACTATGCAGCTTTTACTATACATACAGGGCCGGCTCTGGCTTTTTGGCCGCCCCAAGCAAAAAAAAAAAAAAAAAATCCTGCGGCGCGGCCGGAGCGCGGGTGCAGGGGGACCGGCTGGGGGGGGCGGGGGAGGGAGCAGGCGGGAGAGAGAGAGAAGGGGGCGGCCAGGGCTACAGCAGGGGCACTGCCACGCGGCCCCTCCTGCTGCGCCGCCTCCTGCCGCCTGCCACGAGGGCTCTGCTCTCCTCGGTGGGGAGGGAAGGAAGAGGACTGCCCTGCAGGGCGCTCTGGTTCTCCGCGCCGCCGCCCCCTACAGGGCGGCCGGAGCGGAACAAGAACAAAAAAAGGTAAAAAAGCGGCTGTGCTGCCCTAGGATTGGACAGAATGTCGCCTCCAACAATCTGCCACCCCAAGCACCAGCTTGCTCAGCTGGTGCCTGGAGCCGGCCCTGTATACATACTATCAGCCTGGATCAGGCAGAGAGGTGACTGGATAGAAACTTACACATGAACTCCACTATCTACTCACCTATGTCATAAGGGTGACCATGCTGTTAGAAGGCTTGTGTATTTGGAGAAAAATGGGCTCTTTGTAACTTGGGAAAGAGAAGTTAACAGCTCTTAGGTACCTATATGGTCCCCAGCTCTGTAGTATCTGAGCACCTCAGTCTTGAATGTATTTCTCCTCAACACCGCTGTGAGGCAGGAAAGTGCTATTATCTCCATTTTGCAGATGGGGAACTGACTCCCAGAGAGATTAAGTGTCTTGCCCATGGTCACACAGGAAGTTTGAGGCTGAGCAGGGTATTGAGTCCAGGTCTCTAGCTAACACCCTAACCACAGGAAACCCCCTGCCCCGAACCACTGTAGCAACTGAGCACCAAAACACAAACTCAATTTGTTGCCATTTTAAATTGTTTAGCAGGCTGTTTAGCAATTGCTTCCTTGTCATTTCCCGTCAGCGCCGTACATTTCCAAAACAGTCAGTGATTAAGCATTACATATGGATCTTGTGTAGTCATTTAAAGTGCATCTTATGCTGTTGCTAAGAGATGAAGCAACAACAGGAACATGCTATTCACCAGGGCTTATGTTCTGTTGATAATAAAGTCTTATGAAAAGTAACCGGACTCCGCTTACCTTCTGTGTGTGGCCATAATCCGGGGAGTATTTTATTGGCCTGTTTAACGTGTCTGGAATGCACTTGTAATCTCTTTGACTTTATTGCCTTGGTTTTTTTGATGGCAATAGTATTTTAAATGCTGCTAAATGGTTTTACTGTAGACTGAAACCTGACCTTGTACTGGGTAAAGAAGAAGAGCAAATCTTTTAGTGCAAAAAGTGCCTGTTGGGGGTGCACCTTGCGAGGACGTGGCTGTTACATGTGTAGGTCCAAATATCAGGAGATTCTGTGCAAATGATTTGATGCCCTAATGAATAGGCATTCCCTTGTTTTGAATTAAATTCTCTCACCCAAAGATTTCCTCTTAGCCTCCCATTTTCTCTGGCTCCCCACATGCCGACTTCTCTCTTGAATTTTCCCCTTTGTTACGTCAGGCTGCACTGTTGTAATGTGTGGTACCTAACTGTGAAGGCCGCCTTAAAGCTCCAGCTAATACAGAGCATGGCTGCCCATCTTCTGAGTGGGTCAGCGGGTTGTGAGCATGTCACAGTTGTGGTTCTCGCTCTGTCATGAATGTCTCTAAATGTTTGAGTGAGATTGCTACAGAGACTAAAAGGATGTGGGCTCATGGGCCTGCCTCTCCCTCAGCCAAAGGTGGTGCAGATCCCGGAGAAGCCCCGAATGTCGTATGCCCACTGATGGGGGTGAGTTTGCAGTGATAAAGTATCTGCTACCTTCTCTTCACCAGTGAGGTACACAGGCCTAAAGTAGTAGCCACTGGCTGGGGAGAGAGGCTCACAGGGATTTTTTTAAAACACCACACAGATTTAACCAGTGTCTGCAGCGTGGCCAAATGGGTCCAGGCCATTCTGTGGATATCAAGCCATTCCCTTCCTCTTCCCTCTATTTCAATGGTGCTGAAATTTATTCAGGAGTCTACCATTCTTATTCCCAAATGAATGAAAAGTCCTGAAAAGGAGGAGAAAATTGCAACCAAATGTGATACTATTGTAGTTTTTAAAATACATCTTGCTTCCATTTCCGCCTGAATTCCTTGATAGTTCTTGTAACATAAGAAATATCAGCTGAATTTCTTTCTTGTTTCTTGTACTTTTAGATCTAAAAAACCTAAGAAGCCCACGCCTCCTGTAGCCAAGGAAGTCAAGCCCAAGTTAACCATTTTTGACGAGGAAGTAGATCCTGAGGAAGGATTATTTGGCCCAGTAAAAGATTTTTCATCTTCCAGTTCCAAGAAGAACTCGTCAGCCAAAGAGAGTAAATGTGTTCCATTTTCTATTATATACAGTTAGGTTGTGGCCCCTAAAGCTTCTATAAAGCTCTTGTATTTAAAATGGAATGGTGCAGCACATGAAACTTGGGTTTTGATGTAAGAATGTTGGGCCAGACCTTCAGCTGTAAATTAGCTAGAAGTGGAAATAAACATGGCTTGCAGTTGCAATAGCCATACACTGTTGGACTTTAGATTCTCAGTTGTTATGGATCTGTAGTTGTTGTGTAGCTTATATGGATGGGTGAGTCGAGCCAGTAGCTCCTGCTAGTGCAATGTATTAAGAATGTATTTCCTAGCACTTTGTGGATTTTTACTTTGGATATGGAAGACTTTTTATAAAAATTAATTTTCTGTAGGACATTTCCTTTCAGCCACACAGCTTGATTCCCCTGCTAACAGTCATGGTGGTGTTGTAGTTGAAGCTTGACTAAACCTTTCTGATGATTCAATCTTTAGATCTGAAATTATTTGAAGATCCAGACCTCGGTGGGACTGTTAAACTAGGCGACTCTCTACTGCTGCCAACGGCCTGTGAGAACAAGGACTATGCGCTAAGTACCAGCCTCAAAGAGGACACAGAGGAGCTATTGAGGTATTCATCTAAAATGGGTCCTGTGGTAATGATGTCCACTAGGCATTCTTGAGCAGGAAGCAATTTAGATCCCACGGCCACAAACTCCAGGGCAAAGCTTAAAAAACATTCTGTGCTGAAAGTGGATTGACGTTCATACTAACCAAGACAAGGGCAGTTTGAAAATCAAACACAAAACATCTTTATTAAAGCTTAACAATAATGGGCACTGACAAACGGTAGCACCTTTACTTTACAAATAATCCTCAGGAGGGTAGATGGGTAGGTCTCCATTTTCCAAATGTGGAAATGAAGGCAGAGGAGTATCTTGTCCAAGGGCAAAGAAGAACTCTGTTTCAGAACTGAGATTATAATTTAGGCGCTCAATGATCGGACATTGTGCTCAAGCCACTAGACTGGGCTGCCTCTTTATTTAAACAGTGTCTCTTAAGACATGTATTTATATTTTAATCAGAACTATGCAAGATCTGGATTATCAGGAGGCTCTGAGGTAGGAAGCATTCATGAACATGCCCTCCCTCTATCTAAAGTACTTAATATGGCCCCAGTTACCACAGTATCTGGGTGCCTCTTAATTTAATGTATTTATCCTCACAATACTCCTGTTGAGGTAGTTTTGCTGCTCCGATCATTCCCAGGTTATAAATAGGGAATTAAGGCTCAGAGAAAATAAGCTCACACGGGAACTGTGTGGCAGTGCAAGGAGTTGAATGTGAGTCTCCTGAGTCCCAGGCTGGCCCCCTAACTGCGGGTCCAGCTATTCGCTCATGCTATGAGTTGCTATCCAGCTTTTTAGTATCCTACTTTAGTAACCAGTCCTGAGTAGAGACCAAAAATTCTGATGGGTGGTGTTAATCCCTTGGAGCTGGTAGTTTTGCAACCTCTATTGTTTATACAAAATGCCTTAGTACTAACATATCACAGCAGAAATGCCTGGCTTAATTTATGCAGAGGTTAAGTTAGGTTATATGCCATCTCCTCCTACACTTTGGGGGCACATCTGATATTTACAAGACATGATGTGGCAAGACATAACTCGATTTACTGAGGTGGCATGTTGGGAATGAACACGCACATTCACAGCTTTTCATGTCTGCTTTATCCTGTACTAATAATCTAGGCATAACACGCTTCACCCAAATTTTTCATATAACTAGAACAAAAGTGCCTTATTTAGTGCAATTCCCCCATTAGCCATGAAAGCAGTGGAAAGAGCCTGACCATTTGTCATATTAATGCATTTCAAATTATGCAGTCTTCCCTGCTCAGGCACAGTGAAAGAGGCCCACTCTTTGACAGGCAGATCATGCCATTATATAGATTTGGTGTTGAAGAAGATAGCGGCAGTTGATCAATTGCCAGAGCTGGTGATAATGAAAAAAGAGGGAGAAGATACTAATTCTTTAAGTTCTGACTGATTTTTTTCCCCTGAATTGTCACAGTGCCAGTATCAATGCCTTCAGCAGCTGGCAATGCCAACGTTCAGTTGGAAACAAGTAGGTGTAACCCAGCAGAAAAATCAAGTGTGTGACCCTACTGGAAAATGGCACGGGAATCATCCTTGCTCTAGAGACAAATCTTATCCCTGGTAGGGATGTAGAAAGATTGTGCCCTATGGACATAGCAGAGAGTAGGTAAACTGAACTGAGAGAAATAGCAGGAGTAAGGAAGACCTATTGGAGGACAAGAAATAATGAAGGATGGAAATTAGCAGAGGACCTGAAAAACATAGAACATGGGGAGAAAGAAATGTTGGAGTCTGATTATGGACATGATGGGAAGCAAAATAGAACAGGGACCATGTGAGGTGACAGATGAGTTTCTGCTGGCTTAACCTAGTGGAATTCTTCTTTTCACCCCAAAGAGAATTTACCTGTGAACCCTGAAGCCTTGCAGCTTAACTTTCACAAGTAGTCACTGATTCTGGGTACCTCAATTTTTGATGCCGAACTAGTGACACTTGTGGCCTGATTTCCAGAAGCACAGATTATCTGCAGCTCCCACTGCACCTCATGGCACTTCTGAAAATCCAGCCCCAAGATGTCTCAAGTTGGGTGCCCAAAACTGCGGCCCCTACCAGCAGTGGATTTTTTTTTTCTTTTTTTTGGGCAAAGTTTGTCTTATTGTTCAAGGAACTGATATTTGTGTAAGGATCTAATGAAGGGTGAAATACTGAATTATTTAAACAGCAAAGTCCAGAGACCACTCAGTGCACAAGTGGTTTAAACTTAATCCCCATCCCACCCCATTAGTTCCAGAATTCCAATCAGCCCATCCAGATACATCAACAAGCATTGCGTCCCAGCTACTGCGAACCTTGCTGGAGCTGGCATACTGGGGTAGGGACAGAGGAGACCAGACAGGGATCTTAATAGACTATACTTTCAGGGATCATTTCTATAGTTTGTAACTAGAGAAGTGTAGCCGAAAGTATCTCTCTCCAAATCCATGTGGGATATAAAATATTTTTTAAAGGGACTTTCCTGAGCCTTCCCCCAAATCATTGTTCCCCAGTGGGGATAGGGGAGTCTTTGTGACATCACAACCCGGAGCATCGCTTTGGAAAAAGAAACTCCACGGGGTGGGATATGAAATAGTGGGAAGTACGGTGGAGAAGCAAAGGGGAGGAGAGTTTAAAAACCACATGAGGTGAACAGCTCTTTTATCCTTGTTGTTTAGTGCATGCAACACACAAAATACACTTAATACTGATCTGCAAGTCACCTTTGAAAAAGACATAGTTGTCTCATCGTATTATATATACGTGAAGTCCTTTTGAAAACCCATTTTACAGAGCTTAAATGCAGGGCCTAAAACCATCTATGAGTGCCCCTTGAAATGAAAAATGGAGCAGAGGAAGCCTGAAATCAAGTCAGCACCATAACCTAATTGAAGTCCTGAAGTCAAGATCCTTGCAAATAGCTTGCCTTAGATCAAACAGATGCATTTAGTGTTGGATAGTATGATTAAGGGATATACTGTACTAAGCACAAACATAAGTGAAGTATGGCTGTATTCTAAAACCTGTGAATACAAATAAAATGGCCTGATTTCCCCCCTCTGGTAGTAACCACTAACCGAGATTATGTGGAGGGCGGCTCACACATGCATGCCCAGTGGTGGAGTACTCAAGACCATGCCAGTACATGCCCACTTATCTGAGATTAGATTTTAGCCCTAAATTGACTTGTTGTACAGTCTTGGGGTCTGTTCTCTTGAGAACACCAAGGGATTTATCCACACAACTTTCCCATGAATCAGGAGAACAGCAGATCCCTTGTTTTATGCTTTATTACATTAGGTGAGTAAACCCAATGCCCTCTGTATATGTATGTAACTAAATGGACTCCACTGGGAAACCCCCTTTAAGGTTTCTACTACCTGCAGGTGCTTTCCCACAAGGATTGTGTGTCATAGTCAGATTATTGTTAATATGGAAAATGATTATGATTTAAAGAGATTAATAGCTCCCATCCCACTGGGGGCTTTGGTCCCAGAGGGCAGCTGTTGCTTTCTCCTCCTGTGTAGCAGTAGCTTCTAGTAAAAGTAGGTAGATTGGCTCCTCCTCCTCCTCCTCCTTCCATTCACTTTCACAGGCCTCTAACATAGGGATGGGCAAACTTTTTGGCCCAAGGGCCACATCTGGAAATAGAAATTGTATGGGGGGCCATGAATGCTCACAACAGTGGGGGGGGGGGGGGGGGGGGGATGAAGGCTCTGGCTGGGCGTGCAGGCTCTGGGGTGAGGGTGAGGATGAGGCGTTTGTGGAGTAGGCGGGTGTTCCGGGCTGGGATCGAGGGTTTGGAGGGCGTAAGGGGGATCAGGGCCGGGGCAGTGGGTTTGTGTGCGGGAAGGGATTCAGGCTCTGGCTGGGAGTGTGGGCTCAGGGATGGGGCTGGGGATGAGGGGTTGGGGGTACAGGAGGGTGCTCCGGACTGGGATCAAGGGGTTTGGAGGCCATAAGGGGGATCAGGGCTCGGGCAGGGGGTTGGGGCATGGGGAGAGGCTCAGGGATGCAGGCTCCTGGTGGCACTTACGTCAAGTGGCTCTTGGAAGCAGCGGCCATGTTCCTCCTACAGCTCCTACGTGGAGCCACGGCCAGGCGGCTCTGCACGCTGCCCCATCAGCAGGTGCTGCCCCTGTAGCTCCCATTGGCCTCACTTCCCAGGCAATAGGAGCTATGGGGGTGGCACTTGGGGCAGGGGCAGTGTGCAGAGCGGAGCCCCCTGGCTGAGCCGGAGCAGGGCCATGCCGCTGCTTCTGGGAGCCATGTGGAGCAGCCCCCGACCCTGCTCCCTGGCTGGAGCGGGGCAGGCCCCAGATCCCACTCCCCAGCGGGAGCTTGAGGGCTGTATTAAAACGGCTGCCAGACCGGATCCGCTATAGTTTGCCCACCCCTGATTTGAGATAATTTTCCACACACCACAAGGCTTTTGCTCTGCCACAAAATCCCCCTGTCCACTCCAACACAGCTTCTCCCTACCATGCATATGTGTTGCTCTTATTAAAGGACCTCCTCTGAGGTCAGCTTTCCTGCACTCTTAGCAAGTATGTGTGGTGGTGATGGGGAACCTGGATGAGGTACCTCCCCCTGGGTGCCTGGGTTCTGGCACTGTGGCTTCATTCACTCTTTCCTGCTCTCCAGGGCTTCCAAGTGCACTGGAGGCCTGAAACCTCATAACCCCAGGGTCCTGCAGGGCAACTCACTCTGGGTAGCCCCAGAATGTATAGGAGGCAATGGCAGATGAAATTCAATGCTGATAAATGCAAAGTAATGCACATTGGAAAACATAATCCCAACTATACATATAAAACGATGGGATCTAAATTAGCTGTTACCTCTCAGAGAGATCTTGGAGTCAGTGTGGATAGTTCTCTGAAAACATCTACTCAATGTGCAGTGGCAGTCAAAAAAGCGAACAGAATGTTGGGAATCATTAAGAAAGGGATAGATAATAAGACAGAAAATTTCATATTGCCTCTATATTAGGGCTGTCAATTAATCGCAGTTAACTCACGTGATTAACTCAAAAAAATAAATCGCAATTAATTGCATTGTTAAACAATAGAATATCAACTGAAATTGATTAAATATTTTTGGATGTTTTTCTACATTTTCAAATATATTAATTTCTATTACAACACAATACAAAGTGTACAGTGCTCACTTTGTTATTTTTATTACTAATATTTGCACTGTAAAAATGATAAACAAAAGAAATAGTATTTTTCAATTCACCTCATACAAGTACTGTAGTGCAATCTCTTTATCATGAAAGTGCAACTTACAAATGTAGATTTTGTTTTTTTACATAACTGCTCTCAAAAACAAAACAATGTAAAACTTTAGAGCCTACTAATCCACTCAGTCCTATTTCTTGTTAAGCCAGTCGCTAAGACAAACAAGTTTGTTTACATTTACAAGAGATGCTGCCAGCTGCTTCTTATTTATAATGCCACCAGAAAGTGAGAACAGGCATTCACATAGCACTTTTATAGCTGGCATTGAAGGTATTTATGTGTTAGATATGCTAAACATTTGTATGCTTCTTCATGCTTCAGCCACCATTCCAGAGTATATGCTTCCATGCTGATGATGCTCATTAAAAAATAATGCATTAATTAAATTTGTGACTGAACTCCTTGGGGGAGAACTGTATGTCTTCAGCTCTGTTTTATCTGCATTCTGCCATATATTTCATGTTATAGCAGTCTCGGATGATGACCCAGCACTTATTTGTTTTAAGAACACTTTCACAGCAGCTTTGACAAAACGCAAACAAGATACCAATGTGAGATTTCTAAAAATAGCTACAGCACTCAACCCGTGGTTTAAGAATCAGAAGTGCCTTCCAAAGTCTGAGAGGGATGAAGTGTGGAGCATGCTTTCAGAAGTCTGAAAAGAGCAACACTCAGATGCGGAAAGTACAGACCCCGAACCACCAAAAAAAGAAAATAAATTTTCTGCTGGTGGCATCTCACTCAGATGATAAAAATGAACATGCATCAGTCCACTCTGCTTTGGATTGTTATTGAGCAGAACCCATCATTGGCATGGGCGCATGTCCTCTGGAATGGTGGTTGAAGATGAAGGGATATATGAATCTTTAGTGTATCTGGCACATAAATATCTTGTGATGCCAGCTACAACAGTGCCATGCAAACGCCTGTTCTCACTTTCAGGTGACATTGTAAACAAGAAGCAGGCAGCATTATCTCCTGCAAATTGTAACCAAGTTTGTTTGTCTGAACGATTGGCTGAAGTAGGACTGAGTGGACTTGTAGGCTTTAAAGTTTTACATTGCATTGAAAAATAAAACAGTTATTTTTTGTACATAATTCTACATTTGTAAATTCAGCTTTCATGATGAAGAGATTGCACTACAGTACTTGTATGAGGTGAATTGAAAAATACTATTTCTTTTTTTACTGTGAAAATATTTGTAATAAAAAGTAAATATAAAGTGAACACTATGCACTTTGTATTCTGTGTTGTAGTAATTGAAATCAATATATTTGAAAATGTAGAAAACGTCCAAAAATATTTAAATAAATGGTATTCCATTATTGTTTAACAACGCGATGAATCGCACATTAATTGCGATTAATTTTTTTAATTGCTTGACGGCCCTAATCTATATAAATCCATGGTACACCCATATCTTGAATACTGTATGCAGATATGGTCACCCCATCTCAAAAAAGATATATTGGAATTGCAAAAGGTACAGAAAAGGGCTGCAAAATGATTAGGGGTATGGAACAGCTTCCATATGAGGAGAGAGTAATAAAACTGGGACTTTTCAGCTTGGAAAATTGACAACTAAAGAGGGATATAGTAGAGATCTATAAAATCATGACTGGCATGGAGAAAGTAAATAAGGAAGTGTTATTTACTCTTTCTCACAACACAAGAACTAGGGTTCACCAAATGAAATTAATAGGCAGAAGGTTTAAAACAAACAAAAAGAAATATTTTTTCACACAACGCACAGTCAGCCTGTGGAACTCCTTGCCAGAGGATGTTGTGAAGGTCAAAACTGTAACAGGGTTCAAAAAAGAACTAGATAAATTCATGGAGGACTGGTCCATCAATGGCTATTAGTCAGGATGGGCAGGGATGGTATCCCAGCCTCTGTTTGCCAGAAGCTGGGAGTGGGTGACAGGGGATGGATCACCTCATGATTACCTGTTCTGTTCATTTCCTCTGGGGCACCTGGCATTGGCCACTGTCGGAAGACGGGATACTGGGCTAGATGGTCTGACCCGGTATGGCCACTCATATGAGAATGAATGAAACTGCTGTGTCCAGATCCAACAATGAGGTATAGTTCCATCATGCCCAGCTGCCACCACCAAAAATGGAAGGTCATCCTTTCACTTCCAGAATACGCACTGCAAGGGGTAACGGTGTAGCATGCCCCATGGCTCGTCCCTCTCCAGCATGAAGGCAGAGGGGAGGAGCCCAGGCTACCGTGGACGATCCTACCCGCTGATACAAATTGCTGATTTGTGGGTGCAAATGGGTTGGGTGGAATTTACTGAACCCAGATTCTTAGTATTAGGTTTGGGGATGGACCTAAGACCAGTCGCTGCTTATAATACCCAGCACCTACAGTTTTCCTCTGGCTATCCATAGTTCTGATACTTGGCACTATGGCTCTTTCTATTTCATATTAAAATTCACAAGATTGTTTTAATGTTTCCTTTTGGTCCTAGTCACTGCTTTAATATCAGTCTAATAACTCTTCATCTGATTTACTGCTCCATTTTATGCAAGTAATAGTCGGCTTGTATGCCAAGCCATGTTTGATTTGTGTTGCTAAAACTTTCAGGCTATGGTGTCTCAGGTTCTTCTTGTTTCATCCATCAGCCTAGTGACTCATTCTGCAGATGTGCAAATTCATGCACCAGGCAAAGCACGGTGCAGTCTTAATGCAATCAACTTCCTACGCCTCATTAATCTAAATTGTGACTCCAGTGTGACGAATAACGTTTTTGATGGGGGGGAAAAAACACAGTATGTTTTCCTGAGAATGTTGTGTTGGGACTGTGGCCTGAAGAGTGGCACAGCTGCAAGATTGAAATGTTGTGTAGACGCTTCCTGCGTCAGTGGAAGGGGTTTTTCAATCAATGTAATCCACCTCTCTGAGAGGCAGTAGCTAGGTTGACGGAAGAATTCTTCCATTGGCGTAGCTGCATCTACAGTGGAGGTTAGGTCGACCTAACTAGGTTGCACAAGGTGAAAAATTTTTCACTGCCCTGAGGAATGTATTTGGGTCAATCTAATATTTAGGCATAGACCAGGCTGTAGGTGGGGCAAGATTGACAGTCTGTTCTCATGGAACTTCCAACACAATTTCCAGCTCAAAAAGATTCCCATTATCTCCAGCTGAAGCATGCAACTTTTTTTGCTTATCTGATCCAAGTGGTTTTCTCACCACTAACATCATTTTGTATTATTTATTAATCATGTTTATTACAGTAAAGTCTAGGGACCAACCAAGAGTGGGGTCCCACTGCACTAGGCACTGTACAAACATAGTAGTAGATCGTCTCTGCCCTGAAGAGCTTGCAGTCTAAATAGACAAGTCAGACACCGGGTGGAGAAAAGGGCTATAATATATGAACAGACTGGTCAATGTGATGGCAGCATTACCTGTTTCTCTACATAAAATCTTTTCCCCTTTCAGAATCCACATCTGAGCCTTTACCTCACCCTGCTGAATTTGTTATAAGCCTTTTATTTTTAATCGGAGATACTTTTTTATGCCAGGAAAAAAAATGCTATTTTCAATTACTACTTAGAATCTGCACTGTAGTTGAATCAGCACATTATTATGGCAAGAATTTCAAACACTACAGTGCTCCTTTTCCAAGAGAAGTCAGACTTTGGGAGAAGAATTCATTAGGTGGATGGATATCTGTGCCCTATAATCTTTTAAACAAATATTTTCATTTTTTTTCCTGTGAGAAGAGCTCCGTGCTGTTGCTAGGTTTCATTTTTTCCCCAGCTCTGAGTTAAATGTGATAGTTATACATGGTATATTTACTTGCCAAGAAATGTAAGTCCTTGGTTCCACCTTGGCCTAAGGCATTTCATGTTGTTGTTAACCGTGTCTTTCATGATCAAGCAACAAAACATCAGACATCCTGACTTGCACAACAGCACTGAAAGTGGCTTGTGAGACAAAGATCGCACATTATGTACTATGTTCTCTGTAAAAGATCTCTAGCTAACCCATGGCTTTCAAAATCTAGGACTACCTGTTCATAGACCTGTTTGAAACTGAACTGTCCTCTGGTATCAGGTTCTGGGTTTTTTTTTTTAAATTATTATTTCTATTAAGCAGCATTCTGAGGCCGTATATTGTTTGGTGTTTTAGGACTGTGCGATAAACATTTTAGCTGCTATGACTAAAGCTAACTAAGATTTAAAGTGCAACTCCAAATGAGTCAGAATTTCTGAAAGTCACAATAACCAACCAGGTTAATGGCCAATGGCATGTGTATCCCTGCCCTCTAGGGAACAGAATGTCTGACCTTGACAAATGCTACACCTAATGGAGAGCAAGGTGAGTAATAGCTTTCATTGGACCAACTGTTGGTGAAATGGACAAGCTTTCGAACTACAAAGGAGGACGTATATAAGGTGACCAGACGTCCCGTTTTTAAGCCTTCTTCCAGGTGTCCCAACTTTTAGTTAAATACGGGCAAATTGTCCTGTATTTTCTGGGATCGCAGCACAGAGTCAGCAGAGGGGACCAGCAAGCAGCCATGCCCCCCACCCCCTCTCTCTTCCCAGCGTGCGCTGGCGCCGGAATCTCCCTTGCTGCCTCCTCCAGCGGCAGCAGTGCCAGGGATGGGCAGTGAGAGTGTGCCCAGGAGCCGCCCGGACTCCGACGCTCCCCCCCATTCCTGCTGTTGCTCTTGTCCCACCGCCCCCCTTGCCTACTGGGCAGCACTCCTGCCATGCCGCCGTCAGCTCCTGCTTTGCACGGGTGAGAACCCAGAGCACGGGGTGCCCCCCCACCACACCTGGGGCCTGGGGCAGCCTACGGGCAAGGGGGTCCCTGCTTACCCATGGTGGGAGGATCCCTGCTCCCCCGGGTGGAGGGGCTCTGCTGGCCGCATGGCAGGGGGAGTAGACTGTGAGCAGCGTTTCACCTCGCAGCTGACCCCCCCCCCCCGCACATGGAACCCCTAGTGGGGCATGGAGGAACGTGTGGCAGGGGCAGTGCCAACACCAGCCCTGCACTGGAGGGAGGGCTACGGAGAGCAGCTCGGGCAGGCCAGCCCACCCCATGTGCAGGGGGACCTCAGGCGGCCCCCATGCGCAGGCATGCGGTGGGGGGCTCAGACCATCAGCCATGCGGCCGTGCATGCAGCAAGGGTAGCGGGGGGGGGGGGGGGGGGGAAGCTTGGACTAGGTGTGGTGGTGGGGTTGCAGGCTGGCAGTGCGGTGGCTTGGACAGGGGGGGCGTGTCGCAGGCAGGTAGCGGGGTGACTTGGGCTGGCCCCAGGCACCAGTGGGAGGAGGACCTCAGGCTGGCCCCGTGTGGGCGGGAGGCAGGGAGGGCTCAGGCAAGCCCAAGCATGGGGGGACCTCAAGGAGGGCTTGGACTAGCCCAGGAGTGTCCCTTTTTTCCTTGGGGAAAATATGGTCACCCTTGACCTGCAGGACTTGAAGAGGAACTCTGTGAAGCTCGACAGCTTTCTGTTTCACCAGCAGAAGTTGGTCCAATGTCTCTCTCACATCCTGGGACCAACCCGGCTACAGCAACACTGAAAGCACCTAGTCGAGCCTTTACATTTGTAGTTTGAAGTCCTGAAATCTATACCTGATCTCTCTGTGTAAGGCCAGAGCTTTGTCACTCTAGGCTGCTGATTCACTCAGTATTTGTGCAGTGGGGGAGGAAGGGATAGAATTATTACTTATTACATAGTGTACCAGAGAACAGGGAATCTGTCCTGGGGATATGTGGCAGCAGTTTGATCTCTGGTTCAGTATCACACAGGAATTTTTCAACTGACTCTAATACAAACATGATTAAGGGCTGATGTGACAAATTCTGGAGAGGATGTTAAGGTGAAAACCCAGAGCCAAGTGCTTGGCTTGGGTAGCTGGGCTGGGTGTTTGGAAGGTGCATGGGAGAGGGAGGAGAACCCCACCATCGACATCAGGCACAAAGTGCCTGTGCAACCACTCCATAGAGGCTCCTATCAGAAGTAACCTCCATGGGCTGTCTAGCCTCACCCAGATCCATTCCTCATCCTCTACCCCTGACCTGTGCTCTGCCGTGCAGCAAGATTATATGGAGCAAGGTGTCACACCACAGAGGGGATCTCCTTCCCCTCCCTCCCTATTCATCCTTCCCCTTGCACAGCAGAACCCCACCTGAGCCATGAAGGCAGTGGAAAGGGTCTGAATATTCCCCTAATGGGTAAAATTTATCCCTGGAACAACTCTGACTTCAGTGAAATTACATCAAGGATGAGTTTGGCTCTATGTGTAGAGCTTTACTGAAGGATGACGGGGGGTGGTTGTGTAGCTTGGGGACGTGGTTACTGACTAGAAGTATCTGAAGGAATTGTTTAGGGTATCCATAGGATTAAGGTGTGATGAAGTGAAATTAACAAAAAGAAAAAAAAATTAGGCCAAGGATCAGGAAATGTTTCCTCACACCCGTAGCCTTTTAGCCTAGGGCAGTGATCCCCAACCTTTTTTGTCTGGTGGGCGCCAGACGACGAGCCACGGAGGACTGTGGCGGCGGACGAGCATCCACCGAAATGCCATTGACAAGTGGCAACGTCAATAGGCGTTGCCGCCGAAATGCCGCCGTCAAGCAGCGTCATCCAGAGGCTTCACCACCGAAATGCCGCCGAAAATCGGCAGCATTTCGGCGGCGACACCTCTGGATGCTGCTGCTTGTCGGTGGCATTTTGGTGGATGCTTGTCCGCCGGCCACTACGCAGGTGCACTTAGACGCCCCGGCAGGCGCCATGGCGCCCGCGGGCACCGCGTTGGGGACCCCTGGCCTAGGGAATAGTCTTCCAGGTGACAGGCTAGAGGCTCAGTCCCATGAGAGATTTTTAAGATTAGACTTGACAAAGCACCAGAGGGCGCCCTGTATGAAACAGTCCTGCCCTGAGCACTAGGGCACTGATACTCTTAAACTCATTCTTAACCCTAACAAATGGGATTACTCACATGCTTAAAGTTCAGCACGTGCTAAAGTGCTTGGCTGGATCATGCCCAAAAAGGTCTGTTCCATCTCTGACTTTTGTGATTGTTCTACCCTGAATTGAACTGAAAGGGATTTTATTTAAAAAAAAACAACCCACACTGCACATGTCCCAGTAACCTTGCCTAGCATCACAGACCCTTCTCCTATCCCCTCTGGTATTCAGGGGTATTTACTTCAGATTATAACATCTGTGGTTTTGAAACAACTTGGCAGAGACTTGTAAGTTGATAGCCAATTGCCTGGACATTCGTTCATACTGTCTGAACTCCGTTAAGCTAAGTATTGACTAGACCATGGCAATGGTTAACACTGATGCCAGCTTAATTAATTTTTCAGTACCATGCCATCTATGTGACGTCTGGGAATCCCAGTTTATGGCATCAACTGGCTAGCCTAGGAGTGAGAGAGACCAAGGTGAATCTTTGGTCCCTTTGATTCAGTGCAGAGGAAAAAGTTGCAAATTTCTTCTTTTAAATTTTCTTTTCAAAAGCTTCCTATGTTTGTTATTTGAAACTATTTCTAATTAAAAAAACAAAAAGTTTTTTGCATGCCTTAATAATTTCCCTTCTGAGCTGCTGGACAGCTAGAAATGTCTGAGCATATTTGCTATGTTAATAATTCAAACGATACTTTGCATCTTGAGCACAGGCACAGCTAGGGAGTGGGAAAGGCAGCTGGTTGGACACTTGGCTAGAGCTAGTGAAACTGAGGTGAAACTGGCTTCACTAAACTGCCTGAGACACTAGGGGAAAATTTTCAGAAACACTTCAGGGACTGAGACTCTGAAGGCCCATTGCCTTTCAGTGAGGCTTATGCTGCCAAGTGCTGGCCCACATTTGTAAAGGCATGTAGGCGTTGCTGTGCTCAGTGTTGCAATGCTTTACTGATTTAGGAGTCTAAATCCTATTGACCATCAATGGGATTTTGGCTCCCAAGTGCCTAAGTCACTTCTGAAAATGAGCTAGGCTCCTAAATCAGTTAGGCATTGTGACGCTGAGCATGGTAATGCTTAAATTCTTTGAAAATTTGAGCATGTCACTCTTGAAAATGGGAGTTAGGCACCTAAATCACTTAGATGGTTTTGAAAATTTTACCTTAGGACTTTTGATCAAAACAAGGACATCCGCTCACCCTATGCCCATATGTCTCCTGCAGTCGGAGGAAAAAGATAGTGGAGGATACACTTCCCAGTTTTAGTACATGCTCCATGCTCCAGAGGATAGTGAAAAACCCCAAGATCACTTCGAGATATTCCGGGAAGTCAAGTCCTTGTCTACCTTGAAGCTGTGTCCTGTGTATGTGAGCAACACTCAGCACGGCTAGTTAAATATCTTATCCCACTTTTACCCTCATTATTACAGATGAACAACTCTGTTTTTGTCAATTTGGATGACAGCCCAAACCCTTCTTGTTTGCACACGCAGTATAATAAGGTGTGTTGTTTTGATTTAACACAGGAAAATGTAATTCAATGTCTAAAGGAAAATAATTGGGGCAAGCCTTGATGTACCATAGTCTTTCTCTGTCCTTTATGTCTTTGTGGGTTGTATATTTCTGGTTCATTTTTTGCATTGTACTGTGTGAACACAGGACCTCTTTTTCCTTATGGCCTAAGAATATTCATGCAGAAAATGCATTATTTAATTGTGGCCAGCTTCAGAATTTTATTCAGTCAAAAATGAAAGAGAATTGTCATTGTGCAAAGGGATACCTCTAGGAATGGGACTCACCCTGGGGCTAGCAGGCAGATTATTACAGAAAACACATGTGAACATTGAGAAATGAGGTAAGAGGAGACACACCCTGTGTAAATTTTACAGGAAATTTGCTGATCATTTTTTAAAAAGTCATACAGGATAAAGCTTTTCCGTTTTTATAATCTAAGATGAAGATAGTAAAACCCAGGGCATGATAAATATTAGTGGTTGGTTGGTTGGTTCTGTGGGATTGCCCACAATGTGCTAAATGGTTTTCAGACAGACAAGATGATATAGTTCCTGACCTGGAGTTCACAATCTGAGGCCCCGGTCTGCAGACTACAATGTATGTGTTTGACTGAAGGATGGGCAATTAATCCCATCATCCAGCTCATTAATAAAGATGTTGAACAAAACCGGCCCCAGGACTGACCCCTGGGGCACTCTGCTTGATACCGGCTGCCAACTAGACATCGAGCCATTGATCACTACCCATTGAGCCCGACAATCTAGCCATCTTTCTATCTACCTTATAGTCCATTCATCCAATCCATACTTTTTTAACTTGCTGGCAAGAATTCTAAAATCAAGATATATCACATCCACTGCTTTCCCCATATCCACAGAGCCAGTTATGTCATCATAGAAGGCAATCAGGTTGGTCAGGCATGACTTGCCCTTGGTGAATCCATGTTGACTGTTCCTGATCACTTTCCTCTCCTCCAAGTGCTTCAAAATGGATTCCTTGAGGACCTGCTCCATGATTTTGCCGGGGACTGAAGTGAGGCTGACTGGTCTGTAGTTTGCCGGGTTCTCTTTTTTCCCTTTTTAAAATATGAGCACTATATTTGCCTTTTTCAATCATCTGGGACCTCCCCTGCCACGAATTTTCAAAGATAATGGCCAATGGCTCTGCAATCACATCAGCCAACTCTCTCAGCACCCTGGGATGCATTAGATCTGGACCACAGGCGCCAACTTTCTTTGGTACTGGTGGGTGCTCGTGCCCCGGCCCCGCCCCGACTCCGCCCCTCCCTGCCCCTATTGGACTCCGCACCAAATCCCCGCACCGGCCCCACCTCTTCCACGAGTGTGCCGCGTTCCTTCTCCTCCCCCCTCCCTCCCACCGCTTGTCGTGCGAAACAGCTATTTCACGGCGCAAGTGCTGGGAGGGAGGTGAGAGAAGTAGGACTCGGTGGTGCGCTCAGGGGAGGAGGCGGAGGTGAGCTGGGGCAGGGGGGCGGGGCGGGGAGCTGCCGGTGGGTGCAGAGCACCCACCAATTTTTCCCTGTGGGTGCTCCAGGCCCGGAGCTCCCACAGAGTCGGCGCCTATGATCTGGACCCATGGACTTGTGCATGTCCAGTTTTTCTAAATAGTCCTTAACCTGTTCTTTCACCAGTGAGGGCTGCTCACCTACTACCCATGCTGTGTTGCCCAGTGCAGCAGTCTGGGAGCTGCCCTTGTCTGTGAAGACCGAGGCAAAAAAAGCATTGAGTACTTCGGCTTTTTCCACGTCATCTGTCACTATGTTGCCTCCCCCATTCAGTAAGGGTCTCACACTTTCTCTGGCCTCCTTCTTGTTCCTCACATACCTGTAGAAACTCTTCTTGTTACCCTTCACATCCTTTGCTAGCTGCAACTCCAATTGTGCCTTGGCCTTCCTGATTACACCCCTGCATGCTCTAGCAATATTTTTATACTCCTCCCATGTCATCTGACCAAATTTCCACTTATTGTAAGCTTCCTTTTTGAGTTTAAGCTCACCAGAGATTTCACTGTTAAGCCAAGCTGGGTGCCTGCCATATTTGCTGTTCTTTCTGCACTTCGGGATGGTTTGTTCCTGCGCCTTCAATAAGGCGACTTTAAAATACAGCCAGCTCTCCTGGATTCCTTGCCCCCTCATATTAGCCTCCCAGGGGATCTTGCCCATCAGTTCCCTAAGGGAGTCTAAGTCTGCTTTTCTGAAGTTCAGGGTCCGTATTTTGCTACTTTCCTTTCTCCCTTTTTTCAAGATTCTGAACTCAACCATCTCATGGTCACTTCTGCCTAGGTTGCCACCCACTTCTACTTCCCCTACCAATTCTTTCCTGTTTGTAAGCAGCAGGTCAAGAGGAGCACGGCCCCTTGTCGGTTCCTCCAGCACTTGTACCAGGAAATTGTCCCCAACACTCTCCAAAACCTACCTGGATTATCTGTGCATTGCTGTATTGCTCTCCCAGCAGATGTCAGGGTGATTGAAGTCCCCCATTAGAACCAGGGCCTGTGATCTGGAGACTTCAGTTAGTTGTTCAAAGAAAGCCTCGTCTACCTCATCCTTCTGATCTGGTGGTCTATAGCACACGCTCACCACGACATCACCCTTGTTGCTCTCACCTCTAAACTTAACCCAAAGACTCTCAACAGGCTAGTCTCCAGTTTCAGACTGGAGCGCTGAGCAATCATACTGCTCTTTAACCTTTACTTCATTGGTTAGGGCACTCACAGTGGACATTGGAGACCCATGTTGAGACCCAGAATGAACTTTTTTAACTAATCACAATTTACTTAAATTTCAGATTTGATTGAAACCAAACCAATTTTTTCCCCAATTTTTTTGGAACTGCTGCTGTACTGAAAAATCATTTATTTGCCCAGTTCTAACTGTAACTCCTACCGGGACATGGAAGGCAATCGGGGAGGTTGCAAGGCATTGAAAATGTTATTACGATCTAAAGCAGAGAAAATAAAATTTCCAGAATTATTTCATGGTTAGCAACACCTTCCAAGTTTGTGAGGTCAAATGTAGTTGTATTATATAGGCTTATCATTTATACCATTTTTACTTTTATAGTAAACGTAAGGGGGTTGTCAAAATGTTTAACTTCAAATAAGGAGCCAAGTTCCAACAACCTTAAAAGGCTGAAAGACAGTTGTTAAATAGAAAGATAAAGGTGCTACTTAGCCATTGCATGGCCCAAATGGCGTTAAGTTCAACTAGATTCACTCTACGCCAGTGGTTTTCAACCTGTGGTCCCCAGACCACTGGGGTCCGCAGACTATGTCTAATATTTCCAAAGGGTCTGCATCTCCATTTGAAACTTTTTAGGGATCTGCAAATGAAAACAGGTTGAAAACCACTTGTCTAGACAGTACAGTCAGAAATTCTATGTTGTATCTTTTAAGAAAGCCAAACTAATACTATTTCTGCTAGCAGTAATAATGATGAGGGAGTTCTTTGAGTATTTTAAAATTCAAATATTTATAGAATTGTAACTGGGATGGATGATGTGATGAGAGAAGCGTCTCAGATTTGTTGACTCTTCTTTTGTTATCGCCTATGTGGAATAATGGCCATGGTGCTGGAGCTATAAGCAGAATAAACTGCTTCTATGGTTACGGAACACCTCAGCTTTGCTTTGCATTTAATAGCCTGCCAATGGCTCCTTTATTGCTCTGCTGAGCTTAGTAGAGAGAATTATTAAATCTCTGCTGGGGGCACCAGTAAATAAATATATAAGGGGTGAAATCCCGGCCCTATTGAAGTCAGTGGGAGTCAAATCATTGACTTCAATAGAGCCAGGATTTCACCCAGTATACCCCAAAGCCACCAGCTAGCGCAACAGGAGCAGATATGTGGTGGGGAAAATATGAATAAGAAAGTATAAATAACATTACAGGGAGCCAAAATACCTGCTAACTGATCTGAGATAAGGGCCAAATCCAAGGCCAAATCCCAACCCAACTAACACAGAGTGTGAAAAGGGATACAATTAATAGGAACTTTGCCCACCCCAGGCAGTAAAGTGGTTGCAGAGCTGCTCCGCCAAACCCATTCCAGCCACCGGTGCCACAGCATTAGCGGGAGGACCAGAGAATCCACACAGAAGTGAAGAGTCTGGCTTTGCCCCTTCCCTTATCCCCATCTTCACTTGCTCTGTGCATATTGCTCTTGGGGAGCCATTGCTGCTGCAGAGAGGGGTGCACCCAATCAATCTAGCATTACCCAGTGCATGGCAGAACTTCCCCCATCCTGTTGCCAAGCGGGGGAGGGGGTCTTTCCAGCTGCAGCTTTCAGAATGATCAAAGATGGGATTTTTCAAAGGTTCAGCACTGACCCTGCCCCCATGTTTTACCATTGACTCCAACGGCAGTAGAGTTAGACCAATGCAGAGTGCTTTATCCCACCCTGAAATCTCACACTAATACTTACGTCATTCAATCTAGCCAAACAATATAAATGCCCTTAATTTATTTAAATTTTTCCTTGTATGTTTTGATGTTGTTTGAATATTATTTGATTAGAAAGTTGGGAAAAGTTACCCTAAAAAAGCATAATCCACACAGATCAAAGGAGCCCTCTGTTTCACAGGAGCATGTGTGAACAAGCCATTCTGTGGTTAACTTTATCCAGATCAGCATTAGCAGCTAGATTTGTAGTTCATCTTGTTTGTCTGAGAAGCAGAGCTGGGTAGGAAAGAGTTTGTCTGTCCTGTGAAAAATGTTGAAATTTCAAAAATATTTTCCTGTTCCAAATTGAGGCAAAAAATCATTCTCAAACTTTTGTGAACAGGAAAAAAAAAATCAGTTTGGTCAACGGAAAGGTTTTGTTTCAATTTCAATTTTTTAAAGTTTTTCTTTACTCTACATTAACTTGCATTTCTAAATAAAAAGTCATTTCAAATAAAAAAAATGGAACTTTTCATTTAGTGTCTCATTTTACCGTTTTCTGTGACAATTTCAAAGTTTCCAGAATTTTCAGAATGGGAAATTGGTTGAAATCAACCCTTTCCCATGAAGGTTCAGTTTCAGTGAACTGGCATTTTCTGAGGGAAAATATTTTTGGTCAAAAAATTCCTGGTCAGCTCCAATGAGGAATCACGTGTGCATTTGTTTTTTTATTTTCTTTCCTTAGGGTTGAAGAGGATTTAGAGAGGCTCTGGAGAGTGAGTTCTAAGCCAAAACCCAGGCTGCCATGTAAACCGGCTTTGCTTAAGAAGCCATTAATCACCACTAAGAACAATGTTAGTCCAGCCCCTCCAGCAAAGCCGAAGGAAGACAAGATTCAAACCATGGACGAGGTAGACATTCTCCAGTACATTCAGGACAACGAATCTATCAGCAACCAAGACATGAGTCTCTTTTGAAGAGTCTATTTCTTTTTTGTCTTCCGAGGCTGCCTTATCCAAGCGCCTTTGACCTCGTATGTTGAGGGAGGCAGGAGTTAGCTCGAATTCTTCATTGTCACTACATTTGTCAACTTGTCATGATTAGGAGAGCAGCAAGTCTGATTATTTCACAAGCTCTAAGTGGTAAAGAGTATGTGTTTCTACAGTGCAATTATGATCTAATGTTGCCTTATATTTTCAGGGTTTTTAGTTTTAAGAGGTGTAGAAAATATACAACACTATAGATTCTGTGTACTACAGTCATGTCAAATTATTGTAACATTAATCTATTACTAGACCAAAAGGGCTAGAGCAAACCGCATAGGCTACAAGCATGAATACAGTCTAGTGGGGCCCCCTTCACTCCATTAGCTGAATAAGAGACCGTATGTTTCAATTAACTGGAAATGTGATCCTTTTTCTCTTGTCCATCGTTGTAGCAACCTGCCCTCCCTTGCTGTCATTTCAGTGAGATGCAGCCAGTTAATGCTTCTGTGGATACACTAAATTCCACCTCCTTTGTAGTTGAGAGAGAGATTAAAATCCCGAATTCCTGACCATTCTTCCCCTATTCAGGCACTCACTGAGTCCCAGAGAAAGTTGTCCTTACCCCCAGTATAGATACAGCCATATAGTGTCAATGTCTTGCCATTGGCTATTTAGATACACAAATTCCAGCTCAGGGGAGATCTAGCACAATAGTGAAACAAGGCTAGACCCTGCAAATCTATGTGCAGATTTTCCGACTACGGATAGTCAGCACGGGAACATGGTGCAGAGTTAGCAAATGACTAGAGCTGTATTTCAGGCCATCTGTAGATACACAGAAACATTTCGGAAGTTTGGATCTTTTTCCTGATCTAAACTTCAGGGCTTGGCCCCATCTCTATAAAGACATGGGAGTGGAATGATGCTAAATGGTGGGCCCTTCGGTATCTGTTTAATTTTTATAGCCAGGCAGGAGCAACTTCGGGGTGATAAAATATATTTTTTTAAAAATCTGAATATTTTCGTGAAATTTTAGTGCCTGTGAAAAGTAAGAAATTAACCCAGCACCTCAAGGTCTCCAGCAGTGAAATGCAAGTATATTTAAGCCATGTCACACACCCCAAATCTGCCTTTTTAATGCATAACATAATAAAAAGCCTATAAAGCACTTTAAAAATATTTTTTTAATAATTACCATGTTGTCTATTCATAATTTTCTCTTTATTCTAAAAGATAATGTATTAAGTACATTTTTGTTTAAAGGAACAAAAAAATCAATATTAGATTTGAACCATGTAAAATAAGATTCACTATAATAAAATGACATGCTAACCGGTATGTACTGTTGTTCTTTATTATATCCTAAAGTAAGGGCTAATGAGAGTTGAAAGTTGGGTTCTAATTACCTAAGCTGTGATGAATGGTCCGTTTTTATTGCCATATGAGTGCAGTAAAATATGTGTATAAATAAGAAAATATTGAAGCATGGTTCAGATAAAGCTTACTGATGGACACAGACGTCTACCTATGGTTCTTATATGGCTCCCATTAGTATCTGAGCAAAATATTTAATTAGCCTCCACATACTTCTTTTCCTCGCCTGCAGATTATAGTGACCTCAGCCCAAGAAGCCCTGGAATGTGATTCCTTTGGAGGACATGCTCAGTTGAGACATAATATTGACTTGGTGTCCAACAGAATGTAGTAAGACGAGCGTGGAATGGATTTTATCAACACGATTGAGCTGCTTGTGAAAGATTTTGTGACTATACTCGTCTAGGCACACGTGTTTATAATTCTCTGGAAATTTTGTTTAGTGACAATTTTGACTCCTTTTGACTAGTGACTTTTCAGGGTTTGTCTGGTGACTTCTGGCTATGTAGAGTTGGCAACAAACTCCAAAAAAAAAAAAAAAAAAAAAGAAATAAAATTAAAAGCCATCAGTGTTGGCCTACCTCTGCTCCCTCTAAAATTAACAATTAAAGTCCCTTTGACTTCAGTGGAAGAAGAGTTAAGCCAATGCGGAGCATTTTTGAAAATGCCACCATATGGCTTCCTGTAATTATACTATTAGAAGATACCATGAAAGTTACTTGGCTAGGAGGGGTGAATAACAAATAACAGATTTCCCAAGTATCACTTCACTGTCGCAAGAAAAGTCATTGTCTTAGAGCTATTTAGGAATAAATTCCAGTAGAGTAACCCCTAAACAGAATTTCTGCAATCAAAGAATGTCCTTTTTCAACAGGATGCTCAAAGATTCTGGAGTCAGGTTTTTCAGGAAGACATGGTGTTCTCCAGCTTTTCAGTAATAAAAACAATACACGAGAGTGGCATACCATGCCTCCTGTTAAGAAACACAAGGCTATCTGATGTGTCCATTCACTAAAGTGATGGTGGACAGGCAATTGTTTAGATGGTAGCATGCTCAGTCTAATGAGTAGTGAAACCAAATCTGGACAATACCTGAAACATACAACCATTTCAACATGTGGTGGTAAAAACCTAGGGCTAGATCATCAACTAGCATAAATCAGCAAAGCCCCATAGAAATCATTGATGTTATGCTACTTTATGGCCCCTGAAGATCTGACTCCTACTTTCTTTCTGTGAAAAATGTGTCTAGAAAAATCTAATTTTTAGAATCTCATGTAGATCATTAGCAGCTTTGTGGTTGCCAGTCAATCTGACCTGATCTAAACAGATGGGATGTGACTAGTCTGATAATCTTGAGTCTGTGATAATGGGTGAAATCTGATGACAAGATGTAATCGGAAATGTATGCCTGCCTGATATATCTAGGCTGTTACAAAAACCTGATTTCCCTTTAAGAAGCAAGGTTGGGACCCTGAAATGAATGGGTTGTTAAGTGTTTCTATTGCAAGATGTGCTTCATCCTCTTTTTTAAATGTTTATTAAAATCTTTCACAAAGCTATCTGTGCTCTATATTTACCCAAACAGCACATTTCTTATTGCTCCTATCATTTCTGTTCGCTCTTTGAGTTTCTTGGACATTGTCACTAATGATCCCAAAATTCCCATAGATTATTTTGTTGGTGGTAATTATTAATGCCAATAATTTTACCTCAAAAGAGTTAACAATAACTTCTCATTATGTTAGCAATCACTCCTTGGCCAGGCATGCCAAGGATCCCAGATATACACTGCTGACCCTGAACAAGAAAGTCTCAAGGCTTCTGTGGTTTATTTCCCTATTTATTGTTTTGGCCTTTCTTAGCTTATCTTTTTTTTAACCTCTATATGCTGCGTCTGGCTATAATTGTAGTTTTCAGTAGTTTTTGAACCTGGGACCTTTAACTTTAAAAGTATGAGCCTGTATCATGTGAAATAAGGGAGCAACCTCTTTACCTGGCAGCAGTGACAGGCTTTTATCCTTTTGTGGATCAGCCATTAGAGAGAGACAAAAATAACACTGGTTTCACAGGGGTAGCCGTGTATCAGCAAAAACAATGAGGAGTCTTTGTGGCACCTTAGAGACTAACAAATTTATTTGGGCATAAGTGTTTGTGGGCTATAACCCACCTCATTAGATGCATGGAGTGAAAAATACAGTAAGCAGAATGTATATTATAGCACATGAAAATATGGGAGTTGCCTTACCAAGTAGGGGGGTCAATGCTAATGAATTTTTTTAATTTAATGGAGATATCCTATCTCCTAGAACTGGAAGGGACCTTGAAAGGTCATCAAGTCCAGCCCCCTGCCTTCACTAGCAGGACCAAGTACTAATTTTTGCCCCAGATCCTCAAGTGGCCCCCTCAAGGATTGAGCTCACAACACTGGGTTTAGAAGGCCAATTCTCAAACCACTGAGCTATCCCTCCCTTAATTCAGTTAAGGTGGAAGTGGCCTATTCTCAACAGTTGACAAGAAGGGGTGAATACCAAGGGAGGGGAAATTACTTTTGTAGTGCTAACAAGGCCAATGCAAATAACACTGTGCTAGTGTGGATTACACTGGTTCAATTAGAGTTAAGTGCCTTTACACTGAGCCCAAATAGCTCTTTATCAGGGAAAAATCCAGAGAAGGAACAGGAAAGTCCCATAGAGGCAGACATTTTAGATCCTATATTAAAACAAAACACAACCATGCTCACAGGACCATGAGGAAACTTGCAACAGTTCCCAAGCTTCTCATACTGTATATTATTTCATCAAACTATATGATGAGATAAATCATAGAACATCAGGGTTAGAAGGGACCTCATGAGGTCATCTAGTTCAACCCCTGCTCAAAGCAGGGCCCATCCCCAGACAGATTTTTACCCCAGTTCCCTAAATGGCCCCCTCAAGAATTGAACTCACAATCCTGGATTTACGAGGCCAATGCTCAAACCACTGAGCTATCCCTTTTCCCTGCATCCTATCTCTTTACAGTGTGGTAATTGCAGGATTGACTTGGCCTTCCAGATGTTGACCATGCAACAGCTCATGCCTGTCAGGGCTTCACACAGTAATTATATTGAATGAAATCTGTACCATTTGTATTTCACACTACTCCTTTATCCATTTCTATTTTCTGTGCTTTTCCACTTTCGGTTTGACCCGGCAATAGCCTGTCAGGGATCTTATAAAGATACCAAATGAAGTGTGTGGATTTGTATTTAACACTGTGACTTTTGCTCTATTCTATTTCTAGCTAATTACTAGCTTTCTGAAAGAAGTGCATGTTTCATGACTCACCCACCTTCTGAGGTGAGAGACAGTAAAAAATGTGAGTATAGTAGAAAAAGTCAATGTTTTCCTCTCCTGGGAAGACCTGTATTTCAATATACTACTACTTTGGAATTCTACAGCAACGGCTAGTAGAGAACCCCAAAGGGTCTCAGACATACAAACACTAACAAACTTAGCATTACAACACCTCTATGAAGCAGATAACTATTTTTATTACTATAATTTGTATTACAGTAGTATCAGTTAATAGTGGGGGGTCTCGTATTAGGCACTCTACAAACAGAGCTGAGAAAGAAAAAGAGCTGAAGAACTTATAATCTCAATTGACAAGACAGGATGAGAGAAAAGAAAGTATCATTTCCATTTTACAGATGGGGAACTGAGGCATAAAGAAACTAGCTGATATGTCTATGGTCACATGGGAAATCTGTGGCATAGCTGGAAATTGAACCTAGATGGCATAAATGCCAAGCTAGCAGCTTAACCCACAAGACCAGCTTTCTTCTCTCATAGTATACCCATTTTACAGATGAGTAAATGGAAAGATAGGCTGATTTACCTTCACACAGCTAAACGAGAACCTGTAGCCAGGAAAAAACACAGATCTGCATCCTACTCTGGCCATGAACCTTTGAGGTGACCTGAAAATGAAAAACAAATGGGCTTGCGGTATTTTTTTAGGGTGTGTGTTTGTTGCTTCTTTATGATGTATAAAGATGGCCTGAAATATTTTTTCAAAAAAAGGTTTATTTTAACACTTTTTTCTTGTATTAGAAAATCAGGAAGACTCTTTAATCACTAGACAACCAGTAACATGATGACAGCACAACTGACAAAAGTGAAAGATGAACAATTTGAGATAGAGTAGGACTTTTAGACATACGTTGTATTTTGTTTCTGGTAAAAACCTATTTAATTCCAAAATGTGTAATGAACAGTTGGGAGAAAAGATGTCTTTATTAAAAATTCAGTACTCCTAACCCTTTAATAAGGGTGTAGGAACTCACAATACACATCACTGGCATCTCCAAGAAATCTTCTGCATAGCTAAGGAAGACCACATTTGAGATGCCTGGAACTTTTTAAAGTAAAACACTGGAAGGAAAAGAATAAACTTTTAAAACCAATACATTTTGTGGCAGCTACATACCTAAAATGGAAATGTTTTCAAGTACTGCAATGTAGTAGTTGGATTATATTTGCTCCCTCCAGACTGAAAACAACACACTTGCATTCTACAATAGTCTCGACCCTTATTAATACAATCTGTGAATACAGTTCAGCCTGAAGAAATGTTTACTAACAAGCCATTATTTAAGAATATGACCACCCACTTCAGAACCAGAGAGAGAGCAATGCTAATCACTTAAAGCAGAAATGGTTAGGTCACTGAAGGATGTAAATTGATTAAGGTGGTTCTAATTTGCCATTGTATTTTTTGTTTCTATTTCACCTCATTTTTTTTAGGGGATGGGCTTGTGTGGAGAGTGAGAATTAAGGTTTTAGAATCCAAATCCCTGGTTTAATTTGAGATATGAATTGAGCTCTTTCAAATCATCTGATACTCCCTGCTACTTCTACTTTATAGACTAGAGATCGCAAGCAGTTGCAAGTAAATCAGTGGCACATTTCTGCACTTAACGACTTCAGTGGAAGCACGATTATTATTTTTAGGTATCACAGGTAGCGCTGCTTCTAGTTAAGGTTGCCCAGCAATTTCCACTATAAGACCCTGTTTTCGGTTCCCTATAACTTTGCCAAACTTCAGCCATTCTCAGTACTTTGAACAATCAAGTCCTAGGTGTCTCAAATTGGGCACCCAAAATGGTGGATACTTTGACCTTAATGTCTCTATGCCTCAGTTCCATAGCTGTAAAACAGGGCTGGTAGTACTGCCTCACCTCAGAGGAGTGTTGTGGAAAATCAATTAAGGTTTTTGAAGCACTCAGCTGTAACTAGCGTGATAAGCACCATAAAAGAGCCCATGAGGAAATTAATAATGTTGTTTTCAGAGCAGGGTTTGAATAGTGTGTAGTAAAAAAGGCATAGGGTCACCCACGGAACAATGAGGAGAAAGCAACTTGAGGGCATTGCTCTTTGTCTGTAAATAATATGATAATGTGAAAATTGCATCCGATCAAATCCAGAATCTCAGGGAATGTTCTAGACATCAATGGGGAGATGCCTATGATTTTGATGAAAGCTTGAAAAAACAGATTTCCACTAACATCACCATTTGGTCACGCAGGATACAGGGATGAGGTAGTGACCTCAAGGTTAGGGTTTAGAATGATGGGTAGGTTAGGGTTAACGGACCCTTCTACCAACACTGTCTGGCCCCCACTCTGGTCAGAACTCTATTGATTTTGGTGAAAATTGGGAGTGGGAAAACCTGATTTGAATGAAAAATCAAGCTTTTTACCAAAATCAATGAGGCTCTCGCCAGAGTCCCAGCTGTGGTGGGGGCAAAGGCCCAGCAGGGTACAGCTTGGTCTACATAAGCAACAAAATGTGCAACCCACTCGTTATGTATCCTTACAACTCCCCTGTGAGGTAGGGAACCGCTAGAGTATCTGTTTTACAGATAGGGACCTGAGGCACAGAAACCCTGTGATGTGCCCAAGGTCACACACAAAGTCTGTGGCGAGCAGGGATTAGAATGCAGGCCTCCTGCGGGCCAGGGAGACACACTAACCACTGAACCATCCTTACGCTCATGGCAGACCCCTGCTGAGTAACTGCAGCAGATGCCTTTCCTCTGGTTGCCTTGCTTTTCACGGTGTTCGTTAGAAGTGTTCTTTGGCCATTGTAGACCTTGGTGCGTCATTTACTCGTTTAGGACAATGGTAGAAAAGGAAATCATGAAATCAGAGTTTTTGCTTCTGCTTCCAGGTGCCTATTTTGTTTGTTTTATCCTTGCTGTGCAGCGTGGATGATAACTGTGATCTTATTGATGAGTGCAGCAATGTTGCACAGTCTGAAACAGCAGTCTCTGAATGGAAAGCACTCATCTGATGGTAATAGGTATCTGATGTTGGGTAAATCTCTAGTGGGGCACCAGTATAAGCATGTTTTAGTAAATAATGCTTCACGTTTATATCCATACTCCAAGAATCCTGAGGAATTTTACAAACATCAATCAAACCTCCCAACCCTCCGGGCTACGAGATTAAATATGATTGTGCCCATTGTACAGATGGATAAACAGAGGGCTTGTGAGGCTGGCAGACCAGATGCCAGCTCTTGCCAAGGCTTTAGGCCTTAGCTGAGCACTAACAAATTCATTGCTGGAAAGCAGTCTGTTTCACCAGTGTGGTTAAGACCTAGAACAATTGGACTTATAACAATGTAGTTAGTGTTTATACTTTATGAAATGCTTGTAAGTTGCTGCCTGCATTGCAGTGGCATAGCTAGGAGTGGAAATTTGGGTTGGCCCCGACTTTCGGGTGGACGGGCAATGACAGACAGAGCTAGCTCAGCTTCTCCCCCAATGCCACGCCCTCTTCCTAGCCCTAGTGCCTCCAGACACAGGGCTTCCCCTGCCGAGCTGGGCACGTGCATGCCTGACCTTGGGCAATTCCCGCCAGCAGCTCCTGCTCCGCCAGGCTCAGCTCACCTCTCCTGGGGGGAGTCGTGGCGCCTCCTCCTCGCCCTGTGCTCACAGGGGCCAGATGTGGCACTGCGCATTACTGAACCCGGCAGGAACCTGGCGCTGCACCCCCCCTACATGCCTTCTACCCCCCTCCCCTCAGAGCAGCTGCCGGTGGGGGCCCAACCATTCCCCCTCCAGCGGCAGGGGGGGATACGCAGCGGACACCCCTGACTGCACATGGGTTGATTTCTCAGCACAAATGGTCCACGTTGCGTGCTGCGTGAGGGAGGACCCAGGCCCCAAGTTCCGTTCATGGGGTGGTGGTTCCCATCACCTCCTTTCCAATTCTCCTCCCCCCAAGCGTTAGCAGCCAGATGATATGGCCGGGCGGGGGGGGGGGGGGGGCGGAACAGCTGGGAGGCTAATGTGTCTCTGCAGCGCTGTCCTTCGTCGCTTCATTGTGTTTGGCTACTGCGTGCCAGCGTGTGATCCTGTGGCCGGGCAGCCCCGAGAGGTAAGGGCGGTGGAGACCCTCTGGCCTGCGGCTCAGATAATGGCAAGGCAGAGCTGCTAGAGTGTAGCTTTCTGAAGAGCGGGCGCATAGGTCTGTCCAGGATTTCAGGTGCCCGAGTGATGCTCCGGGCCGCTGTGGCAGCACTGCACCCATGCTTAGATTTGGGTAGGCCTGGATGCTAAACGGGTGGGCTGCGGCCCTCGCAGGCCTACCTGTGGCTATGTCCCTGATTCATTGATCTCACTTACAATATCTTTATCACATGCTATAATAATACTTAAGTTTTTGCTTTGTGACTGTAAAAACTGTTTGCTCCAAAACTGTGAACCAAGTTAGGGATTGTCTCCTGCCCATCAAGAAGGCCTATCAAGACTAAATGGGTCATTGTGGGACATCACAATACAAAGACTTTGTAAATTGCTCCTTCACACCCATGAGGAGGCTACATGCAAAAGGGCTCATCCCATCAGCTTGAATTCTGGAAGAAGGAAACAAAAATAGTTGACAAGAAATTTTTCATTTCTTTTGCTGTTTGGATTTTCACAGGGCTGGAGCTACAAAACAGAAGCAAAGGTTCCCAGGGTCAATCTGAACGAGCCCTAAAAGACATTAAGAGCTGACAGATTACTACAACTCCGTCACCTTAAAAACCAGAGACTGTAACTCATTTGTGTATATGTTTGCCATACTTTAATCTTTAATTCTCTCATTTCTTTTTCCCAGTGTATAAATCTTTAGTTTATTACAGGATTGGTTACAAGCGTTGTTTTTGGTGAGAGATCTAAGGTACATTGACCTGGGGTGAGTGACTGGTCTCTTGGGACTGGAAGCAACCTGAATATTTTATGATCTTTGGTGTATATCAACCAACTATCACTAAGTCCAGCTTGCCTGGGTGGCAAGATATATTGGAATGTCCAAAGGGGCTGCCTGTGATTCATGGTAAGACGATTATAGTCCTTTGGGAGTTCACACTAGTTACTGCATTGGAGAAACCTAATTATAGAAAACACAACCCAGGCCATTTGGGGTCTCTGTCCGGCCTCTTGACAGTCTGCCCTGAAGGTGGCACTCACGGTTGTGAACCACTCCAGTCGGTGTGTCCGGGCTCATTCTTTGTTTCAAAGTCATACAGAAAGACAGTGGCTGAGCTGGACGGAGGCTTGGGAATCGTGAGGCTATCTGTTCCCTAAGCTGAATAATGATAACACTTTCTCCCAGCCATTTTTGATGCGACATATGAGGTTCATGTTAGGTTGGAGGAGTTGGCTACAGACATGCCTATCACATGCATATGGAGAATCTTAAGCATTATCCCCGCTGAGTAATTTTGCCTACAGCTGGCTGTAATGTTGTGTTTCCTTAAGGCTGCAATGTGTCTGTAACGTGAAAAGGATAAACATTGCTAGTAGCTTCAATGGGTTGTACACAAACTGTTATAGGTTGTGGAGGCATTTGCTGGAACTCTGCCAATACAATAGTGTTGAACCTGTTCTGTGCATGTGCCTGGAGTCATTTCCAGACACTGACTGTCCAGCCAAAAATATATTGGCAGCAGATACAGGAGGGATTTCTTTCTTGTCTATCCATTCAGACGAAAGACTGCTGTGTCATTAGCTTGTCATGGATGACACGCAATGCTGTCTCTCAGACCAAGGGAAGAGAATGTGTCATCTCCTATATGAAATTCCCTCCAAGCAAAGCTCCTTCTCCATCTGCCCCCGAAAGGGTCAGCCACATTACAAGGTCAGTGTAGGTTTGGATCTTCCCCAAAATACCACACTGCAGCCAATCCTTTAGCATCTAAAACTAAAGGTTTATTATAAAGAAAAAAGAAAGAACAAGAAGAGAAAAATTAAATGGTAGAACAGTCACATACATACAAAGACTTCAAAGTCCATATATCAGGTTCCTAGCAGTATTGGTGAGTTTGCTACAAACTGAAGCTCTGAACAAAGGACTGAATGACCTGTGGAAATATTCCAGGGGGACTTTCAAGCCAGCAAAGTTCCTCCAGAGGTAAGAAGCAGGACTGAAGACAAAATGGAGAAGATGTAGCTGCCTTTTATAGTCTTTTGCCATGTGGCTTGTGCTTCCTTTATTTCAAACACAAGCTGCCCAGCACATGGCTTGGAAGCTTCCATAGGCATGCCTTGCTGACTCATAAGGTGTATTCTTTGCCTTCTCTCTGTTGTATAGCTGATGGTCCTTAATGGGCCACCAAGCAGGCTAGGCAGTGCTGATGCCAAACTGTCTGGGGATGTCACCCAGAAGCATAGCACAAGTTTGAAATATAGACATACACACATATCTATAACTCATAATACAAAGGAGATACAAACACATAAACAAGATGATCATATCTGGCAAATAACATTTTTGCAGATACCTTATATCTGGCATAACTCATTGCAAATTTTACAATATTGGTATTCATAATATCCTAACATGTCACCCAGGTTGCACACAGCACCACAGATGGATTCAGTAACCTGACCCCAGCTAACTGGGAATAAGGAAAAGAAGAAGATTTCTGTTCTCACTTACACTCTGGTCGAATTGAAGTCAGAAACCATTATTAAGCCATTATTTTTATCCTGAAAGATGTGTGGAACCAAATAAGAATCTTCAGGAACAGGAGAACCTGTAAGAATTAACACAGACTGTTGAACCACTTTGTGACTTGATAGCCAGATGCTTCTGTCCTTCAAGTCTCCATTTCTCAGAATCATTAACGAAATAATAGTGATGTGAAAAAATATATGATGGATAAATGTGGGTGATTGGGGTGGTGGGCTGATATATACAAACTCAAATTTAGACCTGAGGCAAGTGGTCAATGGGGTCGTATCTACGCACACCACATCTAGATTTAGCCCTCAGGAAAACAAACATATCACTGTAATTGTGCTGGATCTGGCATAATCAGGATGAATTAGCTTATCTATTTATGTTCCAACAGTGCATCTTGTCTGTTGCAGAGTGCTGTGGTTCAGTGACGGGTTGAAGGGGTTGGGCTTTTTGCTTGCTTGGTTAAGTGGCATGCAGTTGTGAGCGCTCTCTGGCTGAAGTCACACATGCCTGGTTCCTTACAGTTCTGCTAACACTGACTCTACCCTGCTCCCATTTGGTTGTATGGGCTGGTGCTCTCATTCCATCCGTAGCAGTAGTCAGGGAATCTGCTGTGAACAGGACAGAGGAATGTGCCTCAGGGGGTTCAAAAATGCCATAAAAGTGCATTAGAGAGACAAGTTGCATGAGGTAATAACTTTTATTGGCCCATCTTCTGGTGGCAAGAGAGACAAGCTTTCTAGCCACACAACAAGCCACCAGTATGAAGGCCATGCCCTGGTGTGTTTGTGTAACTGCAGCCTGCCAGTCACATCCTGGCTTTCACCAGCCTGCAGGGCCACCCCAACACACTCCCAGTCCTGCACTTTCCTCCAGAAATACAAGTCCTGTACTGCCCAATCCTCTCCGGGACAGCCCAAATATATTAAGTCAATTATTTCTTTAAGGGAATGATATACACTAGCCTGCTATTCCCAAATAGAGTTACCCAGGCACTTTAATTTAAACACACTGGATTAGATAACAATAAAACAAGTTTATTAACTACAGAGAGAGAAGTTATAAGTGAGTACAGGTAATCAGGCATAAAAGTCAGAAATGGTTACAAGAAAAATAAAGATAAAACACTTTCTAGTGCCCTCGAGCTCCCGCAGGGGAGTGGGTTCGGAGCTTGCCCTGCTCCGGCGCTCCAGCCCTTCTCTGCTCGGCTCCTGGAACCGGTGGCATGTCCCCAACTCCGGTTCCTACGCATGGGGCATCCAGGGGGATGGTTGGGAACTGTGGCCAATGGGAGCTGCAGGGATGGCACCTGAGGACAGGGCAGCGTGCAGAGCTGCCTGGCCATGCCTCTGTATAGGAGCTGGAGGGGGGACATGCTGCTGCTTCTGGGAGCTGCTTGAGGTAAGTGCCACCCGGAGCCTGCACCCCTGACTCCCTCCTGCGCCCCAACCCCCTGCCCCAGCCCTGATCCCCCTCCCACCCTCCGAACCCCTTGATCCCAGCCTGGAGCAGCCTTCTGCACCCCCAACCCCTCATCCCCATCCCCACCCCAGAGCCCACATCTCCAGTCAGAGCCCTCACCCCCTCCTGCACCCCAACCCCCAATTTCGTAAGCATTCATGTCCTGCCATACAATTTCCACACCCAGATGTGGCCCTTGGCCCCAAAAGTTTGCCCACCCCTGGTTTAACTTAACAAACTTTATTTGATTCAAGCCACATAGACACTGGGAGACGCCTCATAACCAGATTGTTATGCTGGTCAGAACCAGGCCACGGAGGTGTCAGCTAGAGGTGATACTGCACAATGCCTAGAATAAACTTGTGATACTAGTAAAACCAAATGTACAATGACTAGGGGTTCTGTCCTAAATGTACGACTAGTACTTTGCCAAGCGAAAAGCAACATGGAATTTATTCTCTCCGGGGGGAGGGAAACAGGGCTCCAGGCTATCCCCCACTCCTCTCTGCCGCCATGTGGAAGAAGGGAAGAATAAGATTAATAATATCTAGCTCATGTAGAACCTCTCATCTATGGATGAACCCAATGGTGCCCATTCTCGTGGTTTTGATTATAATATGCTCTCTGATGTTTTAGTTAAAGCCCCAGCACTTGGGGACAAGTGATAAGATGTGAGTCTCAGCTTTCGTTTAAAAAAGGAAGGCCCTCCTGGGTGCAGAGAAAAGCTTGAGAACATGACCCAAGTGCACCCTAAAATTCAGAAGCTAGAAAGCAAATCAGAAGAGCCCAAAACTTATTACACCTCTACCCCGATATAATGTGACCCGATGTAACACGAATTCGGATAGAACGCGGTAAAGCAGCGCTCCGGAGCGGGGGAGGGGAGGGGGAGGGTGTGGCGGGGCTGCGCATCCCAGTGGATCAAAGCAAGTTTGATATAACGCGGTTTCACCTATAACGCGGTAAGATTTTTTTGGGCTCCCGAGGACAGCGTTCTATCGAGGTAGAGGTGTATTTTAAAAATCATATGATTTTTAAACCTCTCTCATGCCCATTTGGGGCCTGACTGAATGCTTGGGGTTGATAATGCTTGATCCCAGTCTCTGAGTCCCACCCCCAGTGCCTTAACCATTTGCCCACACTGCCTCCTCCCTCCTATTGGAGACAATCTGATCGCTCCAATGTGGGTGGAGAGTAGACAGAGGATACAGACTGGAGAAAATGAGAGAAAGAGATTTGTGGGGTGTCAACATATTGAGGGGATGGGAATCCCCAAAACTAATGTATATTCTAAAATCAATTCTGTTCACATCTTTAAGAACATGGCTGTTTTATTCTGAAACGATGAAGAAGACAAAGCGTGTGAAGCACTCTACCCTAATAAATATGAGAAGCGAGAAACCTGCATGTTTAAAGGTACCATGCTTACATCCTCAAGTAGTTGAACTTCTCCTTCCCCAGAAAAGGCAAATTCTGTTATAGGTGTATGTCTCTTGGGGTACGTCTATACTTACCTCCGGGTCCGGCGGTAAGCAATCGATCTTCTGGAATCGATTTATCACGTCTTGTCTAGACGATCCCGGATCGATCCCGGAAGTGCTCGCTGTCGATGCCGGTACTCCTGCTCTGCGAGAGGAGTACGCGGAGTCGACAGGGGAGCCTGCCTGCCGCGTGTGGACCCGCGGTAAGTTCAAACTAAGATACTTCGACTTCAGCTATGTTATTCACGTAGCTGAAGTTGCGTATCTTAGTTCGAAGTGGGGGGTTAGTGTGGACCAGCCCTTGGATTATAAATATGTTCACTACAAACAGCACTTATCTGCACACAGTATATTAGATATCAATGTAAAGGGCAGTAGATGCATTATATCCATATGTTTATTTGCTTCTAACAAATGCCATTTCTTTACTGTGTAAATGATTATATCCTTTATTAAATGAATGTTTTGTGCAGAGACCGAAGAGGTTGAGGATGTCTCTTGCTGCTTTGCAAATACCCGTGAACTGAATACAAAGCTCTCCCCCTTCTTCTTTTAATATCAGTGCCTTTGATAAATTCCTTAATAGACAGTCACCCGGTTCCCCCACAGGAGAGATAAGAGTGTGCATATAATGGCGACACGAAGCAAACGATTAAAGAGGCCAAAAGGAAAATATTCTCAGTGCTGCGGTTTTGACACTGTGGAATTTCCAACAATGAAGCTTGACTCTAAGAAATAATGTGTTCTGGCAGCTGGTGACACATGATAAGCAGCTGCTAGCACTTTGAATGGGTGGAAATGCCATCTACCTAGTGTACAAGGCAACGTCTGAATGATGATGGTAGAGCCTTCATTTGTGAACCTGCCTTTTCTCCTTCCCAAGTCAAAATATATATAAACATGAACTATTGCATTAAGACTTGGATATGTTTAAACTTACTGACACCAACCTGACATTTAAAGAAAAGATAATGGAAATAGGACCCTTAAAAGAACCTGAAACCTGCTATTGCTTTTAAAAAAATCTACACAGATATTTTGATTTTACAGGGATTAAGATGTGGTTTATGTGTCTCAAACAATTATTTGACGTCTCCTTCACTACCTCATAGTGGGGGAAATTGGCATTTTACTTAGCTAAAGAATATGGTAATGAGTTTAAGAACAAAGGGTCTGATCCTTATCTCCCTCACACAGGGTTTGCACAAGTGTAACTGTTGAGTTACTCCTAGTTCATATTGCCAACATGAGAGAAGTCAGAATCAAACCCAAAGCAATTTTGTGTGGATAAAGCTTAAGGTGCCTATGATTTGCAGTATTACAAGATTGGAGCTCCAAGGAATGGCTTAGAGGATATTGACCATTGTTCATTTTCTCCTGTGGCCAACTTTCATTTCCCTTAAATATGGCTATGGAGAGGGAAGTGAAATGGCTTTTCAAATGTTCCCCTGCCCTTCAGGGTAAAATTGCAAGCTTTAGAGGCCAGATTAAAAGATCCAGTAAATTGCTCAATAAACTGGAATTCCTGCTGATACTGAGAACTTTCAGATTGGCTTGCTGCTTTTGGCCAACTCCGCCATTAATCCTAAATTATCAAACTAAAGACTGCGGGGCTGCATCACCACCGGTAGCACTTTGAAAGAGATGAGAGGCCAAAAACATGATGAGGCTAGTTTGTGGCTAAATTAGCATCTTTTATACAACTGTGTGTTAATCCTGCTGGCTGTAGCGAAGAAGCCATCTTTGCCTTTTTCTACCCGTTTTTCCTTTTCCACACACAGGAAGATGCTTGACGTGAAATCATGGCTTTGTTGAAGTCAAGGGCAAAACTTCCACTGTTCTCAATGGAGCCAGGATTTCACTCCAGAAGAGCCATTTCCAAAGCCCAAACCAGGCCTGATCCCTGAAGTTAGTTGTATGTCGCCACAAGTAATGCTGACAGCAGAATAACAAATCCAGGTCCCTGGAGAGGCCACTGACTGCTTTGTAAAAAGGCCTTATACCCAGGCCAGAGCCTGGGGACTGTTTCGTTGCAGGTTTGAATGTAGCCAGGTCTAGGACCTGAGATTTTGATCAGTAGTTTTGCATTCCTCTCCAGACTACTAAACATTGGGGGATATAAAGCATGCTTCTCAGTTAATTTCTCCAAGGATCTCAGAGCATTTTAGCAACATTAATTAATTAATCCTCAAAACAACACAGCAAAGCAGGATGGCCTGTAATGCCACTTGATTGGGCCCTATAGATGCTCATTCGAAGCTTAAATGATGCTGTGCTTTAAGGCAGAGGACAAATTTAAGCTTGAACTTTCAGTAGCTGATCCTTTGCTGGAGTAAATCACCACACCTCCATTGATGTCAATGGAGCTATGCCAATTTACACCAGCTGAGCATGTAAAGTGATGGTTAAGGGCCTAATTTCTGAACTCCTAAGAGCTTGATTTCTTAGCCTTAATGTTGCATTAATGGTTTCTTTATTAGCTATTGTTTCTAGACTCCCTGTTCTGACTTCGCTTTTGTCACACTGGAAATGCACCATGCCATGGTGACTGAAATATCAGAGACACAAGGTGGGTGAGGTAATATCTTTTATTGGACTTCTGTTGGTGAGCGAGACAAGCTTTTGAGCTTACACAGAACTCAAATATCAGAGTGCATTCTCTCTAGCTACAAATTATTTTTGTTTAAAAAAAAAGTATGTTGAAACAAAATCTTGTGACAAAAAGTATCCTCAAGAATAATGGGACGTATAGATATATCATTGCAAATAACAGATGTTAACGTCAAGTGCGCATTGATCTGATTCTCTCTTGGGTTCTTGCTCATGGTCAGAAATTGCTCCTATTGTGTTTCTGTGGTTTGTGACATAGTAGAGATTGCAACGAGAGATTTATATCCATTCTGGGAACCTCAGTTATCATATATGTGCCAGATTTCAGGCTCTAAATTTGACTGATTTCATAATTGTTATAATCTGATGAGAGAAGGTCTCTGGATTCTAAATGACATCCTATAAAAGGAAACTGGAGTGACTAGTCACAAAACTATAAGGCTGATTCGATGCAGTCACTAAACACTATGTGGGATAAGACCCTTAGCTAAAGAATTATGTGTAAATTAGAGAAGGAAATTTCAGAGCACTTTATAGAAATATCTTTCTCTGTTTCAGTATTTCAACAGATCTCTTTTCTCTCTTTGCAGGTTCCCATCTTAATAATACTTACCAGTAAGGCTTTATTCACCCCTTACATGGTAAAAAAATCAGACTCTATATGAAAGTTTTGGACATTTTGGACATTTTGTAAAGAAACAAACACATACTGTGTCTACAATTATTTTCATTTTAGGTTAAGGAAAAGCAACAAGGAAGAACAAAAGTAAGTCTTCTCCATTACATGCTATGGCAACTCTGATAATGACATCTGAACTTTGCATATAGGTAGAGAACTTATAAACATAAAGGTGTGGTGCAAAGAAAAAGCTGCATCAGCTTCATCGCCACATACACACCAGAATCATTTGTAAGTTCTACAACTTTCCTTTACATTTGCTTTGGCTAATTAGTGATCTGAGCTATGTCTGTCTATATGTAAATAGTTAGCAGATAAAGTGCCAGTAGGTGGCACTCAAGAATTGTAGCACCGTTCCTAAGTTTTGTAGGACCAAAAAAACTAGTTGTTGTGCATTGGAAATGGCTTCCTCTCTGCAGCTCTTTACATCAGCTCTTAACAGTAAGCTGATGTTTTAACCACTGTTTAACTTTTCTCAAATTATAGAACTTAACTGTGAAAAATTCTAATTTCTAGTGTTTTCTAATTAGAAAGCAGATTTTTTTTTTCAATCTTCAGGGCTGATTCCACAGAAACAGCCTGTGCAGACTTCTTAACTATATACTTTGCATAAATTAAGATAAGGAGGAATAATTTTTGTCATTATAGTGAGATAAGCAAAGTTTTACATTTCTAGTGTGTTATTCTCTCCCCCTCTCCCCCCATACGCCCTTTTGCTCCTGTCAACAAGACAGCCTCTGCTATTCAGGTAGATGTCTTCTTTCTTTCTTTCAAAATCAAAAGCCAGGACATTCATGGCAACATTTGTAGGGTTACAAAATTCTCATACAAAAGAGAAGAGAACAGAAGTGACATGATCACAGTCTATATGTAGTAAAGTGGTCATCAAGTGATCATCAATACTCAGAGTATTATGTGTTGGAGCTATGCGCCACTCCTTCCTTTCTTCATGTTTAGCTAGTGGCTGTTCCCTTCCCACTTTGTTGTGATGTAGTTATATAAAGCAGCAAGTTCCCAGCCTTCACTCCTGTGAGTAGCCTTATTTTTGTTGTACTGAGCAGCACCTTTACAAAATATGGGTATATACATGATCCCTTTACAAAATTATAGGTATCTACATGGGGAGAAGATTTCTGATAGTAAAGGGCTCCTTAATCTAGCAGATAAATGCTGGTGGTTCATGGACCATGGTTTGAGAACCAGTTACCATTCTAGATTTTTGAGACAGAGAATGGCTGAAAGTTCTGCTCAGCTATCTTTCTTTCCAGTGCAGTGCGATTGTCCCTACATGAGACCTAGTCACATTTTTTCTACAGATCCCCGGGGGGATGTAGTTTTAGAACATGGTTATTGTGTGAGTGCAGACAGTGCCTGTGACTGCCTTGTTTTTCCTACACTTCCTTACATTGACTCAGACCCAAATCCAGATCTCATAAAAAATATTTCCCAAACAAGAAATTTCCAGGAACTGCCCATTAGCTCCCATGAGTCAAATAATGACATTACAAGAATATATTTGTAGTCCCCATGTTGAAAGGTGACTGGCAAAGCTGCAAACTTTATGTTATTTAATAACTTGTGGACTATGGGTAAAAGAACTGTTTCCCATTACATGACCCATTTCTCATAAATTCTAGCTTGAAGCACTTATTATCTTGTGTTTCAATCAGGCTTTTAGTTCTGTATGTATAGTTTTCAGTAATGATAACTAACAGGCTAGGCCACCTAGTGTGTCCTCAGTTGGCCTGATTCTGATTCAAACTAGTTTTACATTGGATATCTACATTGACTTAAATGGAGTTAATCCTGATTTACACCAGCATGAGAGCAGAATGAGCCCCTGAGTCTTTAAATTAGCAGAAAGAGCATTGAACACAGCACTGGGTCTACTTTTTTAATATGGCTCCTTCCATAGCCTTGGCCGCAGTTTTCTCCATCTATAAACTGGAGAATGTAACATCTACCAACCGTACAAAGAGCTTATGAGGACTAATTAGCGGATGTTTGTAAAGTGGGGTGGGGTTTTTTTTATGTTTATTTTTCTTTTTGCTGAAGTTGAACCATGTAGCTGCTGTTTAGGGCCAAAGTCTGTGTCTCCTAGAACACATAAGAAATAAGTGAGGTTTACTAAGCTCCATGCATGGCTACCTAAGCAGTTATACAGAACAAGGAAGGCAAACTTAGGCCCCATCCTGAGCCCATGGAAGTCAATGGCAAAACTCACCTTGACAAAACTTGGATCAGGATTGGGCCTAAAAAGTCTAGCTCCCCGCTGACCACTTCTATAATTTACTCTCTGGTTGCCTTGACGTAGGAACCCTATTCTCCCTCCTTCTACATCCACTACTGCCCCCTGCCCCCCAATCCCATCTCCACTTAAGTGACCACTCACCTGGGAACAAAATCCCTTTTCACTGGACATGCCTTCCAACTTCCCGTGTTTTCTTTGCTCACCAGATCCTTGCCCCATATATCACTGCCATCAGCTAATCTGTCTCCAGAAGATCTTTCCCTTCCACACTCAAAACTGTTGCTATCTCAATACCCTGATGGGAAAGGAAATCTTTGTTTGAGGTGCGGAATTGGCACTTGGGGACGTGTAATATCCCAGACTATAATGGGTGCCAGAATGGATCCCATTCAAAAGTGGCACTGTGCCAACACCCAGTCCAGCAGCAGATGGGCTCGGAGTTCCATTAGGTTCATAGTTGACTAGCCAGCCTATTATATTGAAACCAGGACCAACCCCCCCACTGAAATAATCAGCAGGGTCACCCCCATCCCAGAGAATAGACCCCAGAATTGCAAATCAGCTATGGGCATGTTCAAGAGGATGGGACCAGATCTGCAGTTAGGGATAGACTTAGCAAAGCACTTAAGCACATGCTTAACTTTAAGCATTTGATTTAATCCCATTGAAGTCAATAGGAGCTACACATGTGATTGAGTGCTTTACTGAAGTAGGACCTTAACTTGCAACTGGGACTCCCTAGTAAAACCTGTGTGCCCCCAAATTTCTAACTTCCTGCATCTGATACCTCACTGTAAAACTGTGCTATAGAGTACAAAATTACATTGGCTGTATTCTGGCTTTTCAATGACTTTTTCATGTCAGGGTAACCACCCATCCCTATTTTAAGGAACATCCTCTATTTGATGACTAATCCTGTATCAAGGATGTGGTTTGGCCTTTAGTTCATCACAGATCGTGCAAAGGGTCAAACACTATAATACAAAGAGAGAAAGCCGCACAAGGAAGCAGCAGAGATGGCTGTGAAGATAATGGAAGAATAATAGCTAGACTGTATAGGGAAGCATCTGTGCAAAGGTGAGAGAGACCAGCCAGGAGAGACCGAGAAATGCTGACCTGTGGAGTTTTACTAGTGATTTGTTGTGTAGGAAACTTTCCCAAGATGTATTTCAGGGCATGGCATGTGCCATAGATATATATGGCAGCATTTCCATTAGCCAAGAGTGGTTAATAAATATAATGCTTTCTCCCTCTTCTTTTCTCTGACCTTTAGATCAAGAACTAGCCCAGAAAAGCCAGCGAGAAAGAGGGTAAGAAGAGCATTTTTGGCAACAGCAACCTCTTAATATGCCACATTTAATGGTAGTAATAAGTACACATAATCCCAGGATCTATACAGGTCTTTTCACTGGGAGGCTAATTTGCATCTCCCTTGGATCGCCGACCCTAATTATCCTTTTTTTTTTTTTTGCTTTATTTATTGTTGGGATGAGTACTAAGGCATTTCCTCTGCCAAAAGAGAGGCTGAATGACTATCACCACTTGATTACCGAACTGGGCCACATTTGCGCACGCCAGTTACCAAGATTCCTGGAAGGCTAGTGCCAAGCAGGAAGTGAAGTGTTGGGGGCACAAAGCTGTGGCTTTGAATGTCTTGAATATTTTTTTTTCTGCCATAGTTCTCACAGCATTTTGTAAACTGCAACCGAGAATTGCTAGCTGTTACTTGTGAATGACTGGATGGAGTCAAAATAGCAAAGGCTGGAGTCTGGAGTCATAATAATACTCTTCTGAGGCAGCCTTTATCTGTGAAGTATTTTACAAACATTAAGGGCTTATTCGTGCCAGGAAGGCACATGCCTGGGGTGGGAGAAGGGGGGGGGGTGGGAAGCACTCTCTGAAGGAGTCCAATTCTTCTTGGAGTTTCCATAGTGATGTGCTGACAATATATTACCAAGGTCTTCTGGGAAAAGGGTGCATTGGCTTGAAAAGAAGAGGGGAGGCTTGAGAGCCTATTCATTGTTTTCAGAGTTGCTTCATTGTCCATAACTGAAGAGGGGAGGGCACCAGAAATTGGCTGCCAAACATAGATTAGGCTTGTGCGGGAAATGTTCCTGTAAAACATAATAAGTGTCTGAATATACTGCACAGCAGCCAGTGTGTAGAGCTTGAAGAGAGGGTTGGGGTGAAGAGCTTGTTGAGGGTCTGGGTAGATATCTCCATCCTGGTGCAGCGTGACTCTCTCTCCATGGCTGGCTAGCACATGGGGGAGTACAAAGGCCACCATCTACTATCTGTTGCTTTTGGAGTGGCTTGTATTATGGGGGTGGTGCCAGGAGAGAGCAGTTTGTGTTGGGGGGGCAGGACTTTGGGGACTGTGATTCATATTGGGGGGGGGCATGGCTTCAGTTCTAGAGCATGGCCCAGACACAATCTGTCCCTTCACAATACACCTGTGGGGTAGCACAGAAAAGTTAAGTGACTTGACCAGGACCCACAGGAAGGCGGCCACAGAGCCAGGGAAAAACCTAGGTCTCCTGACACTCAATCCTGTGCCTTGACCACAAATTCATCCTTCCTGTAATAAATATGATAATGTCCAAACAAGACTGTGAGAAATGTGTCCAGCATAAGTTACCCAGAGGCAGCTGACTCAGTGTGTGACAAGAAACCACACTCATTGTGACTGGCCTCCTGGCTGTACTGTAAATGAGAATTGCTTTCAGTTTCATTAAGGACCAGCCAATCGTTTCCTCATGTATTGATGGTGGGTTTACTGAGGGAAGGACAGGGTCCAAAATGTTTGCCATGGAACAGAGATAAAGGGTAAAGTGTTACTGTGACGGGTTGGATCACAGAAACCCCCTTGGGAGCTGCCACCTGATGTACCAAGACTACCCCTGCTCCTGTTTTCCCTGCCAGCTCAGGACTCCAGCACCCTGTCTTGCTGAGCCAGACACTCCCGTCTGCTCCAACACAGACCCAGGGTCTGAATCACTTGCCCCGAAGCTGCAAGTTTACCTGAAAACAGCTCACAGAAGTGTGCTTGTCTCTAGCACTCAGATGCTCAACTCCCAATTGGGTCTAAACCCAGATAAATCCGTTTTACCCTGCATAAAGCTTATTCAGGGCAAACTCATAAATTGTTCGCCCTCTATAACACTGATAGAGAGATATGCACAGTTGTTTGCTCCCCCAGGTATTAATACATACTCAGAGTAAATTACTAAATAAAAAGTGATTTTATTAAATACAGAAAATAGGATTTAAGTGGTTTCAAGTAGTAACAGACAGAACAAAGTAAATCACCAAGCAAAATAAAATAAAATGTGCAAATCTATGTCTAATCAAGCTAAATACAGATAATCTCACCCTCAGAGATGCTTCAGTAAGCTTTTTCTCAGGCTGGACACCTTCCAGGCCTGGGTACAATTCTTTCCCCTGGTACAGCTCTTGTTGCAGCTCAGGTGATAGCTAGGGGATTCTTCATGATGGCTCCTCTCTCCCTCTGTTCTCTTCCACCCCTTTATATATCTTTTGCATAAGGCGGGAACCCTTTGTCCCTCTGGGTTTCCACCCCCCCCCCCATTGGAAAAGCACCAGGTTAAAGATGGATTCCAGTTCAGGTGACATGATCACATGTCACTGCAAGACTTCATTACCCACTTGCCAGCACACACATATACAGGAAGACTCACAGGTAAACACAGCCATCTGCAGACAATGGTCCTGGTTAATGGGAGTCATCAAGATTCCAAACCACCATTAATGGCCCACACTTTGCATAAGTACAATAGGCCCTCAGAGTTATAGTTCATATTTCTAGTTTTAGATACAAGAATGATACATTTATACAAATAGGATGCAGAGTAGCAGCCGTGTTAGTCTGTATCCGCAAAAAGAACAGGAGTACTTGTGGCACCTTAGAGACGAAGGTCTAATAAATTTGTTAGTCTCTAAGGTGCCACAAGTACTCCTGTTCTTTTTACAAATAGGATGATCACACTCAGTAGATTATGAGCTTTGTAATGATACCTTACAAGAGACCTTTTGCATGAAGCATATCCCAGTTACATTATATTCACTTATCATATTTTTATAAAACCATATAGACTGCACAACGTCACAGTTACAGCACCTTATCATCCAGCTGCCGCAAGGTACAGCTGAGTGCTCCTAGCCAGGGAGAAGAGACCCCGGGCTCTGCAGCAGAGAGGCAAAAAACAGCATGAGATTGTGTTTGTGGGGAGGGCACCGGGGAAGAAAGCCAGGAATTGGGAGGGGTCATTCAAATAGTTGCCATTTAGGACATCCTGACAAGGGTGAATTAGCTCAGCTTTTGGAATATTTAGATTTGAGCAACTCAGGATACAGCCTTGCCAAGGGAAATGAGTAACAACTATGGAAAGTCATATGGCTTCCATAAGAGCAGGAAAGGCAAAGATAAATTCTAAGGTTGTTCAGTCCTCCCTGCTGAACGTCCATTTACAGAAGGCTATGGTGTCACCACAGTTACCTTTAGCAACCAAATCTGTAATCTCAAAGAAAAGAGCTAGAGCATGCCACTGAAATCAGAGAACCCTGGTGGAATTCTCCCTGGTGGTATTAACATCAATGACTTGCTTCTGGGAACCATTTTATTAGTCTGTTTACTCACTACAACCTGACTGACCTGACCTGACCGTGAGTCCATCAATTTCCACTCCACTCTCATTCGGCTATGTGTACCAAACCTGAAAGAGCAATTGCTGGAGTGAGTGGCCAAGGAAGGTGCATCGACCCTCCATATCTGAGGATGAGCTTTCCAGGTGAGGCATATTTGTTGGGGAACTTGATCTAATGCCACCTGTGTGGTGACTAGGGCGAGGACATCAGTTACTGCAGCCCTAAGTGTGTGTGGCTTTTTAAAGCAACAAGCACTTACTGATGGAAAGAGGTTGAGTGCCTAGATAGGCCTTGAGGTTTCAAAGACATCTGTTTATGAGTGAATCTGCAGCGTCTGAGTGCTTCCACATGCATTCTAATGTAAAGGCTGCCTGTTAGCACAGCTCTCCTCATATAAAGCTGTCTGCCCTCTGCATTCAAATCCCACACTGTTTATCAGCGAATACTCAGTGTGCTTACTTCCTATGAAGTAAGGTGAACAATTTGATTAACACTTACAAATTGAATTTCAGCTTGTGCAAAACAGACTCTCAATTGCCGATGAGGATTAATGTAGAGCCTTTTCCCTTTCAAGGTTTTCTTTTTTGGCTGGTTTGACTTTCTTTGCATGTCTGTGGCCTGCATGTTTGAACAGGCAGCAACTGTTTTCAGGCAACTCTGGCACATGTTGTACTGAGCTGGTCTTTGTTTTCTGTGCCCAGGTGTTAACTTATGTATCTGGCATGTGTAGGGCTCAATGCTGTGAGTGCTCAGCTCCAGGCAGGATAGAGCATGTTGTTTCTTATATATATATATATATACACACACACACCTATTTCATAGAGCTGGAAGGGACCCTGAAAAGTCATCAAGTCCAGCCCCCTGCCTTCACTAGCAGGACCAAGTACTGATTTTGCCCCAGATCCCTAAGTGGCCCCCTCAAGGATCAAACTCACAACCCTGGGTTTAGTAGGCCAATGCTTAAACCACTGTGCTATCCCTCCCCCCAGTGAGTGAAGAGTGGACACAACACATTCTGAGAGCATACGCAGTCATCAATGTAAATCATTGTTCTCAGGGAACATGATTCCATTTCAGATAATAGGTAGTTTCATATAACGTAGGTTTGGATAATCCAGGTCTCAGTGTAATACACAAAGGGGTAGCCATTATATTCACTCATATATTCTGTATTGTATTGCCTCACATAGTTAAAGCAGACACATAATATTGGCCATAAATATAGAATCATGAAGGCTTGGGACATGAGAGATCACACCAGTCCTAACTGTAAAAGGAAAACACATCACTTGAGTCCAGCTACTGTAACGGCTCTTGCCCTTGGACAAAGCAGCCTTAAAGAATCTGTTTAGACTCCTGTTTTGAAAAGTCCTGATTTAAATCCAGATTAACACCTCTGAAGCCAGTGGAAATGAGACCTGAATCAGGTCCAAAGAGACTGAGGTATCTGATCTTTTTCCATGTGATGATCTGGTTACCTTCTGAGAGCATATGAAACTCAGGCTCCTGTTTACCTGAGCTATTGAGAACTGGTTTGACAGAGTTGACCCCCCTGTACTGGGAGATAACCTGCAATGCTAAACTTCCACAGGAAACTCTCACAAAGGGGGACTAAGAATGTCACATCTTTCTACTATCATTTCAAGAGTCCTGGAGCCCACTTGAATCGTTTTGCAACTAATTAGCAGACTGGGCTAATGGCACGATGCAATGATGTCTGCCAGCTGTGTTTGGAAGAGTGATCAGTGTGGACATTTTTGGTACAAGTGGGCTTTCATTCACGGGATTTATCTGAGGTAGCAGAAGAAGAGTGGTGAAAAACTGTCCAGAGAGTTTCTGCCTTGAGGTATGGGAAGCAGTCACCCTTTCAATTAGCAATTAAACTAATATTGCCACAAATGCCAATTTCTGGCTTGAGCTTGATGCGGATGGCTGTACATTGTCCTTGTCTTATACGTTGGTTTCAGAACTAATGCTTTCATCTCACTGAGATTATTTTACTGTAATACTCAGTTCTGATTTTACGGATGCCCTAGTGTGCTTGGAAATAGTCAGTTTTCCATTCAGTTATTAAAACTCATAAGAGTGCCCTGTAAGCAATGTAAACAATGAGAAGATTGGAAAAGGTTCTTGCTAATCAATAAATTGCTTATGATCATATTGAAACCTTACACCAGAGAACACAGCCAATTGATGCAGCACAAAACCCAATATTCCATATGAAATTTCAGTGTGACACTACGCCCTCCTATTCTTCATCGAGATATTGTTATGATGTGAGTATGGCATAATTATGATATATTTTGTGCAGGATAAGGCATGTGAGATATCCTTGGAAAGCATATGTTTTACTGAATTATGATTATCCTATTTGTTTGCATGTATCATTTCTGAATCTGACGTTAGGAATATTGATTATGTATTAATTACATGCGTGTTTACATTGAAGAACGCCCACCAGATAGAATGCAATCAGTGTAGATGGCTTGCTGTGAGGAAGAGCCGTTAAAGAGAACAACAGGTCTCAGAAGATGTTTATCATTCACAGAGAAGTCTTTCTGGGGACACTACAAACAGCCTTTGAGTTATGGCTGCAGGGTCATGTGATCAAGTCACCTGATTCTGGACACCACGATAATGCTAGTATTTTTCCAAAGATGGGGGTGGGGGAATCACAATGGAAGATAGAGGATTCCCACCATATGTAAAACCTATTTAAGGCAGGGGAGTGATATAATCAGGGTTTGTTCTTCACTGTATCCCCGTCCAAGATGACTGCTGTAAACATCTAAGAAACAAAGACTGAATGAGGAGAGAAGGACTGAGCCCAGGCTGGAAGGTCATCTAGCCTGTGAATGAAATAGCTGAAGATTTAAGCTGGAGGCAAGTGCAGCTGGCCTTAAAGAATCTCTGCAATCTGCCTAAAACAACATTTAGGGTGAGAAATTCCTACTTGTAACCAGTTTCTTTAGTATCTTAAGCTTAGATTGTGTTTTTGTTTTATTTGCAGGGTAATCTGCTTTGATCTGTTTGCTATCCCTTATAATCTCTTAAAATCTATCATTTGTAGTTAATAAACTTGTTTTTGTTTTGTCTAAAACCCAATGTGTGGAATTCATAACTGGGAAGCAAAAAGCTGTTGCATATCTCTCTCCACATTGAGGGAGGGGGCAAATTTCATGAGCTTACACCAGGGGTGGCCCGAGGGCCACATCTAGCAATTAAAATTGTATGGTGGGCCATGAATGCTCACAAAATTGGGGTATGGGAGGGGGTGCGGGCTCTGAGGTGGGGCCAGAAATGAGGAGTTCAGGGTGCAGGAGGGGGCTCTGGGCTGGGGTGGGAGTGTGTGAAGGCTCTGGCTGGGGGTGCGGACTCTGGGGTGGGGCTGGGGATGAAGAGTTTGGGGTCTAGGAAGCTACTCTGGTCTGGGAGCGAGTGGTTTGGAGGGCGGGAGGGGGATCGGGGTGGGGCAGGGGGTTGGGGTGTGGGAAGGGGTGCAGGCTCCGGCTGGGGGTGTGGGCTCTGGGGTGAGGCTAGGGATGAGGGGGTTGGGGTACAGGAGGGTGCGCTGGGCTGGGATCAAGGAGTTTGGAGGGTGGGAGGGGGATCAGGGCTGGGGCAGGTGATTGGGGTGCGGGGAGAGGCTCAGGGGTGGAGGCTCCAAGGCCCGGAAGCAGTGGCATGTACCTTGTCCGGCTCCTATGCAGAGGCGCGGCCAGGCAGCTCTGCATGTTGCCCCGTCTGCAGGCACTGCCCCTGCAGCTCCCATTGGAGTGCCAGAGGGGGCCATTGGAGCGTGTAGGAGCCGGAGGGGGGCCATGAAGCTGCTTCCGGGAGCTGTGTGGAGCGGCCCCTGACCCTGCTCCCCGTATGGCACGGGGCCATGCTGCTGCTTCCGGGAGCTGCGGAATATTAAGCAATATGACTTAACATGTCACTCATTAACAGCTGTGTGTGGTTCAGTCACTTACATCAATGGTCACCAGCCAGTTGATCGCGATCTCCAGTGGTAGTGAAGTGTGGCTGCCGCTAAGGCAGACTCCCTGGCTACCCCACCCCCCACACCGCTCCTGGAAGCAGCCACTGCAGCCCTGTGTACGGGGGGGTAGGGGTCTCTCTCCGAGCACTGCTTCTGCCTGCAAGCACTGCCCCTGCAGCTCCCATTGGCCGAGAGAGCTGGAGGGGGGGTGCTTGCAGAGAGGGGCAGCATGCAGAGCCATGTGCCACCTTCCCCCTCACCCCAGGGTCTGCAGGGGTGCATTGGCCCTTTCCAGGAGTGGTATAGGGCCGAGATAGGCAGAAAGCCTGCTATAGCCTCACTGCGCTTGCCACTGACCAGGAGCCTCCCGGAGCCAGCACCCCATACTCCCTCCTGCACCCCAAGTCCCACCTGAGCCCCATCCCAGAGCCAGCACCCCAAATCCCCTCCTGCACCCCAACCCCAAGCCCTGAGCCTCTTTCCAGAGACGGCATCCCATACTCCCTTCTGCACCCCGAACCGTTTCCTGCAACCCAAGCCCCAGCCCTGCCCCCCTCCCAGAGCCAGCATCCTGTACCCCCTCCTGCACCCCAACACTCTGCACCAGCCCTGACCCCTCTCCCAGAGCCAGCAACCTGTACCCCTTCCTGCACACCAACACTCTGCCCCAGCCTGGAGCCCCCTCCTGTAGCCAAACTCCCTTCTAGAGCTTGCACCCCTCACCTCCTCCTGCACCCAACCCGCTGCCCCGGGCTCAGCCCAGAGCCTCCTCTCACACTGCGAATCCCAGCCCAGAGCCTGCACCCCCTCCCAAACCCCAACCCTCTGCCCCAGCCCGGTGAAAGTGAGTGAGGATGGGGGAGAGTGAGCAACGGGGGGGACAGGGGGGGAGTTAGCAGGGTGGGGCTTTGGGGACGGTGCAGGGCCTCGGGGAAGGGATAGGGTAGATCCTGGATTGCCCTTAGATTCAAAAAGTGATCTTGGGCGTAAAAAGGTTGGAGACCACTGACTTACATTGTTACAGTTGTAATAGAAGAGTCAGTATTCATCTGACTCCTAATAAATGATCCCAGTATATGTGTCAGGGAAGACAGACGTTCTCTATGAAGCATATTTCAATGCTGAACATCCAGCCACCACTCACCGAGGCTCAGATTTGAAAATCTGAATTTTGTTTTCTTTGCATCAAGAGAAGAGAAGGACATTAAGACTAGGTCAAGGCCACTTCTTGTTATCATAAAGAGAGATTTATTGGGCCAGATTTATCCACTGGATTCGCAAGAGATTAGCCAGGGATAAATCAGGCCCAAATTTGTTTAGTGGATTATGAGAGGAAATGGAGAGTCTGCTCCTCAAAGTTTTCAGTGGCATTTTTTGTTTGAGCCAATGCCAAAACCTAGGCCGACGCTCTTCCTGAAGAACAGAATAGAGACGAACAGCCTTAGTGGAAGATGCATCATTCTGAAAACATTTGATAAACTGCAGTAACAGCTGTCCCTTTAACATAGCTTTGCCTGATGTCATAGGGCCTTGTGATGGGGTGTTTACTTCACACATGTTGTGAAAGGCTTAATATGGGCCTGAGAGGCTGATTAACTAGCCTGGAAGGTGGGCCAGGACTAATTAGAAATAAAGCCCAGCTTGCGGGAGAGGACGGTTTGACTCCATAAAGAGTTGGGTGAGCCCAACTGGGGAAAGAAGACCCAGAGGACAGGGGGTGGGAAGTGTCCTCTCGCTGGGAAAAAACCTGAAATGAAGCCTGAGGGTATGTCTACAGTGCAATTAGACACCCGTGGGCGGGCTGTGCTCACTGCGGCTGGCCTGTGCTAGCTGTCTCCGGCTCGCAGGGCTCAGACTAAGGGGCTATTTAATTGTGATGTAGATGTTTGGGCTCAGGCGTCAGCCGGAGCTCTGGGACCCTCCCACGTCACAAGGTTCTAGAGCCTGGATCCAGCCTGAGGCTGAACATCTATACTGCAATTAACAGCCCCTTACCCGAGCCGGCTGGCATAGACCAGCTGTGGGTATCTAATTACAGTGTAGACATAAGGAGCTGGGCACTGTCAAGTGGCCTGGCTGGAGGGCCAGGAAACGTCTATGGCCAGAATAGGGCAAAAGAAGGTTGGGGAAACTGAGGCAAAAGTTGTTGCAGCGCTACAGTTTATTGGGGTGTGGCAACTTTTCCATAGGGCTGCAGAAGCCGGAGGAATGAGCTACATGGGAGTTGCTGTGAGTATTAACTCTTAAAGGTAAATTTACAAAAGAGGAATTTACGTTGGAGAGCTTTGCTTGAGATTAGCAACCCTCATCGTTTAATCAGGGCCATGAATTTGTGTCCCATAGCCGATCTCCCAGCTGCCAGGCAAACGCACAACTTCCTGGAGCCAGGAGGGAAAGAAAGACCTTATCTTCTATTCTGCTTAATTTCGGTATTACACCCAACACCGTGATCGCTGAGTACCGAATCATCCTCTCCTACTAAAAAAATCCCCGCTATCCTCAGGCCCCCAATCCTATACATTCAATGCTCCTTAAAAACCCTTTCTTAATAGTCAGATTGTCTCTCCTCACCCGAAGAACATAAATTGTTACAAAAAGAGTGGGTTTTTAATCACCCAGAGATGACCCAGAAAGCCTCCTGATGCAGTTGTTTATATCCTCGTTGCTTTAGATAGGATTCTAATATGGATATCTGCATTGTCCCCTCCCGAAATATCCCTGTTGTCTAGCATTGCTAATAGAGCCATACTATAGTGTGTTTCACAGGGGGATGGAGGTTTCCCATACATACAGGGTAGGGTTACCATACGTCCGGATTTTCCCGGACATGTCTGGCTTTTTGGTCCTCAAATCCCCGTCCGGGGGGAATTGCCAAAAAGTTGGACATGTCCGGGAAAATAGGGAGGGAGGGGTCATAGGGCTTGGGTCTGGGCTGGAGCCACTGGGGCCGGAGCCGCTGGGGCCGGCGGATTCTCGGCTGCAGGCCGGTGCCGCTCGCTCTGCCAGGGCTGGGCCGGAGCTGCTTGGCCGGAACCAGGGCCCGAGCCGAGCTGGCCGGAGCCGCTGGGACCGGGGCTGCTCGGCCGCCGGCCGGCGCCGCTTGCCCAGGGACGGGGACGGGGCGCTCAGCCGGAACCGGGGCCGGCGCCCCAGGGCCCAAGGCGAGCCAGGCCAGAGATGCTGGGGCCAGAGCCTCTTGGCCGGGGCCAGCCGCCGGAGGGAGCCGCTCGGCTGGGGGGGGGGGGCGGACTGGGCCATGCCTCCTCGCGCCCCTCCCCCCCTCAGTCCCAGCCCCAGCTTACCTGCTGCCTGCCTGCTTCAGGCTTCCCGCGAATCAAATGTTCGTGGAAAGCAGGGGAGGAGGAGGAGCAGGGGGCGAAGTGTTCAGGGGAGGGGGCGGAGTTGGGGCGGGGACTTTGGGGAAGGGGTGGAGTTGGGGCGAGGGGGCCCCGTGGAGTGTCCTCTTTTTGGACACTTAAAATATGGTAACCCTAACACAGGCTGATAGTTTCAGAAGAACAAAGGTTGGCCTAACTCTGTTCCCATTGAAGCCAATGGTAGAACGCCCATTGACTTCAATGCTGAGTGCTTTTTGAAATCTCAGCCAGGCTATAAAATGCTATTTTGGGATTTTTAAAATGAAAAACACTGTATAAATACAAGGGATTGTTATTAGAAGCAGACCTGCCTACCTTTTCTCATGCATCTGCATTTTTTCCAGAAATATTTTAATACACATCTAAACAGAAATGTTTTAATTTTGCATTGAATAAGCTTCCTTGATTTGTTTACAACCAGTGATCCTTTGTTTTCCTGACAATTGGCCAACCTAATTTAAATTATTGGAATGGACACACACACATTATTTTGATTTTCTTTGAAAGATTGTGAGCACTCCAAGCAATATATAAGAGCACTTCTGCCACTAGGTTTTAGGAGGAAGCTTATCACTCTAAAATGAATGGATTAGAATATTTAAAAAAAAATCTTTAGCTGGATCAGAAAACGGACTAAAAAGGAAGAAACATCTTGAAAGAGAAAAAAAGATGGATCAGATCTGAGAAGGCCAACTACTGCTTCTACAATTGTAAGAAAGGCTGATTTCCCTCCAAGCCTGTAATTCACCTCTTCCTTTGGCTATGGTTATGACTAAAGGGAAGGCAACCATCCATAATGAGTTTCATCTCAGTGGATTAAATGGGCTCGAAAGGAGGCTCCATTTGCATTCATGAAACTGTAATTCCACACGCTGCAGGGGTTTCAAACATAGTACAAGGAATTGGTATAGTCTCTGTGGATTCTCACTACAGCTCCTTGCACACGTTTTGATTACTTCATAAAAGCAAATCCCAGTGACCCCAGAAATTACCCTGTCCAAGTAAAATGATGCATTTATAAAACGGCACAATAAATACGTCATTAAAGCAATATGGTTGTACACAGGCTCAGTTTCTAGTTTATTGAGGGATGGTCAGATTAGCTGCGTAGATCTTGCCTGCACCGGGGAAATTTTCTGCTGTTGCTAATACCAATTCAGCTGAGTGATGTCAGCACCCTTGAAAGCTCTCAAATAGATGGAACTCTGGCTGCCAGCACCACTTCCCCCACTATGGTGCTGATTCAGCAAGGTATTTAAGCATATATGCAATGTTACGCAAATGAGCACTCCCATTATTTAAAGTTAGCCACACACTTAGGCCCTGATTCAGGAACGTACCTATGTTCATTAGACTTGCTCCCAGCTTGGTTAGATGGCGTGCTGGAGAGTCTGCACTGGTGGTTTCAATCGGCTATACAAAGCACAGTCAGTTCTTCTGCACTGGATAAGAGAGCGTGGAACGAGTCCAAAAGTAGAACTTTAGCAGGGTTTGTTGGTTCCTGCATGGCCCAGAACATGCTACGAGCGCCATTCCTGCTTCCTGGTCTCTGCTGATAACATCTGGGAGGCTGAGCAGTAGGTCTGTTGGGTTTTAAGAGGGTTTCCAATGTGGGGACTGATGAGCTCCAGTCAGATGCATCTTTCTGTGGTCTGTGCATCACTTGGTCTCTTACACATGTTAGTCTCCCATGCTATAAACATCATTAACGGTGTTTAATTATTGATACTGTTTTGTTGCATTTACATTAAAGGTCTGATCCTCTAGTTTATTTCATGTGCGTTGGTTGCAATGGAAGTTTTGTGTGCAAAAGGACTTCAGGATCAGGCCTAGGGTGACCAGGTGTCCGGTTTTCGACTGGAACACCCGATCACTGACCGGGCCGATGACTGTCTGGTTGACGGCGTTGCGCAGTGGGGTTGGCAAGCTCCCTGCCAGCCTTCGTGCCACACAGCTCCCGGGAAGCAGCCGGCATGTCCCCCCTTTGGCTCCTATGCATAGGGGCAGCCAGAGGGCTCCACACACTACCTCTACCAAAAGCACCACCCCCACAGCTCCCATTGGCCAGGCACCACAGCCAATGGGAGCTGCGGGGATGGTACCTGCGGACAGGGCAGCGTGCAGAGCCACCTGGCCACACCTCTGCGTAAGAGCCGGAGTGGGGACATGCTGCTGCTTCCAGGAAGCAGCTGAAGTAAGTGCCTCCCAGAGCCTGCACCCCTCACCCCATCCCATGCCCCAACCCCCAGCTCCAGCCCTGATCCCCTCTGCCACCCTCCTGCACCCCTAAGTTCCAGCCCGGAGCACCCTCCTGCACCCCAAACCCTCATCCCCAGCCCCACTCAAAAGCCCAGAGCCCTCACGCCCCCCCCATGCCCCTGCCCCAGCCCCAGCCCTGATCACCCTTCCTCACTCCGAACCCCTCGGTCCCAGCCCAGAGCACCCTCCTGCACCCCAAATCCCTCATCCCTGGCCCCACATCAGAGTCTGCACCCCCAGCCAGAGACCTCACACACCCTCAACCCCCTGCCCCAGTCTGGAGCCCCCTCCCACACCCTGAACCCCTCGTTTATGACCCCACCCCGGAACCCACACCCCCAACCTAGAGCCCGTACCTCCTCCCACACCCCAACCCTCTGCCTCAGCCTAGAGCCCCCTCCCACACTCCAAACCCCTTGGCTCCATCCCCGAGCCCAGAGGCCGCTCCTGCATCCCAAACCCCTCATCTCTGGCCCCACCCCAGAGCCCGCAACCAGAGCCCTCGCTCCCTCTTGCATCCCAACCCATTGCCTCAGCTTGGAGCCCCCTCCCGCACTCTGAATTCCTCATTTCTGTCCCCACCCCGGTGCCCGCACCCACAGCTGGAGCCCTCCCGCTCCCCAGCCCCCTGCGCCAGCCCAGTGAAAATGAGTGAGCGAGTGAGGGAGGGGGAGATGGAGTGAGCGGGGGGGGTGGGGCCCTGGAGAAAGGGTGGGGCATGGCCGGGGCAAGGGTGTTCGGTTTTGTGCGAGTAGAAAGGTGGCAACCCTCACTCGTTCGCAGCCTTAATTTAAACCATTACAAAGCTGTTCCTTTTGTTGAGGATCACCAAATTGAAAGTGCAATACTGGATGAAGCCATTGAATGAGAAATGACAGTTAGTTGAATTACTTGACTCTAAAGGAAGAGAGATAAGAAAAATAATGCACAATAAGCACGAGCAAAGATACCACTTTTCCTGCACTAACAATAACTTCTTGGCAAACACTCTCATTTTGAAGATTTCCAGATTCTCTTTTATTTTGCAGAGGATTTTCAGACTCTTACGGGATGCAGAAAGCTGTGAAGAGATGGCAGTGTCGCTCAGTGACTAGGCCCTGGAGTGGGCCTGGGGGCTGTTCCTGGTTCTTTTCTTGACTCTGTGCTTTGATCGGGACAAAGCATCAGTCCTCCCCGTCAGGAAAAGTGCACGACCCTCTTATGTCATTAGCTACAAAGTAGGGTGACCATATTTCCTTAAACGGAAAACAGGACACTGGGTACGTGCTCAGGGGAGTTTACTTACTGTATGCAAAAAAGATAAGGCAGTTTCATATATTTTATCTATATGTTCATATATTCTTTTTAGTTTCATATATTTTACTTACAATTCAGTAGTTACTGGCATTGTTCCTTGTCTTGCTGCTGTTCTTCAGGGTGTGAAGCCACACGGGACTGCCCCAAGCCCTGCTAGGGTTGCTGCTGGCCCAAGCACCACTGCATGGGGCTGGCACAAGCTGCCTGGCATTGCCGCTGGCATGAGCTCTGCCACAGGGGTCTAGTCCAAGCTACCTGGCATCACCACTTGCCCCCCCAAAAAAACATTCCTCTGCTCCTGCCCCACAATTTGAAAACTTCTGGTTTATGATGTTAAGTCACCACTTAACTGATCTAAATGCTTTTTTATTTTTTACTGTATCCTGGATGGTCTGAATAATAAAAAAAATGATTTTCTTATGAGTAGAATAGTCTATTCTGAATAGCATACAAGTCATCAGTCGGCAAGAGCAAATGGGACAAATGCCCAGTTTTGCCAAAAAAATCGTGACATCTGGGACAGAGCTTAAAAAGGGGACTGTCCCAGCCAAAACGAGACGTATGGGCACCCTACTAGAAAAACACTTTTAAATAAAGGTTCAAGCCAGATGTTAATAGCCCATTTGTAACCCTCCTTTGAAAGTAACTTTTGCCAGAAAGAAATACTGCAAAAGATCTAGTTTGTGACTACATTTCCTTTTAACATAATTGTGAATATTTCAACAGCAAGTATTTATTTCTAATAAAACCAAAAGCTTCTTTCTCTAGAATTAAGCTAGTTTTTTTAATCTCTTGTGTAATGGAGTTCCATACTTTTTTTTCTTCTGACATCACTCAAATTGTTGTCATGGAAATTACTCCATAGAAAAAGATTGAGAGAAAATAATCTTTTGAGGAAGATTGCTGCTTGAAAAGCATATATTAATTATAATAATTTGATCAAAAGCATAAAGTGCTCAATCTAAGAACCTATGCAAGTATAATAATTCAATTCAAGAACTTGATCTTTCTCTGCTGTTCATATCTGCTACACTATTGTTAGAAATCTATTACTAATTAATCTGCTAGTACAGTTTTCCAGGACATGACCCAGTTGGCCACTGAAAGCACTTTGCAAAGGAGATGTCAATGCGTATGCTGTCTAGTGAAATCTGGACCATTGATCTCACCTTTGCTTTTTCACTTGATGATAAAACCAGTTTTCATTGGATATAATGTTCTTCATCATGTCCTTTCTTAAATTGCTGAGGTGTTGCTGTTTAATGGGCTGCTTAATGAAGTGGCTTCACTTCTGCGATGGGTGAGTTCTCTATATGGGAGTGATGTGGACCTCACTGAAGTAAATGGCAGTCTTTCCATTAACTTCAATGTGTTGTAGATCAGGCCCCATATTTCCAGGTGGAAAACTTTGTTTGCACAGAATTGTGAATAGATATGTTGTTGAAAATGTTTTCATTTTTAAAGCATGGAAATCTAGAGTTAAGGTTAAAGGAAGAAAAACCTGGACATTTTAGAACAAAACAAATACCCGACAGTCTGGAAAGGTTTTTAATTTAACCTTAGCTCTTCTCACTTCCTCTTGTTTAATCTTTTACTAAAGGTTGTGACAAGAAAGAAAATTTCAGTCTTCTGTGCTGTGTCTATAACTATATATGTAACTACTATGGTACGCTGGGATCCACATAGTATAGATAAAAGGGACTACGCTATCATTTAACTTATCTGTCCCTCAGTTTGCCCATCTGTAAAATGGGTTTACTGTTACTTAACCCCTGTCTAGTTTTTAATGCCATGCTCATCACCATAATATCTGAACACTTATACAGTGCCTTTCATCCAAGACTGTCAGTACGCTATACAAACAGTAAATCTCTGAATACCCAGGAGAGATTTGTAATTATTCTGCTCATTTCTAAGATGGCTATAGTAAGGCATAGAGTTGTTAAGGGACTTTCCTATGATTACATAACTAGTCACTGGCAGAGCTGGGACTAGAACCCAGGATAGCAAATCCCAGTTCCCTGCTCTAACTCACTCCCTTAATTAATTGTAAAATGGTTTGAGGTCTCTGGGTGATTCATACTATATAAATATGAAGTACTATACAAATAGGAAAGCTCTGGCAACTAATAAATTGGAGGAGAAGATGGGGGAAAGACAAATATAGCTAGAAAAAACATGAAATATAGAAGAACAAAAAATGAAAAATAAGCTTGAAGTATCCTGGGAGAGCAGTATTAACTGGAGAGACCTGAATGCATATTTATAATGTATGCTGCAGACAGAGACAGAAAAGATTATTCCTTGAAGGAATGATAGTAGGGAAATATAGTCTAAAAATAACAGAATAGCAGAGTTATTAGACCACTGTTTATCTGGCTTTAGGACTGAAAAGGGTGGACTTTTACGTAAACCGGTGATAAGATTTACAGGGAGAGATGCTGGAGAGCTAGGAAGTCTGCAGAGAAATCCTTTGACAATTTAGAGCCTCTTGGTATTGACAAGGCATTAAGTGCAGACAACATCCGTCCAAGAGTGCAAAAGGAAGTGGGGGTGGTAACAGAAGCTTTGGCAGGATTTTCCAAGGTCAGAAACTTCAGAAGAGAATCATTACACTGATGAGGGGATAGGACAATATTAGCTTAAGCAAATAAATAGTACTAAATGAAAGGCCCAGGAGTGTAACAGCAGCAGCTCCTAAGTCCATTTGATATTAGCTGTGGGGAAGTTTTAAAGGAACAAATTAGGAAGCGTATGAAACAATTTCTAATTGAGAATAAAGAGAGAGTAGATCCAAGTATCTGTTAAAACAAGTGGCTTTCATTCAACAAAGCATCTGTATTCAGGACAGGATTTAGGCACATATTGAAGTCCCATTGAAGTCAAAGGGGCATTTGCACATATTCAAAGTTAAGCACGTACTTAAGTGCTTTCCAATGAGGGCCAGTGATAGTTACGAATTTAGCCCTTTCATGAACCAATCCTGATTTCAGTGAATGTGTTCATTATTGATAAATAATCCCCAAATATATTCATTTAATTATCTACCTATAGGTGGTTCTCATACTGGTGGGTTTGTTATTTATGTTAGGTGATTGGTCACCTAAATCATATGTTGTTGTAGCAGCTCCCTGACTGGATGGTTGAAACTTTTTGAATTCAAGGATAACAAATAATGAACTTTCCTAATGATTTTTGGATGAATAATTTGTACTAAAATTGTAAAATTGCCTGGACTCGTAAATACTCAGTAGCCATATGAATAATCATGAATAATAAATAAAATATCCCCAGGAATCAAAGGGATCCAAACTCAGCATTTGTATTCAAAAATTTGTTTTTCTACTCAACCAGCCCTAATAAAAAGGATCATTTCAGAAAAGGAAGTACAGGCATCCCTGACAAGCTGGTGTGTGTGTGTGTGTGCCTTTTTTCTTTTTAAGATAGAACCATTGTAAAAGAGTAGCTTTGATTTTCAGAAAGCTTTTGCCTTGGATTCATTAATAATTGAAATGCAGCAATTATGGAAAGGAGCATAACTGGACATAGATAAGAAGACTACATTTCATAGAAAATCAGGGTTGGAAGGGACCTCAGGAGGTCATCTAAGTCCAACCCCCTGCTCAAAGTAGGACCAATTCCCCAGACAGACTTTTACCCCACTTCCCTAAATGGCCCCCTTAAGGATTGAACTCACAACCCTGGGTTTAGCAAGCCAATGTGCAAACCACTGGGCTATCCTCTCACCCCCTTAAAATCCTACAAATTGGAATCATAGAATCTCAGGGTTGGAAGGGACTTCAGGAGGTCATCTAGTCCAACCCACTGCTTAAAGCAGGGCCAATCCCCAGACAGATTTTTGCTCCAGATCCCTAAATAGCCTCCTCAAGGATTGAATTTACAACCCTGGGTTTAGCAGGCCAATGCTCAAACCACTGAGCTAGCTGAAACAAACTGATTAGCAGGGTTTTATGAGCAAAAGTGTTTGGGTGATCACTATTTCACTTCTTACAGTATGTCTACATTGCAATGCAAGCCTAGGGTTAGAACTCTGGCTCAAGCCTAACCCTTTTCCATCTTCACACACATTACATTAACCCAGGGCTTGGACCCCAGGAAGGGTAAAGGGTTTGAGTCTGAGTTAAGCTGGGACCCAGGGTTCAAGCCCTATTGCTTTTTCAGCCACACATGGTCGGGAGTCTGCCAAAAATATTCCACAATCCCATGGGCTGACTTTCTTTGTCGTCTGGTCAGTCAAGATTGGTGGACGGTCAAGTTTTCCCAATTCCCACACTGCACCACAAACAAAGGGCTAGAGCAGCACATTTTGGGAGGGCAAGAAGCCTGGGATATGGGTGGTTAGACTCTGGCCTGCATAGTGCAGTGTAGACACTGGAGCCCCAGGTTGGGACCTGGGGTTCAACAGTTCCTAACCTGGGGTTACAAATGAATGTAGATACTCAAGCCCTAGGTTAACAAACCCAGGGCCTGCTAACTCAAGGTCTGCTAACCCTGGGCTTACATTACTGTGTAGACATATCCATAAACTCCTAGAATGCTGGGAATCCTGCTTTTAATACAGTACTAAGTATATTATGCAGCTGAGAGGCCATAATTCAGTAAGACACTTGGGGTATGTCTACACTGCAATTAGTCACCTGCGGCCAGCCCATGCCAGCTGACTCTGGCTAAGGGGCTTGGAATAAAGGGCTGTTTAATTGTGGTGTAGATGTTTGGGCTCAGGCTGGACCCCGGGATCTAGAACCCTGCAAAGTGGGAGGATTCCAGAACTCGGACTGCAGCCCAAGCCCAAACGTTTACACAGCCCCATAGCCTGAGCCCCTGTGACCCAGGGTGCCTGGGGTAGCCTTCCCTAGAAATGCCAAGATCGGGGCATACTGCGAAAAGGAGAGCAAATACTCCCAAGACTGGTAACACTGAAGTTAATCTTCCCAACCAGTCACAAACTGTGCTCCTGATCCCCCACACTGGTTATCAAGAAGCAAAAAAAAGAAATCACACAGCCCCCTTTATTGCATTCCAGTTCTCTGGGTCCCAGTCAGCACCTAGGTCCAGTAAGGTGAGGAGTTATTTAAAAATTCTGCTCACCATACAAAATGTTCTTCTGACCCCCTAAGGGCCAACCACATTGCTAGGTCAATTTTAGGTTGGATCTTACCCAAAATACCACGCTGGCAGCCAATCCTTTAGCATCTAAAACTAAAGGTTAATTATAAGAAAAAAGAAAGAGAAAGAAGAGAGTTAAATGGTCAAGCAGTCACAAACATACAAAGACTTCAAAGTACATATATCAGCTTCTTAGCGGTATTAGTGAGTTTTCTGGCTTGAAAGTCCCTCTGGAATACATCCATTGGATGGGTCATTCAGTCCTTTGTTCAGCGCTTCAATTTGCAAAAAAGGTAAGAAGGAGGATTGAAGACAAGATGGAGACGATGCAGCTGCCTTTTATAGTCTTTTGCCATGTGCTTGTGCTTCCTTTGTTCCAAACACAAACTCATAGCACATAGCATTGAAAGGCCTTAGAGTTCTCTCCAGAGGCATGCCCCTGCATGCCTTGCTGACTCACGAGGTGTAGTCCTTGGCCCTTTCAATGGATTCATTGTACAGTTGATGTCCCTTGGTGGGCCATCAAGCAGGCCTAGTGCTGATGCGAATCTGTCTGGGGGTGTCACCCAGAAACACAGCACAAGTTTGGAAATACAGATATACCATACATATCTATAACTCATAATACAAAGGTGATACAAACATATAAACAAGATTATTATACTTGGCAAATTATAACATTTTCACAGGTACCTTACACAGCATATATGGCACAACTCATTGCAATTTTACAATATTGGTATTCATAATATCCTAAAGTGTTCCCCAGATTCCATACAGCGTCACAGCCCCTTAGCCTGAGTCAACTGGCATGGGCTAGCCATGGGTGTCTAATTACAGTGTAGACATGCCCTTACGCACATCTGTAACTTCAAGCATGTGTGTTAGTCCCTGTGAATTCGAAGTTAGGCAGATGCCTACGTATGTTGCTGAATTGGGGCCATAATGGGGAAATATGGAAAATCCAAATAAGTTGCATAAAGTACTTTCAGTGCAAAAATGCAAAAGATAAAATCTACCCTGAGATGTCACAAAGAAACTCTGAACTGAGATTGCTGTAGGGTCTTAGTGAGCCAAAGTTGTCGGGTGGTTGGAGAAAGGCATTAGGACTTATGACAGATGGATTCTATTCCTGATTTGTTATTGTCTCACTGTGTGGCCTCTGCTAGTAGCTTAACTTCTCTGTGTCTTTCTTTATTCTTTCTTTACTTCTGTAAAATGGGTTTGGCTAGATTTATAGTTCCTCAATGTCAGGGGTGCAGTATAGACTGAAAGGCTTAAATAGCTTTCCCAGGCTCTCTTAAAGGATTTAAAACTTTTCATCAGGCTAGTCCCAACAGGCTGTTAAATCCTTGATGAACTTAAAAAGCTCAAGAAGTGAATAGTTTAAAAAGCCTTTTTTCCCCTTTACTATCTTTCTTCTATCTATCAAAACCAGATTAACTGTTCAATATTACAAGCTTCAGAGATCTTTCTCCTTTCATCTAACTAATGGAGGAAAAGTACCCTAACAACTTTAACATTTAATTCAGCTAATAAATTCTGTAAAGAAAAATAAATAAAATTGGCACTTTGCTTTTGAAAGCATTGTGTTCTTTTTAAATAGCCTATTTCTGGCTACTTAAGAAAAATATCTGCCCTCAGAAGCATACTGGAATCTGGAATCTGGAAACAAACTTTGCTTTTGAAAGCATTGTGTTCTTTTGCAAACATTTTACAAGCTTGGAAGCAACTCTTTCTCCTTATCAGGTCCATCAACGAGTGGGGGGAGGGCAAAGGGGGCAATTGCCCAGGGGCCTGGGTGTTTTAAAAGGGCCCAGGGGCCCCCCAGCAGCGAGCAGAACTAAGGCAGGCTTCCTGCCCGCCCTCACTCTACGCCACTCCCGGAACAGGCCGGATTGGCTCTATGGCCCCTGCAGGGGGTGGGTAAGGGGTTCTCCGCACGCTGCCCTCGCCTCAAATGTTGACTCCGCTGCTCCCATTGGCCAGGAACTGCAGCCAATGGGAGAGCAGGGGCAGTGCCTGTGGGCAGTGGCATGTGGAGACCACCTTGAGTCCCCCGCCTAGGAACCGCTGCCAGAGGGGTGTGTCGGTCACTTTTGGGAGCCGCCCGAGATTAGCACCGGCCCCCTGACCCCCTTTTACACTCTAGACCCCTGCCCCAGCCTAGAGCCCACACCTTGCACCTAAACTCCCCCCCAGAACCTGCACCCTGAATGCCCCCTGCACCCAAATTCCCTCCCAGAGCCTGCACCCCAACCCCCCCTGCACCCAAACTCCCTCCCAGAGCCCACACCCTGCACCCCCTCCCAAACCCAAACTCCCTCCCAGAGCCCGCACCCCCTCCTGCACCCAAACTCCCTCCCAGACCCCGACCCCGCATTCCCTCCCACACCCAAACTCCCTCCCAGAGCCTACACCCCACATCCCAACCCCCTATCAAGCCGGGTGAAAGTGAGTGAGGGTGGGGGAGAGCGATGGACAGAGGGAGGGGGGATGGAGTGAGAAGGGGCAGGGCAGGGGCGGGGCCTCAGGGAAGGGGCGGGGCAGAGGGCTGGGCAAGGGTCTTTGGGTTTGCGCAATTAGACAGTTGGCAACGCTACCGGGCGGGCACGTGGAAGCCCTGGCCCTGCTGGAAGAGCGCGCCCAGCAGCGCAACCGGCGGCTCACTGGGCACCAGCCAGCACAGACGCAGCACCGCCCAAATGTCAGGCGGACCGTGGGAGCCCACTGACTGTTCTGTCCTGGGGCCTGGAATTGCTGTTGGCGGGCCTGCTCCTTATTATAGGCCTGATCCTGAGCGGTGAGGAGTAGCTGCATCTACCACTGCTGTCAATGATGTCACCATTTGTGCATTTGATGGGTCCTTTAAAAAGTGGGGGGAAGGGTGTAAGTATCAAATATCTTTAAACTGACCTCATGAAGCAAGCATTCTGTTGAGAGTGCAAACCTTCTGCAAATGAGCCTAATTGCATAGAGTACAGGGGAAAGGGAGAAAGCTAGCCAAAAAAGGGCATTTCAAGGAAAAAAAACCCAACACCATTAATTAGATGCACATAGTTTGGCAAATGGATAAATTGTGACTCAAGAGTATTCCTTGATAGCATATGCAGCGTTTTACACAGTCCTGCCTGTTACTAGGGCGTGTTTGCCATTGGCCCAAGGTGCATTGCCATGAAACAGCTGTAACAAATGTGCCAAGCACAGCTATAGAGAAGCAGGCAGGGCATGGTCAGAGAAGAGGGGGTGAGGAGAGACAGGAACAATGGCAGCGATGTGCCGCTGGGGAACAGGAAAGGTCCTTTAGCCATATGGTTTGCCAACCTGTGTACCCAGCAGAGGGCAGGCAGTATCCATACGGTAAAATAAGTAATGCAGGGGCAAGGGTGACCTTACCAATTACATGTTACAAGAGTATAGAAGGCTCACTAGGTATAGACAGAAATAGGGGTCACCATCCCCAATAGAACTAAGGCATGCACGTATTTGAGCACACACACATACACACAAACACACACACACACACCACGCACACAGAGTTGTGGAACATAAATAGTTGTTATGTTTGTTTAGCTCACAATGGCTCCCACTTGTTTTCCTGGGTGGCTGTTCCCATGCCCATTCCTGTTAGTATGTACAAAGTTACCACCATTGTGCATGCCTCTGATCCTGTGAGATGCTAACCATCTTCTGGTGCTGGGTGCCCTCAACTCCCATTCAAATGAGCAATGAGGCTGTTCAGCCCTTTCAGGAGGTGTTGAGCACCGTGAAGGATCAGGCCCTTAGGTAACCATCAAACACTGGCTGCCTAGTAGAGGTGATTTTCCAGAAAAGGAGCAGCAGAATTGCATTCCATTTGCTGGGGATTATCATTACTTATTTGGACTATAGTAGTACTTGGAGGGATTAGGGCCCCATTGTGCTAGGTTCTGTACATACATACAGTGAAAAGATAGTCCTTTCCCCAAAGAGCTTACATCAAAGATTGACAGGAGACAACAGGCGGATACACCAAACAGATGGGGAGGTGGGGAACACACAAGGTGACCATAAGACAGTTCTGATTATTAGTGTAATACTTGCCTCATGAATTGTATTTTCTAAATGGACAACCAACCTAATTCTCAATTACTGAGGGACAAGCCCCACTCATTGATATATTTTGCTTTCCTCAACCAACTCTCTGTACAACTTTTCATGAGTGATGTACCCGAGTATTGAGATTCTAATATCTAAACTGTACTGTTAAATCTATTCACCTAAATTTGGGTTATTGCTGATTACGTACTTTATGTATCACCTGACTTTTAAAAAAACAAACTTTGTATTTGTGGATAATCTAAGCACTATACCCAGACGTACAGACACTCTTTTCTCAACCTATGTATTATATAATGTTTTTAACATTAGCTTTAATAAAAAATTTAAATCGGTGGTCACAGTGTAACACTGACAGACCTCAGTTGTCGGTGGGTGGGATCGAACGTGGGACTTCTGGAGCTTAGTGCATGAGCCTCTACAACATGAGCTAAAAGTCAACTGGCTGTTAGCTAAGGCTGTAGAGCAAACTCATTAATCTCTCTCTCTCTAAGTGGTCTTGGTGTCAGTAGATGGGACAGAACACCACACTCAGAAGGTGTGTGGGTTACAACAGCATCCCAGCAGTCTAGCTATTGTCAAGTGAGGATACTTTGGAGTGGTAACTTAAGAGAGATGGTTGCTTAATACGAGTGGTCTGTCATACAGATTCCCCTGTACTTTTAGGAAAAATAACTTGTAAGGAAAGTGCACTATTGCTAAAGCCACCAGCCAGCCCCTAGTGCTGCATGTAGTTAGTCTATGAAGGGGAGGGGGCTGCTCAAAGGGACACCATGCCAAAACTCTGTCCAGGCACTGATATGCTTCAGAATAGAATATGAGCCAAAGGTGCTTTTATGACTCACAGGCAACTGCCAGACAAGAGGCATCTGCTATGTGGAGTGCGCAAATGAGGATCCTGTAATGACATGTGAGATATGGTAAGAACATACTGTAGTTGTACGCTGTTGTTTTAAATCCGAGTCCTGGTACACAAGTCTTTAAATATTTTGCTGCACCTTGCGCAACTAATTTTTAGTGGCGTAAAATCACTGCCCAAAACATGTCAGAACAGAAAAAGAAAAGCAAATTAAAAAAATACTTGCTACTTTAGTTGACCATATTTACACTGCATACAACATGTGGCCGTCAAAGATGCCACTCTGGGCCACTCTCAGACTCATCTCTCTCTCTGGTCTTTATACTGACAGTGTGCTTTGGGACACCCCAGCCAGAACAATGTCAATATCTTTTAGGACTCTGGTGCAAATGTCATGTCCTTACCTCTCCTTTTCTTCGCGCCAATTTCTTTGTTATTAATTATTGTTTAAGTGCTGATCAGAGGGTCAGTGCTGTGCAAAACACAAATGAAGACATGGTCCTGCCTCCAAGGAACTTACAGTCTTAGGGACCGGTCCTACAATAGGCTCATCCTATCAGCATCTAACAAACAATAAACATTAATAAGTGAAAGCCAAACAGACTTTAAAAATATCTCCAGGTTTCTGAGCAATAAAAGGAGACTTTCAAAGGCCCAAGGGTGAGTTAAGTGTCCGGCTGCCACTGACAAGTCAAGACCCTTTGTGTCTTTGAAAGTTACCCCCTACAACTTTACTTTAGACCTAGCTTTTACATAATTGCTAATACCATGCAGGATCAAGCCCCCAAGTAAGAAGCTCATGGTCCACTGAGATTTTCTAATACCTTCTCCCAGCATAAGTAGTGTAGACTCCAATGTGGTTCAATTATTTCCATTTAAGTGGCAAGATGACACAATAAGACAACCTGTGCGTAGAAACAAGGCAGTTTCTACCACATAAAGGAAAGTTGTGTCAATGCAACTTTCCCACGCAGACAAGACTTAAATTCAGGGAACTTTTGCTGTCGCTTGCAGTGAGTCTCTCCTTAGCTGTCTGCACTCTCTCTCCTCCCTCTGCGGCCTGGCTGCTGATAGCGTGATATGTGTATGTGGTTATTTACCATCACATTGCCTCACCTTTCATTAAATGATGACCCATTACAAGATCTGTTCTTGGACATCTCTTGCAATGTTCTATTTGTCAGACATAGCATTTGCCTTAGCTGACAGCTACCGGACACATTAAACCAAGGGTCTGTTTCTAGGTAACAAATTAAGCTCTTGATCAAAATGAAGCACAGTTTAAAAATTGATTAAAATGAAACAGTTTAGCTACCAGAGAACACTCTCTGCCAGCTACATAGTAGGCTGGGCCTTCGCCAGTTATTTGTTGAGGACTCTTTGTGCAGTGTTGCCATAGTTATCACACAGATAAACAAGGAAAGTGCTCCTTTGTCGCGGATTAAGTGGAACAGACTTCTGGAGCAAAGTCTGCCAGGATACAGTTGGAAAGAAGCATGAAGCTCACTTGCAGCTGCTGTGACTTTAACATTGTCACTGTGTGTGCCTGGAGCCACAGAAATTAGCTGAGAAAGAGGGGATTGATTGAAATAAATATATTTAAAAAAACAAACAAACCAAAGCTATGACAGGAGACTTCTGGTGGGGATTAAATAACAAGCAAAGTCTATAAATCTAAACTAGAAAGCCTCCAAAACTGTTGTAAAAGGCCTGATCCTGTTCCCAGGGAAGTCAATGGGAGTTTTGCCAATGAGTCCTTTATGATGTTTTGGGGGGTACCCAGGGCCTGCCTGAAGCATGAGAGTGTCTTGGTAATGTCAATTCCTTAACCCCACCAGCCTTTCAGCCACTCAAACTCTTTCCTCCAGGTGGTGCCAGCCTGTGTTTGCCTTCAGGTTAACAAGAGGTGCACCCCAGTCCCTAAGTCTCCTGGAAGCATTTCCCTGTGATATCCAGCCCCTGACACTGGCTACTCACAGAAAGCCCAGAACATCTGCCCCCAAAGGAGCAGTGTACCCTAGTTTACCAGTTTTACCTTTAACTGCTGCTCCTGTAAAATCACACAACATTTGTGAGCACTTATAATAAAACAAAAGCAGGTTTATTTAAAAAAGAATGGAGAGAGAGTGGTGGAAACAAATGGTTACAATACAAAGCCATGAATCTGGGACTACACTTATTAACAGTCACCTTTCCTATCTAACAAAGTAGGTTTTCCCCCCAAAGGTCAGTCTGTGGCAGAGCTGGCTGGCTGCACAGGAATCAGGATCAAAATTTTAATGAGAACATCAGCACTTGCTCCAGATGTCTCCTCAGTGAAAGGCTACAGAGTGCCTCTCCTCTTCTATATTATACTGAAACTGTCTTTTGTCTTTTTCATAGGCAGGGTGATTCTCTGTCTGTTGTAATGTTCCTTTTTTAACCTCCAAGTTATTTTGATTGTTTGCAGTTGTCACTAATGGTTTTCCATTGAAAGTCTTGGGCTGGACGAAGGCTAGACAATTGAGCCTTGCATTATATCTCTGGCTAACCAGGGTGGGGGCTAACTCCCGCCTGCTCTAATGGGCCATCACCTTGACTTATAATCCCCGGGGGACTAACTTTTACTCCAAATCTATAAAGCATATTTGCAATATAAATACATTATTCCTTAAACATTACCCTACATATATCTTGTAATGATTATGAATCTCAATAAGTTACAATCTTTCTGTAGATACTCTACATGTTACTCTATGGATAAATAGCCTGCAAGACGTGTTTGGTGTAGTGAGTTTGTCAGGTCTGAGTGAGAAGTGTTTGCAAAGGACAGGGGACCCTTTACCAAGTGGCCTCTATGACACATCTTTTGGAGTAGGATCATGACTCTGAGCCTGATTAAATTAGGATATTAAAAGTTCTCAAAGGATATTAACGTTCTCAACAAGCTGCAAGTCATAATAGCAGGCACTGGTGACTCTGCTTACAGTTGCAAAATGGAGTCAGTAAACAATGGCTCTTGTTTTCACATGCTGGTTTCTTTCTGAAGCATTTGGCTTTGGGAGTGGGGCTCAGTGGGGTGGGGAGCCAGGTGTATTGCCATACAATGCATGAGGGAGCCGATGCCCAAGAATGCAATCGATCCACAGACGCCAGCAAGCTGAGTGGGGAGCTGCCTAAGCTAGCCAGTAAGAAATGCTGAGGAGAGAGGTGGGAATTAGGTGCCAGAGGGAGGTGCCTTCTTCCACTAAGGATTCACAGTCATGAGCCCTCTTCTGGGGTTAGAGCTGACCAGGCTTAGGCACATTTCTTGCTAAATGAGGAGGGGATAGTAATCTCTTTTATACCCAATATCCCAGTGGTTAGCACACAAACCCAGGATGCACGAGACTTAGGTTTGAAGTACTGCTCTGCCTGAAATGGAGTAGGGATTTGAACCCAGTTTTCCCACTTCCCAGTGGGAGTTCCCTGACCACTGGGCTACAGGCTATTTTGGGGTGGGGGGTCTTCTCAGCCTCTCTTGTTGAAGTTGTTCCACTTTGGATAACATGTTTAATGATGCATTGAACAAGAGACAGTGAGACTGACTGTACAGCCTGGTGGTTAGGGCCCTTAAATGGGAGACCTGGGTACAAACCCTTGCTCTAAACCAGACAGAGCAGGGATTCAAACCAAGGCCTCTCACACCCCAGGTGAGTGCACTGACCACTGAGCTGTTCGGTATAGTGGGGACTAGAACCACCACAGCTGTTGATTGTGCAAGTTAGACATGCTCTGACAACATCCACCAGATTGGGCCCTGCAGGGGAGATAGGGGAGGAAACACCTAGTGTGATCATCTTCCTAGGGCTTAGGCATGAGCTAGGCAGCGTCAGCACTTAGGTCGCTGTATGCATGCCCACCGGCAGAAAAGTAGATACTTTACTGGTGGAAAGGTAGGCACCAAGGGATGTTAGACATCTCTCAGGTTAGGCAGTAGCTGAGCCGGCATTCTGAGCAGCTCAGTGGCACCTAAGTCCCTTTTGTAGATCTAGCACTATGTGCTACCACAATATAGAAGTTAAATAGCAACACCGAAGCCCTCAGTTTTACTTAAGTTAAAGAAAGTCAAAACCAAGTGACTTCAAAAATGGGAAAAAATAACCAGTAGCAAAGTGGATCTGGGGGTTCACATGTCAAAATGCAACAAATACTAACTATACCACTAAGCAGTGTCTCCTGTGTTCTTGCAGCAGAAAATTTCTCTTTGAACTGGGATTTGGGACCAATTTAAATGAGCCAACTGTTGCACAGCAGGAATGATGACAGCGGCAAAGCAGCTGTTCTGTTTAAGTGCTTTTTCTGGCACTTGTCTTTTAGCCAAGTAATTCAGAACCCATATGAAATAGTCATAACACAGAATAGTTTATGTTTAACAGTTATTTAACCATGACCTAGCAGCCCCCAAAGGGGCAAGCCAGCAGCACTACTCAGATCTTCCCGTCAGAGGCTGGGTAGTTCTGAGATCTCTCTTGAGACATTGCTGGCTTCTGAGGATCCCTTCAGTAGGTGTTTTCAAGTCCTTTCTGTTTTTAGGCGTCAGCTGCAAAGTTCAGATCTGCATGCATAGTGTGAATATTTCTTTCTTAACTTAGTGTGAAAGCATGTAATTTACGACAGGTAATGTGGTACTACGGAGGGAGGGTGGTCCAGAGGTTAGGCCTCTAGCCGAGGATGCAGGTTCAAGTCCCTGCTCTGTCACAAAATTTCCATGTGATCTCAGGCAAGGCACTTAGGTGGCCTGGATCCTCAAAGGTATTTAGGCGCCTAACTCCTATTGAAAGCATTGATTTCAATGGCAGTTAGGCATTGCTTTGCTCAGCATTGCAACACCTAACACATAGGTGTCCTGCTACCAAATGGACTCCTCCACCCTGGGTTATGCTCCCTGTATGTTGTATAGGGAGAGTTCGGTGCCAAAGAAAGGGATTCTCGGAAGCCAGCAACCTGAGCAAGGAGCTGGCCAAGCTAGACAGATGTGAAATGCAGAGGAAAGGGGCAGGGCTTAGGTCCAGATCCCCAAAGGTATTTAGGCACTTAATTACCATTGAGCTGGGCACTGATGGACCAGAGATAGGCACCTCCCTCCACTTGGGATCCTCAGCAGTGAAGCACCTAAACCAGCCCATGGCCTAGCAGCTGAAAACCAGATCCTTCTTGTGAAAAAGCAGAGAATGAATCAGTACCGTAATTAAGGTCAGAGTCACCAGCACCGTATAACTTCTCTCATAAATCTCAAGTTAGCTGATCATCCTTTCTTGTGGCTGAAAGTAATTTCAGGTCCTGTCCTCAGGCCTTGAGGTTAAACACTAGAATACATATCTAAATTGATCTGGATTATTTGCCCGATGCTTTATTGCAGTATGGAAGTCTCCTCGCTTCAGGGACATGCTATTATTGTCTATTGCACATACGTGTCACATTCAATGTGCCTTCAAGGGCACAGGATTCCAATTTCTTGTCTCATTGCTCACAGCAAAGCCTAACAGTTGATGAAGTCTCAGTGTTGGCGTGAAGAGATGGTTTATGATCTCAGAGGCACAGCTGGTTGACTATCCGTATAAGGAAGGCATGGTAAGGTTCTCTGTGAACAGATGTCGGGGCGGCTCTAGCTTTTTTGCTGCCCCAAGCACGGCAGGCAGGCTGCCTTCGGCGGCATGCCTGTGGGAGGTCTGCCGGTCCCATGGCTTCGGTGTACCCGCCGCCGAATTGCCGCCAAATCCGTGGGACCGGCAGACCTCCCGCAGGCAAGCCGCTGAAGGCTGCCTGACTGCTGCCCTCGCAGGGATCAGCACACCGCCCCCCACAGCTTGCCACCCTAGGCATGCGCTTGGAGTGCTGGTGCCTGGAGCCATCTCTGACAGATGTGACTAAAATCATATGGTATGATGAAGAGGAATCAGGTCTGACAGATCATGCCCTTGCTTAATGGTTGACCCAAAAGACTAATTTTGTACTAGTAAAGCATCCTGAGTGATAAAACAAACTAAGTCTTATCATGTTAACTTCAGCTACTTTACATCATCAGAAGGTTTATGCCCTGTGAGCCTGATTCAAGGCCCACGGAAGTTGGTGGGAAGAAGTCAAGTGACTTCATCAGGCATTGGATCAGGCCCCATATGCAATCTGTGGAGAGGCATGGTACTTGGAGACTTGAGAATAGTCACTTCCTTCAGGCACAATTTTAGATTTTGATAGACTTTTATGGAGGAGTGTGTGTGGAGTCAAGAACCATTTCAAAGCCACTAGCTTGACATGTAAGGCCTATTAGCACCTTGAGAGCTATTCTGCTGTCATCAGAAGTGGCTGGGGGCGGGAGGAGCAGTTACCCTGGTGGGAAGGACAAATAATGAATACACCTCTATGTCGATATAACGCTCTCCTCGGGAGCCAAAAAATCTTACCGTGTTATAGATGAAACCGCATTATATTGAACTTGCTTTGATCCACTGGAGCGCGTAGCCCCGCCTCCCCGGAGAACTGTTTTACCGCGTTATATCCAAATTCGTGTTATATCGGATCGCATTATATCGGGGTAGAGGTATATTATCCTTGAACTGGTCGGACCATGTGGCTGGGGTCTGGGCATTGGCAGAAGTCTTCAACCTTGATCATCCCCCAGATATCTCTGACTGACCTTGTTCTCATGTTGCTAGAGCTTCAATAGCGAGCAGCTCTTTCTTGGTGACTTGGAGGGACACGTTACGGAATAGCAACAGGCAGCACAGCAGTGCCAATCACAAGTGATTTGTCCCATTGCTACTCCGACTAAAGTCAATGGGAAAATACTCTAACAAAAAGGTTTGCTGAAATTGTCAACTTGTTAACTCAGCCCCAGAAATCTATTCAGGCAAAACTCAGAAGGTACTGAGCAAGCCCTATTTGAACCAGCTTTGGCAGTCTGGTCATTGTGACCCAGTCTCATCACATCATGATGCCAGTTCAGTAAAACTCATACTTTCAGGCTAAGAAGAGATGGAGGGCGCTGGCTGATTCTCTATTATTGTTGGGCTGTCTTTTTTTTTTTTTTTTTTTTTTTAACATTGTTGGATCATCAGGCAGGCGAGCTACTAACAAAGAGATGAATAGTCCAAGTCTTGCAGACGAGATTATAGTCTGCTAATTCGTCACATTTTATACCACAATGAGAAAAGAGAGTCACACTGAGAATGTATTTTGTGTAAATTCCCAGAGCCAATATGTTGAAAATGCTAATGTTGCAATGTCAGAAGAAAAGTTTATATACATATACACCTCTACCCTGATATAACGCTGTCCTCGGGAGCCAAAAAATCTTACTGCATTATAGGTGAAACCACTTTATATTGAACTTGCTTTGATCCACCAGAGTGCTCAGTCCCGTCCCTCCGGAGCGCTGCTTTACCGTGTTATATCCGAATTCATGTTATATTGAGTCGCGTTCGTGTTATATCGGGGTAGAGGTGTATATTCATATATACACACATATATATATAAATATAAATTTGGGGGTGATTTATTCATTACATTTGCCATGATACCAGAAAAATATTGACATATTGGAGGGAACTCAGAAAACATTAAGAAAAATATTGATAGTGCTGGGAGGGATTTATCCTGTAAGAAATAAGAAGACCCAAATGGTTGATCTTTTCAAAGCTGACTAGGGGACATAACCACACAACTCCCACTGTAATTAATAGGAGTTATGTGGCTAAATCTTTAGTCGACTCCCATTATTCTCTATGGGAATTGTGACTAAAATCCTCTAGCCTGCTTTGAAAGTTTCAACTAATATGTTTAGTTTGCTTAAACAATGGGAAAGGCATGTACAATAACTGTCTACAAGTATTTGAAGAGTATATATACACCAAGGATGGAGATCCAAAATTCAGGATGGTTCAAGTAGGTGTAACTAGGAGTCATGAGATGTAACTGAGGAGAGAAGGAAATATAGTTTGACTACTGGAATTATTTTTTTCACTGATCAGGTCTATTAGGCTGTGGCATGGTCTTTTGAAGGAAGTTTTGGAATTCCTATTGCTTGGTCCATTTAAACTAGGCTGAACATACCAGTAGCACTCAATAATATGTTCTAGAGAGCAAGTCTGCATTAGTAGAGGAACATGTGATGACTTAATAGGTCTTTTCTGGCTCTAATTTTTGTAACTCACATTGTGAACCTGTACTAAAGGTTGTCATAATAGCAGGCAGAGTATGTTTAGATTGCCACTCAAAAAACACAAGCTGCATATCTCTAAGGTACAGGACATTTTATACTTTCATTTGAATTGCAAGTGATTACAGCACTTTACAGCTGGTTTTGAGTTAATGTCTAAGCAAGTACTCATTATTTAACTTTATGGATGTCTCCCATCAACAGTTTCCTGTGATCATGTTTACAGCATGGCAGTGCTCAGATAAATCATTTTATATTTATGGATGGCTGACAAAAAGGAGGGATGAATAGTTAGCCACAAGGGATGAGGGAGAAATTACATTAAGCAGTGCGGTTTTAAACACAAATGAAGTTTGTGGGTGGTGCTTTGAATTTAAATCTGTTTAAATTACAGGAACAGAATGGTGTCAAAGTGTGTAGTTCATAATAAAACACGGGAGTTGCATTGCTGGGTCAGATCTCTAATTTAGGTAGCTCAGGATCCTGCTTCCAGCAGTAGTCCAAGTTAGGGTTACCATTCGTCCGGATTTACCCGGACATGTCCTCCTTTTTGTACTAAAAATAGCGTCGGGGGGAATTTGTAAAGCACTCACAATGTCCGGGATTTCCCCCCTCCCCTGGCAGAGCAGAGCGAGCGGCTGGGAGGGCTGCAGGAAAGTCCCGGGCTGGACTCTGGAGCAGCTGTAGAGGAGCCGGATCCGCCCTGCATTCTGAGCAAGTGTATCAGCACAAAGTGCAGCCCTCCCCTTTTGCAACTGGGAGCGGTTTCTGCCATGCAGTGTAGCAAAACGGGAGCGAGAGCACTTTGTGCTGATACAAGGGCAGCTCTCCCCTGCAGCCCGGTCCGGGCCAGGGACCAGGTTTTGTTGTGCAGGGCCAGGGACCGGGTTTTGTTGTGCTGGGGAGCTCAGCCACGTGTCCGGCTCGCACAGAGCCCAACACCCTGTTCTGAGCAGCAGGGTAAGGGGGCCAGGGGGCAGGAAGGTTCTGGAGGTGGCAGTCAAGAAACGGGGGGGGGGCTTTTTGGGGGGAGTGGAGAAAATTTTGGGCAGTCAGGGTACAGGTAGGGGGTAGGGTTCTGGGGGGCAGTTGGGGGGGTCTTAGGAGGGGGCAGTTAGGGGACAAGGAGCGGGGTGGGGGGCTGAGAGTTCTGGGGGGGAGCTGTCAGGGGGCAGGAGTGGGGAGAGGGATCGGAGCAGTCAGGGGACAGGGAGCAGAGGGGTTTAGATGGGTTGGGAGTTCTGGGGGGG